>NW_005842222.1:1382108-1396343 GCF_000455745.1 Alligator sinensis
CCAATTGGTCTCTCTAATGCAGTTCTCGTGCCGTCTTCCGCCTCCGTTCACTGGTAGGACAGAAGAGAATACCACCTGTGCACCCATCTCCCTCAGCACGCCGCCCAGAGCATGGTAGTCCGTCATCAGGTGATCGGGGCTTCTCCTGGCCGCATCATTAGTACCCACATGGACTAGGACCATGGGGTAGTAATCGGTGGGCTTAATCCTGGCCTGGATTATTCCCGTCACATCCCGAATCTTTGCTCCGGGCAGGCAGTAGACCTCTCGTGTTGAGGGGTCCTGGTGACAGATGGGCCCTTCCGTACCTCTCAGGATGGAGTCACCTATGACGATCACTCGACGCCTCCTCCTCTGGGTCTGCTTGGATCTCTTGACCTGTTCGGAGTGTGGAGAATGTGGCGTTGGTTCCTGCCCAGAGGTTTCCTCCTTTCCTTCCATCTCCTGCAGGGTCGCCAGGGCCTCGTACCTGTTCACCAGTCGGACTGGAGGAACTGGTACTGGTTTACTGCAAGCAGCTCCGGTCCTGGATGTGACTGTCTGCCACTCTGCCGTGGAGGGCACCTCCCAGGGTGCTTCTTCCTTGGGTGCCTGGTCCTGCAGGGAAAGGAAATAACTGTCAATTTCATCCTCCACCTCCCTGATACCCCTCAGCCTGCTAACCTCCTCCCGGAGCTCCCTCACCTGCGCCTCCAGAGCCCTAAGACGGGCACCAGCCGGACAGGTGTAGGGGCCCCCAATCTCTGCCCCCCTGGCCCTGCTGGGGATCCCCTGCAGGCCAGGAGGCAGGGGGACACCAGCTCCCCCAGGGGCTCAGTCTGGGTGAAGGCCTCAGACCAGCCCCAGGTAGGCATTCATTGAACAGGGTTCAATCTAGCTGGTGGACTGCCACCATGCCACTCATCTGACCTGAAGGGCCAAAACCTTGAGCACCACTGTTCTAAACTAGTTTTTTTTACAACTTATACCAAGAAGTTCAAACAAAATCACTGGCAAGTCAGAAAGGTTTAGGGGTTAGCTAAAGAACTGTTTGGGGTTTTTTTTCCATTTATGCTGGATTAAAAAGATGCTGCCATATTCGTTTTTACTATGTAGCACTACAGGGTAGCTTTCTACTTCTGACTTCCTTCTGCAAAACCACTGAAATTTACCCAAGTTAAAAAATATTCTGCCATATCTCCCCACTTACTCAAACAAACCTCTCTTTCAAGGCATGAGTAATATAAAATCAAGATAAGACCCCATTTGATTAGACCTTGCTCTTGTAAATCCTTCCATGATGCACAGAAGGAAACGTGCGTGCTGTACTCCAGCACAAGTGGAAGCAGAGGTCATGTCCAGGCTGCAAGTACAGTTAGGCATTAGGTAGTCATTGGCACTAAGTGCAAGAACAACAGTAGTATAACTAGGGCAGGGTGAGTGGGGCACCAGCCCCAGTCACTCACTATGAGGAGGTGCCAGAAACCACTCTGAGAATCATTGCCATAGCAGGGGCAGCCCTGTGCTACCGCTGCCAAGCCACAGGAACCCGGCAAGGCAGGGCCACATCCACACCCAGTATATCGGGGGTAGGGGATGAGTGGGACAAACAGAAAGGTGCTCCCCCTCCTATCTCCAGGGAACCTATACGTATCAGGGAGGGGAGTGAACAGGACACTAGGGTCAGCTCCCAGGGAGCCTAAACACAAAACTTCTACCACCAGAGCGGGTAGAGCTGATGCTGCTAGAGCAGCAGCGTGACAAAGGCAGCAGTTGCCCAGAAGGCAAGCCTTTCCTTCCCTGCACCATATTCCCCACCCCAACATCTACAGTGTTCAGCATACCTTCACCCCTGCCCAAGGCATTCAATGAGCTCACTAGGTAAGTGAATTCATCTCTCACTTACACCAGAGAAGTGGAAAGCAATTCCAGTGAAATCAACAGTTATGCTCATGTAAACCTAGTGTAAATGTGAAAAAGATTGGGAACTCATTAGGTACGCCCCTATTCAGCTTTGTTCCTGCTACAAGACATGAATTAAGTTGGACTTTTCCCCAAATTCCCGTCTTGCCTAATTCTCTGGTCTTTGACCAGTCCTTGTTCCTAGTACATTTTTCAGTCTAAAATCTATTCTTAAATTCTTTGTTCCTCTCTTGCAGGCCATTCATCCTGTAGAAATCTAGCGATGGTGAGCCACATTGGATTCCTAGATTTTTTAAGGCCCTTATGATAATTTAGTTCAGGAGTGTCAAAGCTACAGCCTGTGGGCCAGATCTGGCTCATTAAGCCCTCTTATCTTGCCCTCAGTGCTGCCCTTGGGTCTCATAGCTGATCTACACGGTACATGCTGGACCAATCCCATGTGCAGAAACTAGGATACACGCCACATATGGTGCCCATTACGTTGTTCATGATCTACACTGTACATAATGCCTGCTCTGGCTGGTCTGGGACACATGACACACCAGTGGGTGCTGCATGTGGCACTCATCCTGGACTAACCATGGTGGGCATCACATGTGGCGTGCATCCAGGACCAGCCAGAACAGGTGCTGCATGCTGCTGCACAGTCTTGGACCAGGAGGAGTGGGCAACGGTTATCTAGTGGCACTGAATTTCTTATTTAGCAAGCTAAACATCTGGTGTCTGATAACCAGGGGTCCATTATGCAGGGGGCAGGGTCCTTGGGCCCAATCTGGCCCATAAACTGGCTCTGCACCACTCATCTGGCCTGCAGGACCAGATAAGCTTGACACCCCTGATCTAGTCAAACCTCTTGAAGCTGAAGGATTTCACCCAATTATTTTTGCAGCAAGCCTATAACGTGTGTGATTGCCATATGTCTATTCAAACTATTGAATTGTGTTAACATGTTTCTTTCTGCTACTACTATCAGAAACTTGCAGGTTCATACATGTGAAATCATTAACTTCAGCCATTTCTTTTGTGGTCTAGATTTCTGACTGGCATGAAGTGGAGTATTGCAGGGACCAAATTCTATTCTGTTATGCTGATGCAATCATACTGACTTCTTCAGGGATTTACTGATTTAAATGAGAGGAAGATTTGGCCATTGGGGTCCCTTCTGTTTGTGCACTGCTTTTGTCAGATTTCCCTACCTTTTTTGAGTAGAACAACAACAGTAATAACTGAGATAGCTCCTTTCATCTCAAAGCACTGCAAAGTAATTCTCAAACTGGATACATCTCATACCACTGCAACGCACAGCCTGCAGAGCTGGAGGCAGGAAACCAAGAACATGGCAAGCTCAATAGCAGAACAGGGAGGGTAATGTGTCAGTGGATATTTATCCACATAGCTTCCATACAGGAAGTCAAAAAGCCCAAGGCTGAATTGATTCGATCTTCACAGGTTAATCTAAGTTGCATAGATTGAACCAATAAGCAAGTGAATAGACATCCACTTATGATTCTTGAAGTGCAGCCACATGCCTGCAGTGGCTCAGACTAGAAGCCAGGTGGGGAGGGTGGGGGCGGCACACTCAGGCGATTTGCAGGGAAGGTGCAAAGCATCCTGGCGGACTGTGAGTTAATTGGAATCTGAAGGGATCTGGGACAGAAATTCAATAAATCAATTTAACCTAAATCAATTAAGTCTGATACTACATCCATCCAGGTTTATCTTAAATCAGTTTTAGCCATTTTGAAAAAGGTTTATGCGTCCTGAACTTCTGTTGTGTTACAGATCTGAACTGGTTTCCAATCACTTATACCAGTTTATGTGTATGTTCTGTCACTAGCCATAGAATAAATAGGACAGTTCTCTTACAGTCTCAACCTAAAACCTGGAGTTATGAACCCACATTCTCTCAACCCTTCTGGCCCCACCCAAGTCTGTTAGTTACTGTTGTTCTTCCACAGCTTCCTTCTTGTTCAGTAACTCTACAGCTGGATTCTCTCTCTCTGCCTCTTTATTCTACTAACTCCAATTAATACTTTGATCTTAAATCTGTCTCATGTCCCCTTCTTTTTGCCAACAAATCCTTGAATGTATAAATGTAAACCTGTCTCATTACTAATCTAGTATCTTGATTCTTCCTAAATCCACACTCCTGAAAGCAGAAATCTCAGTCACCCTGAAAACATTCGGGATCCAGTATAAATGTTTTTGAGATATAACAAGCCATCTTGGAAAAATACCTTGCAGTAACAAAGTAGTCAGCAATCTATATGAGTTGAAAACCATTAATGTGAGTGCAAGTTTCTGAGAGGACTGTATTTGACTCCAAAAAAGGGGGACTAATATCCTTCTCTCTGTGTATCAGTTTTAAAGAAACCAAAATGAAGACATTAATAAAAGACACTTGAAATCAGTTTATAGAGATCACACAGGATGCAATTCATTAGATGAATATCATTTTGTAAAGGCTGAAGAGGACAGAAAAGAATCAGAAAGTCCCTTTCATTTAATATGAATTCCTGTCAGTGTACTGGAAAAGCTTAAGCTGATGGCACAAAAGTTAATTCAAATAATGGTACTCGGGCTGAAAACATTGGATTCTAAGTGTAATTCTCTGCATTCTTCTATGAAGTTAAACTCCTTCCAGAAAGCGATATGAATTACAAAGACATAAGATTTAGGGCTGTGCGAAGCTTCGGTCCTTGATTTGATTCGGTGGAGATTCAGCCCAATTTGATGGCCGAATCTCCAAATCCGAGCAGGCTCAGGGCTCTCTGCTCTGCTGCCTTTGCCCTGGGGGTCCCACTCCCACTGTGCATCCCCTGCCCACCCAGCTACAGTGGGGGCGGTGAGTTGTGTCCCCCCATTGCTGGGCAGGCAGGGGGTGCATGGCTGGCACAGGGGCTCCCAGGGCAAAGGCAGCAGGGCAGAGAGCCCTGAACCCACAGCAGGCAGCACACATCTGCCCTCAACCCGCTCCGCTCCACTCCGGTTGCAGTAGAGGGAGGGGGGTGGGGAGCAGGGAGGCGAGGTGGGCATGTGCTACTCCACCCCCAGCCAGGTCAGGTCCACCCAGCCTGTCCCGCGAGGCACAGTGGCCCACCTTGCCTTTAGCAAGCAGCAGCACCAGGAGGGGAAGGGGGTCCCTCCTCCCGCTGCAGCCCAGGGCCCCAGTAAATCTTAATCCACCATTGTAAAAATACCCTGACACATGTAGCAGAAAGGTGGGCAGGGGCAACCAGCAAAGCTCAAAAGTATGGGAAATACCTGTAGTAGAACAAAGGCAAAGTGATGCCTAGATGGTCCCCGACCAGTGGCTGTCCAACCTTTTCTTGAACGCTTCCAGTGATGGAGGGTCACAACTTCCCTAGGCAGTCTATTCTACTTCCTCACTATTCTAACAGTGAGGAAGTTTTCCCAGATATCCAATCTAACCTTATTTTGCTGCAACTTTAAGCCATTGGTCCACATCCTCCTCCCTGTAGCAAAAGTAAAAAGATGTTTTCCCTCTTTTTTATGGCAGCCCTTCAAGTGTTTGGAGACTGCTATCATGTCCCCTCTTAAGCACCTTTTGTGCAAGCTGAACATGCCTAACTCCCTCAGCCACTTCTCATATGACTTGCTTTCCAAGCCCTTTATCACCTTTGTTGCTTGCCTCTGGACCCTCTCTAACTTCTCTGCACGCTTTTTAAAATATGGAGCCCAGAATCGCGTGCAATACTCCAGATGAGGCCTAACCAGTGCCAAGTAAAGAGGCATTGTCACCTCCTGCATCTTACATATAATGTTTCTACTGATGCATCCCAAAACTGTATTTGCCCTTTGTGTGGCTGCATCACACGACAGACTCATCACATCTGTGATCTACCAAGAATCCCAAGTTCTTTTCTATAGTACTGCCATCCACCCAGGTGTCACCCATCTTATATCTGTGTTTTTTATTATTCCTCCCTAGTTATATACTTGTCTAGCAAGTGAAAGAAATACATCAGGAGTGGTAGGAAATATTCTCAGGGAAGCATCAGAAGGTTAATAAACTCTGCCCATCCTGACTTTAAGGTCCTCTGCCTTCTCCTTTTCCAGCCCACTTCAGTGTGAGATCCAGGTGAGCCAGGCAGTCTGGGATATGTAGCCTGTTGTGACAGCCAGGACACAAAGGATGCTTCCACAGTCCTCCTCCCCTTGGCCAAAGGGGCTGTCACAGGAGCATCTATATTGGCTCTCTACCAACAGAGTATTGCCATAAACATGGCAATCCTTCCAGAACCCAGATTCATTGGATATAGGGCTGCTTTGTGCTAAGAGCACTTCAAATGTGTAGTGTAATCTAGGATCAGGTCTTAGATTTATGGGCTTGTGTGGGATCCATGAAGCTACCACAATTTTTCCTCTCATCTGCAGGCAAACCATGCATTGTTGGTCCAAGTGTAGTTTCTTGTTGATTCTAGAAATTACTGAAGGACAGTGTCAAGGGCAGTTTCTTTTAATAGTGTTTACAGTACTACTTTAGTATTGTAGTAGTATCAGGCAAGACACTATGGGCCAGAATACAGCCATGTATGCAAAGAACATGAGATACGCTTGCTTCCATTTGTACATTAATGCTGTTTGAATACTAGGGCAGGTGGTAGAGAAGAGCTACCTGTCTATGTTTCCAGGCAATCTAGAGACATCCTGCTGGGCAATCCAGTCTGCACACATACACTGCTTACTTTACTTGGTGTCTGCACAGACTGGGTGTGGATTAAAGATTCTTGGGGCTCTGGGGCCAGAGAGACTTGCCCTGACATTGCCACTATCAACCATGTAACAAAATATGAAAAAGGCACACAATATAATAGCACACTGCATGTCTTACATCTCAAATAACTGGCATCTTAACATATATTAAGATACTCCTTCTGCCAGGCACTGGACAGCAGTAACAAGGGCTGGGTTCCAATTTAGGAGTTTAACAGTAACTGCCTAGATCTGGCTCAAGCCCCCACCCACACCCTGTACGTGTATGTATAGAGGGCTGCCCATGCACTAAGTCCTGAGCTCGTCCAGACAGTGTGGTGCAGGTGTGGACTGCCCTCCCATCCAGCCTGCAGCTGGCCCCACAGCACTTTGCATGGGGCCGAGCTCCACCTGCTCCCACCCACATGAGCCCTATGCTCACTGAAGCCATTGCCCCTGTCAGTGTGCACAGCTTCCCAGTGGGGCTGCTCCTGGTGCAGCTGCAGCCACCCAGGTACTGCTTGGTTGCCCCTGCCTCCAGTGGCTTCTCCTCCTCCAGCTATTCTCAACCATCTTCCACCCGCTCAGGTGCTCGCAGGTGGTTGCTCATGACCTTGGGCAGCCAAGTGGGTGGAAGGCAGCCAGGAGCTGGAGCTAAAACCCCATGCACTGGGGCAGGAACCACGCAGCTGTAGCTTTCATCCCACCTGGCTAGGCATGTGTACCAACAGCTGCCAACACTTCCCGACACTACAGAGGGAGCCAAGCAGTACCCGGGTGGCTGCAGCTGCACCAGAAGCAGCCCTGCCAGGAAGCTGTGCACACTGACCGGGGCCAGAGATGAGGCCGTTGGTGGCCATAGGCAGGCAAGGTTCAGCCCCATGCACAGTGCTTTGGGGGCAGCCTCAGGCCAGATCCAATCAATTGGTGGGTGCTGACCTGAAGCTCAAATCCAATCAGTTGGGGGACTGAATCCAGCCTGTGGGCCATATTTTGCCCACCCCTGGCATACGCAGTCAGGAGCTAAGAGTCGGGGCAAGTTTACAGCCAGGGTCAGGGAGCTGGTGGTAAAAGCAAAGTCCAAATGCTGAAGACACGGTCAGTGACAGAAAACCAGTGGTGGACAAGTACAATCCAAGTCAAGGAGATAAGATCAGGAAATCATAGCCAGGAAGCCACAGATAATACGAGGGTGAGGAACTGAGAGTATAGCTAGGAGCAAGCCAAGGATGAGAAGCTGCACACAGAGTTCAGGAACAGAAGGAATGCAAAAGAAATCAGAGGCTTGGCCACAGAAGATAGATTTGATGCACAGCAGAATATAGAAAACCTATTGTAACAGGACTGGACCCCAAAGGCAGCTGTGATGCCCCCTGGTGGCCATGCAACTCCTACCTTCACTACCTGGGTCCCCTTCCTTTTCCCTTGCCTGCTACACCTTGCTATAATTGGTTGACTGGTGAAAAGGGAGACTGCCCTAAGGTCCCAAAGTAAACCTCATCTGCTCCCAGGCTATGAGTTCCTCCTGAACCCTGCTGTCCTTCCCTCTGGCACCAAATGTGGCCCCCATGGCCTGGATGTGCCCCACCACTCCAGGGCACTGATCGCCTCAAGTTAAAGGCTAATTTTGTTGCTCCAGCCTTCCCTACATCCACACTCATGCCTCACAGGTGTTAACAGTCAGTTACTTTGATGGGCACTTGGCCCCAATCCAATAGCAGGCCACCTCAGACCTCAATACCTTTGTTGGGGGCTCAGCCTTCTCAGCCTCTGCCCCATTCCTCACTGGCTCCCTTAGCCTAGCCCCCTGGTGCCAGACCCGCAGGGCTCCTGGGTTTCAGCCCTGGTCTCACCCTTCTTGGGCTCCGACTCCTGCCCCCCTTGGGCTTTGGGCCCTCATTCTCACCCTGCTTGGGCAGTATGCTCACTATTTACCTTATTCCTGCCAGGGCTCAAGGCAGTCATGTGCCCCGCAGGCACAGCTGAGACTTGCAAACCTTCTCTGTAGTCCCAAACCCAAACCACCAGTCAAAACTCAAACCAAAACTATAAACCCCCTGGCCATAACTAAACTCTCAGCCCACTGGCTATTTACTGCCTCCAGCCTCTCTGGATCTAAGACCCTTGACAGCCCTCAGCCCTATAGAGCATCACCAGCCCAGCAGACTCTCAGTCAGTTACCCAGCAACTTGCATCTCTCTCCCTGCACGGTTCTTCCCCCAGCAACCTCCAAGGCCAGACTGCCTGCCCCAGCTCAGCCCTGGGATTATATCTCCAGGCCCTGCCCCTTTCTAGTCAGGTGACCTCCCCGGCCACCCACAAGGACTTTCTGATTAGGCCTGCTGGCTTCCCCCCAAGGTAGCTTACTGATGCTGCCCGGCTGCTCTAGAAGTGTCTTGTCTCTCCTGCCAGACTTTACCCTAGTAGACTATTACCAGGTAACCAGCTCTGTGGTATGCCCTCCTGGCCTCTGTTTTTCCCTAGTTTCCTTGTAAGTAGCTCCTGATACTGCTCTTTCCTCCTCAAGTAACAGAAGACTTCTGGCGCTCTGTTATACCTGCCAACAATGTTTTACACAGATGCAGACTACCTGTGTATAGAGAACCTTTCTATATCTTTAGAGATAGAACTTGTTTTGTAGCTGAAGAGCACTTTGCACAGCAAAGGAGGTAGGACACAATCTCATGATCTTGGGGTACTCAGTGCTGGGCCAGCTGGTAACATGCCTAGGAAGCCATCACAAAGGGCAAAGATAGCCAGGACACAAAGGATCCTTAAACAATCTCCAGCAGGTGGCTGAAGAAAAGACATAACAAAGCGCTAGGATTCAGTCAACTGATGAGCTCATCAGAAGTCTTATTATGCAGATACCTTCCTGCTGTCAGCCTACTGCTCTAAAGTCTGTGTCTGGGGTAGAGTCACCTTCCTGCAGACACACAGCCAATGGGCAGCTACTTGATGAACCACTCCTTCCCAGTTGGAGTATGACTCATCATACCATCCTGGCTCCTCTGTCTTTTTCCGAGTCAGACAAAGGGCCAGTCAAAGCCAAATAGATTGGTATATGCAACAAAAGATCATCACCAGTAACATCTTGTCCTCTCCCAGGAGGCTCCTACTTCTATTTTCTTGTTCTTCATTAACAGGCAGCGGATATCCCTACTTTGTGAATGCCCTTGGACCACTAGCCATGACTTTTTATTCATTTAGCTACCATATTAAAGAGCATGTTCGATGCTATATCTGCTAAAGGCTCTGTGAGTAAGGAGTTTCTGTGAGTAAGGAGTTTCCTTCAAAATACAGCTTTTGCTTTCATTTTTTCTGGTGATTAGCTATACTTGATGAGGTTAAAAAGTTATTGTACGCCAGCGTACAGTGGCCCAGCAAAAAACACTGGGATGGTCAACATAAATCTCAGTGACTGGTAAAAACTGGAATATAGGTAAAAACACTGCTTTGCAAACTAAGAGTCAAATTAAGGCTCCTAGAGCTGGAGGTCAAGTGCAGGCATGCTGTTCACTGGGGGCTGGCCCTTTCTATGCCATGAGTTACTCCTAGCTTCTTTGAAGCAAGAAAGAACAATGGTCATGCCCTGCCCTTGTCAGAGCACCCCACTGAGGTGTTGTTCTGTCAGCAGTGTTCTGGGCCCTCTCCCACCATGTACTCCAAGAGCAGTTTGAACACATTTTTTACACATTCTTTGTTTGAGCTTTCCTTGAAATTTTACTTCATTCCCATACATGTAAAAATGCTGTAGTCTAGCTTTTTCTGTTATGGGCTGGGAAGTAAAGATGAGGAGAAAGACAGAAATGATTAATGCTATTTTAGAATATTTGGGAGGCAGCCAAGTATGAAAGCAATGGAAGATATTTCAATATCTTGACTGACAAGCTGACTCCTAGGCACGAGTGCTGGAGGGATAAGCAGGGAGAAGATCCTTATCCTACACTTGTGCACCCATGCTCAGACCCTAGGTGTCATTCTTCTGGGCACAGACAGAAGTGACAATTTTCACCTAATCTGGCCACAGAAAGCAGCCATGACCAAACACAAGTGCATGGCTGCAGATAGCTTCAAAAACAGCCAATCAGGTGAAAATCTGAACCCTCATTACATGAGGGGTCAGATGAAGAGGTTTTAAAGCAGAGAGTCTTCTGTGACTTGTGTCTGCGCTGCCTCCCAGCCTCAAGCTGTTTTCAGAATGGGAGGGGGGAAAAGGGAGTGGAGAGAGTTCAGTCTGGGGGGGTTTGCAGCCACTGCTGCATGGTGGGGTGGGTGTACTGGAGCCCTCCCCCCAGGTGGGGGTTCTCCAATTCAGCTGCCCCACCCTCTAGCAATGGCTGGGAACTCCTAGAAGGAGCTTCCTCTCCTCCCTTTCCCCCCTCCCATTCTGAAAACTTTGCAGCCTTGCAGGGAGGAGGGGCCATTGCTAAAGGAAACCCGCTGCAGGCAGCAATTAGATTTCCGCCCCCCTCCTCCCCCCCCAGAATCAACAGTGAACTTCTGTTTGGTTCCAGGGGATCGCTGTAACTCAGAACACTTCCTGCAAAGCATTCTCAGTTACAGCAGGGAGCTGCACTGCTGGCCGCACCTAATTGTGTACCTGCCCTCATTCATCTGCTTTCCTCCCTTTTTTCTTGACTAGGAGAAAACAGAATTTTTTATTACTTTTCAGGTTTTTATTTCCACAAATCCTCTTATTAAGCTTACATGTCAAAAGCAGGAAAGTTCCCATATGGTTGAACAGAAAACAAAGCTTTTCAGTACATGAATGGTTCTCTCTCTCTCTCTCTCTACTTGATACAAGTTTCCCTCGTTTTATGCTGTACATGTGCTCCTGGAAAATGGCACATAACTCAAATTTGCATAAAGGGAACCCACTTTATAATATAACAAATAGGGATACATTCCAAGACCCCAACTATACTGACCCCCAGACCCATTTCTACTACTTTTACAAAACAGCTTTGGTACTCACCAACAGCAGGCAGTACACACAAGCACAGGGTGGTGGTGAATGTTACCATAATGGGAATGGCAACTACAGAAACACGTGTCATAGACAACAAGCAAGGAGTACAGATGCACACAGGAGACTATGTTTTGGTGCGTGTCACTCCCAAAATGCACCGCATAAACCAGCTAACTGCAGGCTTCCACCACACAGATCACATAAGAGTGAATTTACCTTGCATATAATGAATTTTTGGTATAAAAAGTGTCATTGCATAAGAACGAATTCACACATACAGAACCTGCATAAAGCAAGGGAAACCTGTATGTGATACTACAAGGTTATTGAGCTGTGTCATAAATAGAGCCACATGGAACTTAATAGCTTTGGTTCACAGGATTTTGTTAACCTAGTTGCCAGTTTTAGTCTCTGTGGAGTTTTACACACATCTACAGATTTAGATTTCAATTTTGAGATTTGTTGAATCCAAGACGTTCAAGCAAAATTCATCAAAATTCACCCAGTTTTGCCTAAGTTCTGTTTCAAATTATAACAGACCCCTCAAGCTCTGCCCAATTTACACTCAGACAAAGATTTGAATGAGGTTTGCTGAAAACCCATCCCAGATTTGCTCCAAACTTGATCCAGGTTGAACCATTGCTAAGCCAACTTCCATGTAAAACTTGGCTCACATTTGCCAAAAAAATTCAAAAACTCACAGCAAACATTTTTGCAAGCCCTATCTGAGTTTGGCTATGTGATGAGATCTCCAGGTATATGAAACTTTAGTCACACATGGTGAAATGTGCAACTTCCTACATGTAGCCAAAGAAACATAGGTATGGTCAGTCTCGATCAGAGCAGCGACCCAGCAAGTACAGTATCCTCCCAAAGACAGAAGACATTGCCCATAGCATCAGAAAGCAGTACAAAAAAGCAAGCAGTTATGAGAAAACTTATTGTGAGAGCACATTTCCTCCTACCCCTTAATATTTATCCTAAACTGCCCTAAAACACTGGTTTTCAACCTGTGGTCCGTGGACCACTGAGGCTCTGCAGACTGTGTGTAAGGGATCTGTACAAAGATTAATATGTTCAATCAAAAGTATGTGAATACCCACACTTACAATTCAAAGGGGTCTGCACCTCCATTCAAAATTTCCAAAGGGGTCCACAAATGAAAAAAAGTTGAAAACCACTGCCATAAAATATGAGAGTTTATCTCAATTATAGTGGAGGTAAACAAGGTATGTGTGAGAAAATGCACAGGGACTGAAGAGTGAATTCACCCTCCAATTTGAGGGCAGATCACAGTTTTGAAGTACAGGTTCTTTTCTAAGTAAAGAATAGAAATAATAGCTCCTGCTTCCTACCTAGGTAAGATCCACAAAGGTCCCCAGGTCTCTACTCTGCTCCACTCCATTCTGTTCCATTAAGTTATTCTGTTCAGCTTGGCTTAATCAGAGACAACCATGCAGTCTCCAAGGTTTCCCTACCCCTCTTCTAGCATCCAGTTACACAATGGGGCTTCCTGACAGGGCAAGTCTTATAAGAACTGTTCTGCCAGGCAAGGGATTTGGCTACACCTAAATATTGATGCAGTGCTATTAGCAACGAATGTAAACAATCATTCAGAAGAAAAAGGAGAAGAGAAAGTTAATGGCTAGCCTTGGTCTGAGAAATAAAAAGGGTTTTTATTTTATTCACCTCGGTATGTATGTTGACACACGGTAGCTGACAGCTGGTAGATGGTCATTCCAACACGTCCACAAGTGTATTCATCCTTATATTCAAGGTAATGAATCAAGCAATAGTGGTCCTCTCTCAAAACATTCCATCATAATTTTTTTTTCTGCACATGCTTTCCTGACAGTAAACTCCTGGATTTTCTGAAAGCAATTACAGAATCATTTGATAACCAGCACAGGATTGTTGCCTGCACCGGCAACCATGAATTACATTAGGTTGGCGGATCTCCTCCGGCAGGCTTTAAACTAGGCTCGTCGGGGGGAGGGGAAGATGAGGGCGGGGGAAGCTGTGGACCACCAAACCATGTGGCACCCACAAGGACAGCCCAGCCTGAAGAAAGAGAGCATTGGGAACCTGAAAGCCATGGGGAGGCCAGCACTACGACACAGGTAAGAAACGAGAAGGTAAGAAACAAAGGGCCCCTTGGGACTCGGAGCGGGGGGGCAGCAAAGGCACCAGTCGCAGGGCTCAAGTGCCTATATACTAATGCTAGGAGCATGGGGAAAAAGCAGGATGAACTAGCGCTCCTGCTTGCACTAAACACCTATGACTTAGTGGGGCTAACGGAAACCTGGTGGGATTCATCCCACGACTGGGCAGTACATATTGAGGGCTATAGATTGTACAGAAAGGACAGGATGGGGAAGAAAGGGGGAGGGGTTGCGCTCTATGTCAGTGAGCAATATACGTCAACCCTCATCAAGACGGAATCCAAGGATGAGGAGGTAGAAGGATTGTGGGTTAGGCTACATGGGGGGCAAGGAGAAAGGGATTTGGTGGTAGGGGTCTGCTACAGACCCCCACATCAAGGGGAAGAAGGGGATTCGGGGCTCCTGAGGCAACTGTCGGAGACCATAAAAGCTAAAGAGGCGGTAGTCATGGGGGACCTAAACTACCCAGACATCTGCTGGGAG
>NW_005842222.1:1398516-1424085 GCF_000455745.1 Alligator sinensis
AGGAGGTTAGATAAGCATCTAGCTGGGGTCATCTAAACCCAGTACTCTTTCCTGCTTATGCAGGGGGTCGGAGTCGATGATCTATTGAGGTCCCTTCCAACCCTAACATCTATGAATCTATGAATCTTTGAATCTATTACTGGCAAGGTAGTCCAAGCCTTCTTTGGACTGGTAGCACAGTGTAGCTAGCACGCTCGCTTCTACGATGGGGATTGTTTTGTTCTCAGGGAACCCCTCCTGGCAAACTGAAGCAATGGTGCCAGTGGAGTCTGACAAAGGGCTTAAGGCATAGCAAGAGAGATGCTCATGAAGGCAGTGTGAAGTGGGAAGAGGCTTCCAGGAAAACTCCTTAGGCAATGAATTATATAGATCAGGGACTAAAATGTATCACTGATTGAAAAGCTTGTTCAAATTGCTTTCACTGTGATTCATAAACTCTTCATGCAAATTCATACGTTAGGATGAGCACAAAAAATTAGAAAGCTGGAATAAGATTACTTTAATTTAAATGTAAAAGACATGGTTGTGAATATTAGGCTCTTACACTGTTAGCAGTAACCCATCAGATGTTAACAAAATCTGATATGCAACACTTTTACATATCCCCTTGTGGGAGAGAGATCAACTTGCAAACCGCTTTATAAATCAGCCACAGTGTTAGAGTTAGGCTACTGTATCTAAATGGCTTTTAGATATGCTTCCTGTTTGGAGCTACCATATTTACAAATGAAAGCTTTTTCAAACCGCGTCTTTTAATATAATTTGCATATTTAGTAATACATTGATTAACATTAAACACGGATTATTGCAATTTATTTCAGAAACAGATGGGATGCATTAAGTGAAAAGCCTGCATGTTTAAATAGAACAGACTCACTGGCTGACTACTGATGAATGATGAATACAAAAACTTTGTTAATTGACAAGGGGGAAAAAAAAGCTCCTTGTGCTGGTTCCTTTTCAAGTATTTTCCTCTGTAGTGGAAATTATTAAAACAAATAATGTCACTCAAGGTCTGCTTCCATTTAATGAAAGCTGTACCAGAGATATGACAAAATTTTGACAGCAGGTCTCAGCTGAAGGAAAGAAACATGATCTGACAAACTTCTTGCATCCTACAATTCTTTCCCACCCCCCCTATCCCCCCTTTACCTGACACAGGAAGGTGTCATACTGTTTGCCACCAGATGGCACTGTACCATAACATACATTATTTTCCTAGGCAAGCTTGCTCTTTGGGGCTCCCATGAAATTTCACCATCTGGGAAAAAAACTAAACATCTATGTATTAATCTTATATCTGGAATAGGCACAAAGCACCTGACTCTGAGCCTCTGCTTCCTTTAGATACTGCTTGATCAGAGTAACACTTTTTCTAGTTTCTCTGCAAATAGGCTCTGGAATTTCTAGGTCTGTATAAAAATGAGCAATGGGAACAGCTAGAGCATCAGTGATACTTCGCACTGTGCGCACCTACAAGAGACACTAACTGCGCAGCAGCCCAATAACACTGCACAATAATGTGCCGAGCAAAAACTGTGCTAATACACTACTGCGCAGTAGTATTAGGCTACTGCACAATAAACATCACTAAAAACCTGTATGCCGGTCAATAGCCCAAGTTACTGCACATTGATTTAGTACTTGGGTTAACCATGTACTAAACTTAATGCATGGTACTTATGGCACCTTAATGAATGTGTAGATGTGCCCACTGGGTGCATCTACACAAAGCATTTACTGCGCAGTTGATCAATTAGCTCCACAGTAACGTCTCAGCATCTACACATGCAGACCTATTAGGCTACAATAAATTAATAAACTCCACTGTAGGTTAGTACTTGTAAACACAAGTACTGTCCTATGGCAGTATTCTTCAGTGCACAGGAACGCATGTGTGGACACTGATGGGACTGGCTGGGGCATGAGGGTGCTTCAGTGCAAGGGCTGCATGCTAGCCAGCCCCACACTGGAGCACCCTTTTGCCCCAGCCAGCCTCTTTGCAGCACATTGAGCCAGGTCGGAGCACCCCCAGCTGGCAAGCAGACCCCCCAAAATCCCCTGCAGTCTGGGGCTGCTCTGATCTGTCTCAATGTGCTGCAGTCCTGGGGGCTCATGTAAACACGGCACCCAGGAGCAATATACTCCAGCATGATATGCACTGGAGTTTATTTATTGTGTTGCATTCATTTCATGTGTAGACATGCTCACAGTATACTATTATTAGCAGTTGTAGTAGTATCAGCAGTGTCCTTTAATAGACCTCCATCAAGTTCGTGTGAGCAGATCTTTGTACTTATTTAGGCAAATGAGTTTAGTGTTATGTGCAGGGATCCTGGTTTTCCACTTTTCATCGAAAAACAGATAAAAATACAGATTTCCCCTTTCAACCTGGAAAAACGCAGATTTTTCATTTTAACAGAAAAACACGCAGATTTTTCCACTTTTGCAAAGAGCTCTCTGCAGGCTGGCAGAGTTCCAGCCTGCAAGGGGCTGGGGGGAGTGGAAGAAGGGCAGGCAGGCAGAGCGCGCCTTGTGCATGTACACACTCACACAAGCACATGGCCTCCAGGCAGCCTGAAGAGCAGCTCCCACAGGTAAGTCTGGCATGAGTGGAGGTGGGATTGAGGCCCCCATAGAGAGGGAGGGATGGAGGGAGTGAGTTGGGCAGGGTTGGGGCTACTGCACAGCTGGGGTGGTGCATGGGGCTTGGGACCAAAATGCATGGCCCCAGGGCCTGGTGGGGAATGGGACAGAGCTGTGGACTCATCCATGGGGCTGGCCCCCTGCTGCTGTGAGCTCTCCCAGAGCGGATAAAGGGGCACTTGCCTCCCAGATCTGTGCATGGGGCGGGGGTGGGGGCAGTCTGCCTGCTGCAGGCTCGGGCTCCCTGCCCTGCTGCCTTCCCCCCAGGGCCTCTGCAGCCCAGAGGGTGGGACTCAGCATGACAGAACAGAGTCAGGCCAGGTGGGGAAGCTCCTTGCCACTGCAAGACCTGTGCCACCAAGGCAAGGCACCCCCTGCCTGCCCCACAGCAGTGGGGGTGGTAGCATGGAGTAGTGTCCCTCAGTGTTACTGGGTGGGCAGGGGGTGCCTTGCCATGGTGGTGTGGAGCTCCCAGTGGCAGCATCAAGTTTCCCTGCCTGGCCCTGCTCTGCCCTCCTGTGCCAGATGCCTCCCACTGGGCAGGGAGCCCTGAGCCCACAGCAGGCAGCCCGCCCCATGCATAAGTCTGGGGGGCACATGCCCCCATGCCCCATCCCAGGAGCGTGTGCAGTGGCAGGGAGCCAGCTCCCAACCCGAGCCCACAGCAGGCAGCCCGCACCCGATCCCCATGGGCTCCATTCCGGCTGTGCCACCCATGGGGGATGGGAAGCCAGGCCCCACGCTCTGCTCCACCGCAGCAGTTGCCACCTCCTGCGGTCAGCAGCCAGGGCTTGGGTACTGCTTTGAGGGGGCAGGGGGCTGTGGACCTGGGTCCCTGGTCCCATAGCCCTGGCAGCTGGGGGCCCCCTCCAGCAGGGCTGGGGGGTGGAGCTGGAGGCTGTGGGTGGCAAGTGAGGGGCACCAGCAGGGCTGGGGAGCTATGGGTGGGAAGCAAGGGGCCTGGACCTGTGTCCTGGTGAGTGAAGGGGGCAGGGGGAGCTCTGATTTTCCATGATAAAAAAATGCAAAATCAAATACCAAAATGTATAGGTATTTAAAATGTATTTTATTATAGTGATTTGAGGCACTGGTAGGCTTCCAAACTGCTTTAAAATTGTAAATATATCAATACAACATTGTCTTCAATTGATACCTATATCTGTAGTGGCGTTTCATTTTAATTGTGGATTTGGGAGTTTTAATCAGAGAATTTGCCATTTTTGTAAGAGATTTTGCAATTTTTAAACAGAGAAAACCAGGATCCCTGGTAATTAACAATATATCCAGATTTCTTGTCAGACACTGATATACCTTTGTTAAATCCAATTTCTGCAGTTCAGCAGTTTTTTCATGCAGACAGTGTAAATATTTTTTATAAAAATCTTTAATCAATTCCCATTCTGGATATAATGTAATAAATTCTACATCTCTGATACAGATTTCCCTAGGAGGTAGAGATTCCCAAAGGAAGTCAACTCTGTTTTCCCTGTCTTGGTTATTATGCTCGGAGAAAGGGTTCTTTTTTCCAGTAATGTACAGGTGCAATGCCCATTACTATCCTAGAGAGAATAAAGACTTCCATAAATAGTACTGTCAAAGTCTGTGTGCAAGTTGTCCATACAGGATGTATATGTTTATTTTCTTTATTTGCTATGAAACAGGTTACTGAAGAGTTTTGGAGAACATGGCTCCTTGTATCTAAACATGCATTAGAGATCTTGAACTTTTTAGAGATCTTGGGAAATGGGAATTGCCCCTTGTGTAGGGGATCAGAAGAAGAGAAAGGGAAGGTAAACTTCACGAGGGTTTACCTTGCAGAACTCACCTAACGTTGTGCAGAGGGGCAAGGCACAAGGTGTGTCTGCAAATTAATCACGGGGCTCTGTTCCCAACCCCTGAAGATTCCTGAAGATGCATGTGGATTTTGCAAGTTCTGCTGGAGGTCAGAAGTTCTGCGTTTAGCATCAGCTCTGGGGCCCTCTGTACCCTGGGAAGTAGGGCTCAACTTTTCCCTCCACCAAAAGCTGCTCCAGAATTTTGCCTTAAGTTTGGTTCCTACATGGAGGAAGCTCTGAGCTTAAGGCCACATTAATATGTAGATATAGTTAATATGTAATATGTAAATTTATATGTATTAATTGACAGCTGGTTGCCAAGGGGAACAAAGCACTTCTCCTTTTAGCTCCTTCTCCATCCCGTTGAACCCCAAAAAGATTCTCTGTTTGACTGATCCTCCCTCCCTCTGTTTCCTGCAGAGAGAGCCACAGACAATGGGAATTGTCCATGCACAAAAGCCAAGGAGAGGGTCACCTACAGCATTTCAATATCTGTTTCTGGATTTGTGTTCAGCACAGTAATAGATCTAGTTTCTTCCTCACAGTCTTACTGAAAGCAAACTTACATCTGTGTTGAAACAGGCCCTGATATTTTAATATTTCTTCATCTGAAATTTCAAATCTCATATGGTACAGGATCTTTATTGTCCTCCTTAAATCTCTTAAATCTCTCAGTCTTTCTCTCCCTCTACCATTTTCCCCTTCCTTGGCTTGGTACTTCTACTTCAGTATAAGTAATATACTTCAGTATAAATAATTATATACTTCAGTATATAATTCTGATTGTGGGATACATGTATTATTATACTATCCAAAATAAAGCTGTATTGTATGCTATATGAACTTAAATCTCTCTTTGATTCATTGGCAGTTTTAAAACGCTTTAGATAGAGGTTTTTAATATTCAGGACAGAAAATTATACAGAAACAGGGAACATTTATCTAAAAAAATCTGCACATGGTAAAGAGGCTTTTAAAAAATATATGAAATCTAAGCAAGGAAAGAGAGATATTCTTTGTTAAAATCTGGTTTTCTCTGGCACAGAGTCAGAGTTTCAGTTACAGTATAAAAACCACCAAAAATTACCACCACCCCTTCTTCAAAGTTTGATTAAATACTCAGAAGTACTTAAAAGGTCAGTTACCCGTTTCACTGATATAGGAGATTACT
This sequence comes from Alligator sinensis, assembly GCF_000455745.1. NCBI lineage: Eukaryota > Metazoa > Chordata > Crocodylia > Alligatoridae > Alligator > Alligator sinensis. The sequence continues at coordinate 1,404,169 of NW_005842222.1, forward strand.
CTAACATGACATGTTTGTCTCCTATTGTGAGTTGTGAAAATCCCCCTGTATCCAATGTGTTTTGTTTGGATTGAGATGGCATGCGGTTGATGGCTGTGACCTTCATGGTGGCTTAGATCCCTGGCTGGCACTGATTTTTGATTTAGTGCCGATCTGCTGCGCTTGTCACAGGCTGCAAGGTGCTTTCCATGCACTAATGGAACAGCTCAAGGGCAGAGGGGCCCTGTAAATGTCTATCTCTCACCAACAATGTGCTAAATAGAGAGTTGAGTTTTCTACGTGTGAATGACAGATGCTGAGATTATGTACAGTGGAGAATCTGAAGCTCTTACACCCCAGTTGATGCTGAGAAAGAAATAAATGTGGTTGTATAAATGCAAACTTTTTATTATTCTAGTAGCTAAGGAATACATATAAGTACAATGTTAAAACAGAATGCCTAACACAAATACTGGTAATATATCTTCATTTGAAAGCAGGGTGCTAGCAATATACAATCTATGTGCTGAATTAAGCATCCATGTATCTCTACTGAATTCAAAAGATTTACACTGGGGATTAATTTGGTCCTGTGTAGCAAGTAAATTAAAGTTGTTAATAAATGCTGTTCCTTAATGACATATTCAGCCAAAAATGAATTTACCTGTAGCTCTGCCCTGTAGGAGGCCATCACCTTAGCATTCAAGTATTAAAGGAACCAAAGTCAGATCTACTAAAATGTAGCCTTAGTTTATTTGCTAGATGTTTCAAGTTTATCAAGGACAAATTCTGCAGTTTTTACTCTTAGTAAACTCCTGCAAATATTATCCATCCCTTGGCATACCTACAAGAGTAACATTATGCATTTTACTCCGCTATTGATCTACCATCTCTGGCATTTTTAACAAAATAGATCTTTACAAGATAAGCATATTCCTTGTACTCAGAACATTTTTATTTGTAATTTCCATATATTAGATACCAGCTGGAACATTCAGATTACATATACAAATGTAATAATAAATATGTGCCCTCTTAGTTATAATGGACCAAATCATACCATCAGTTTCCAAGCAGAACTCCCCAGTGAAATTAAAATGAATTAGAGCTCCACATTGAATTGGAAAAGAATGGGGAGGTCAGCTTAAATTCTGATGGCATGATAGATATATATAGAGAGAGACCAGTATACCTATTCTCTCTCTTTATCCACTTTTTGCTGACTTACTGTCAGAGATTGACCTATTTATTAACTAGTTAACTGAATTGTTTATTTAAATTGTCAGTTTAATGATTAAAATAGCCATCACTGTTTTTAAGGTGGAAGCAAAAGAGACAGACAGGTGGGCATCTATTCTAATTCTTGGGAGTGAAACATTTATCATATTTTTCCACAAAGATTTTCCTGTTACTGAATAGGAAGCATGGTCTCACAGTTAGAGGTCAGACTGAAAAGAGATCAGAGACATGATTCTGAGATCCAGCTGAGCTTGGGAGGGGCAGGGAAGGGCAACACTGCACCTGGTAAAAATTAAGAGTAGCCTTAGGGTTGTTCTAACCTGTATCTTGCTTCACGCTTTTTTCTTCTGAGGAATGAGCTTTCAACTTAATGTGGATGCTCCAATTCACCTATCACCTAAGACAGGAGTGGCCCAAGCCCCAGACCAGAAGGTAAGTTATTTGCTGAGATCAGGACTGTGCAACATGGGTAAAAGGTACAGGATTTCTGCAATTTCCCCTCCAAGTGTCCATGCCCACTGCTGTACAGTGTTCTTTCTGGGGCTGTGTTTTCTGTGAGACTCATCAAGAAAACCATTTGGTAGTAATTAGGTACCTTCAACTTTACCATTATAACAGGGACTGACATTCTCACAAGGATTTCTACGTTGTCCATTCCCTACACTAAACCCAAAATATTTGCTTTCTGCATATCCAGTCCTGCACTTGACTTAGTTCATAGCTCTACAAGAGCTGGAGAGCTGCCATGGCTCTCTCAAGAGGTTAACTCCATGTGCTGGAATAAATCACTGCATTGCCTCAATAAAACATAGCATGCTGCTGTGGTCCAAGTCCCTTTCTGTTAGACACTAAAAACATGGCTGACACACCAAGGATATCAAAAGGAAAGCAGGAAACTGATAATCATTTACAGGTGTGGCCAATGCTGTCTTTGATTTGGACAGAAGGCTCAGCAAGGCCATTTTCTTTCATTAGTTGTGGTGAAGACCAGAAGCAGAACTGGCTACTACAGAGTCCTGGGTGGTGGTGATGCGGAGGTTGTGGTCAGAGGTTCACTGCTGTGGGGTTCTCCGGTGGTACTGGAATCTGAGCGACTGTCAGCAAAGGAATTAACCCTCAATCCTGTTTAACAAGTTGAGCATACATCCTGCCAGGGGGTTAATAAAGGATAGGCACCTTGTTTTTGCCAATTCAATGCATTTCAGAGTCTAACTCACCTCTCTCACATACTACTTCAGAGGGGATTTGCAATATAGTAAATAACTTGTACTCTGTGCTCAACCACACCCAAACCAGACAGTGTTTTGTACTTGCCAATATACCCAGAGCTTGGTATTTTAATTATAGTATAGCTCTCGTTCTGGTTTGCTAGGCCAAAGCCCCTCCCAATTCCAAAATGAAGACATATAGTACTACCAGTGCCTGTACTGCTGTGGGACCTCAGTACCGTCAGGTATCTTCCAGTAGGTCCAGAATGCCACTATGCTTCCTCCCACAGATCATTTCCAAGGGCATGACCTGCAGAAGATGCTGGGGCTTCCCACATTGCAAAAAATTGCTCGGAGAATAGTTTGTCCCACTGAGGCTTCCATTGTCAAAGTTGATATAGATTTCCCTGAGGGGCCATTAAAATACTTGGCATGGCTATTTGGGGGTTACAGACTGATGCTTATTACTGATATTAATGTATGAGACGCCATACCTGACCCTGCACTCTAGGTAGCAGCCTAGTGTCCTGTTCTGTTAACATTGCTATGGAAAGGCTTATACAGCAGAGTAGGATATGTGGAAACATCAAAATCCCATGGCATTGAAGGTGATCCTGAATGCCTTCAGATTTAATTGAACCTTTGGAATTGGTAAGAGCTTTTATTTTCCGGAGCAGCATTTTATTTGACTCACTGGCCAGCATTTGGGCTGGCAATACACATATAGGAATCATCCCTGTGTACTGAGCATCATAGTCACCAGTTACCAATATGTATTAGCATCCACTGACCTATTAAGTCAGTTTCTAATGTGGGTCAGAGATTTTAAATACATTTTTGAGCCTCAAAGTAGTATCCAATGATGTAACCTCCATTTTCTTCATGAATGCCTAACTGAACAAGATTGGGCCAATAACCTTATGGCCTGACTAGGATATGGAATGGGCTAATTTTAATAATTGTGTCTGAAAAGTCTATAGAAGGAGAAGTTGGGAGGAACATGTTGACATCTTTGAGATCAAGACATTACCATTTAACTCAAAGTGAGAACACAACACATCTAATGTGGAATCCACCAGAACCCCATTAACCCTCACCAGCAGTTTATATACTTATCTATACTTCTTACCTTTCATTTCATCATGTATATGCTTAATGGACCTCACAACTGATGGAGTGTTCACTAGTAGGCAGACTTTAAACTAGTTATTTCTGAGAGATCTAAATTCAGATGTGTCTGAGCATTTTTCTATGGTTCTTTCTGCACAACCATTACCTCTCTCTTCTGAGCACTGTTGGTTTTTGCTTCTACATAAGTGCAGTTATTGTATGCAGGTAGGACGGCCAGGTAGAAACAAAGCAAAGCAAGGGGCAGTCAGAGCTGTTTAGTAAGGAACTAACTGTGCAAATAAGAATTAAAAGCTGGTAACTTGCAAAAAGAGTAACAAACAAGAATCTCTCCCAACCAATATGTTTCTCCAGACAGTCTTCTCATTTCTCCAGCAGCCTTTATTAAGTCTTTCTGAAGTGCAAGGAAGGTCCTTGTTATAAGCTTCTTATGTCCTGAAATACCGGTAGCATGCCCTGCTCCCTGTCACAATACTATTATTCTCTACCTCATGAGCAATGAAACTCTGTGGATATGTATTGGCATTTGGATCAGTTTTTACATTTGATTGCAAGCATTTTGCTCATGGGTGCAGGAAGCAATAAATAGGACTAATACACAAAGGCAAGCGTATAAATTATTAGATTGTGCAGCTGTATGAGAAATAAGCCCCAATATCAGAGCCAGAGCCTGCTAAGCCAATAGGTTTGTGACCTGTGCATGAGCTGGATTTCAAATCTTGGTTATTTGACTCCTGTATAGAACTGTATATAAATATAGTGCAAACCTAAGCACTTGGTACATTACAAGAAAATCAAGCATCTACCTCCATCACTGCATAGAAAACTGACACTCATTATCCTATGCAAGTTAGTAGAACTAATTTATTGAAGTGGTAGAATTAATTCAGCACAGATTTTACAATGCTGATATGGCCCAAGATCAACTTTTAATTCATGTATTATGGCACATTCTGGATCTTCACAAGCTAACATGGAAATCAATCACAAGCTCTCAAAACAATCTATTTTTGTAGAAAACCATTAAGTACTATAAAATGTTCTGTGGCATTAGAGTCCTAAAGGGGTATACCATGCAGGTGACAACAGTATGGAATCTGATACAACTCTTAAGTTACATTCTTCTCTAACATAAGAGGAAATCAGATGTAAGGGGAGAGTAGATTTTACTGGCACTGACCACATTAAAACTGTTGCTGAAACATCCAGACCAGCACAAAAGGCATGTGAAAAGCTGTTTTTGCCTAATGCTAGGGTGAAATTGCTCAAGAACATTTCATCTTTACATTAACTTTTTCCCTGTAAAGCTGCCAAGGTCAGTAAGACCTTGGTTCATCTGCTGTGTAAGTGCCAGTTGCTTAAGTTAAAGCTGCTGTGGGACAAGTCTCTCAAAACATTTCTACCTTCCACATTTGTGAATTGGTGTAGAACCTGGCAAGTGTGTGTCAGATCCCTCCCCATGTCTCCCTGTCTGCCTTCTTTCAGGTTTCCTAATGCAGCATATTTCCCTACTCCCTGGATATTTCTCCATGCAATGAAAAATCTGAGTAGTTAAATGCCCATTTAACAAAAATTAAATGGAAGTGTTTCACTGTACTCTTTCTTGTTAAAATAAAGTGAAATGTGTACAGTACTTGCAGTATGTGAACCATAAATCCCTACAGATGATCCACTCTGCAGAGGTGTCAATAAACAGATTATACAGTCCAAATTCTTTCTTGTTAAAAAGCAACCCTATTTTGCATTTGGCTTTTCTTTACTTATGGTCAAATAAATAAGATTGTTTTACTGTGAGCATTTTCCTGCTGCCCCCCGCTCGGTGTTATTACCTGGACTGGTGCATGACTGGGGTCTAACATTCAGTGATTCAAATTGCCAGAGGGTTCTAAAGTTAGGTACAATAAAAGATAGGATTTGGTCCCCATTTTAGAAAAAAGCTGACTTAAATGTTGTGTGGCACAGAGGCTTCTCATCGGGACTTAACAGTTCCCTGCCTTTGGAGAGTTTTTTTCATTCTGCTAAAGGCACTTTGACACTTCGTGGATTATTCTTTTAGGTCCCCTAATCAATTTAGCATTAACATTCATGTAAACTATTAATGAAATAATATTAAAAAAAGAAAAATGTTCCTACAATACTGCAACATTTTAATGCCTCATTAAAACCATTAGTAATGCTAATATTAAAGAACTTACTTCATCTTTCAGAGAACCCCAAAATAAATCATAATCAAATGTTTGCTAACGTACAGCCAGAGAAATAATTTATATGTTGCTGGCATATAGGCATCACGTACTCTAAAGATGACATAGTAAGGTCAGACCATTAAACACTTGCAACTAGTTCTGGCTTTAGAAACTCATTGTACACAGTATTATTTTATAATTTTCATTAAACATACTGAAAATTGTTTGTGTTTTTTATTTATGAGAAAAATATATAGTGTCTCTCTCAGCCTGATAGTGCTTTCATGGAACTCTAGTTGCAAACAATGACATGCTTCACTGACCTGAATGACTTACAAAAGCCATTTATATTCAGTACTCTCATTTATGCTATCTTTAAAAATGAGTAAGAGACATATATTAATAGCAAGAAACTGGTAGGATGATTGCATCACTACCCATCTCCAGACTTATTGCAACACTTCATTCTCCATCAGTTGAACTGACATGGGAATGTAAATGTCATATATAATAGTCATATAAAATTTTTACTACATGGTTAAGTAAAGCAGGGCTGCATTGTTTTCCCTCCTTTGTCAACCAAGTTTTGCACCCAATACTCCATTGCCTTAGTCACATGAATAGTCTTTAGTCGAAGACTCAAAAGATCTGCAAGACACTGTAGGACCAGATTCTTTATCTGGGACAAATCAGAGTTTTAATAATAATGTAACCAGGTTTTAATTGGTTTGCTCTTGAAGAACCCTGGCCCTGATTCACAACACTTAAGTATCTGTTAAGTCCCATTAATGTCAACGTCTTCTGAGCACTTGCTTTGACAGGAATGGGATTACGTATATGCTTAAATTCAGCATATACTCAAGTGTTTTGCTGAATCGGGGTCCTTGTCATGAAACTATATGGATGTGTATGAGTAGTTTGTACTAAACAAACAGTCATCTTAGTAAACATGGAATATAAAATGAGTCAGGGGTTTACCCATTTGCCTTGCACTTACAGGCTGTTGCTCTCATCAGTGCCAATCAAATTTCACAATAGCTTATGGGTGGAATCCTACAATCCTTACCGAGAGCCTAGTCCTGCAAGTAGCTGCATTAGCTAACGTGTCGGTAAGGATTTGCAGGATTGGGCCTTCAGTACTTTCTCAGATCAAAGCTCCCATTCAAGGCAGCATGAGTTTGGCCTGAATAGTAATAGCAGGGCTTAGTCCAAAATCCAGGCCACGCGTCTGCAAAGTCCTCATTAAGGAACAGCCCCTATGGGTGATTCTTTATATTTTCCAGTGGTCCTATGGTTTATATTAAAAGTAATTCAACCTTTACTTTAACAACACAGCTGCTAGACAATCAAGGTCTGCTGATCATTGAGCTTCTTATTTAGTGCCTGATCCTGTTCCCACTGTAGTGAATGGGAGTTTTGATATTAACCAGAGTGGAAGATGGATCAAATCAAGAGATTTTCACTGGCCTATTTACTAAATTACATTTTCATCCATAGAAAATGCATTTTTTTATATATTACAACCATCTCTTTTTAACTGTTAACATTGCCATAACAAAATCCTCCCTAGATAACAGGTTTTGCTTTTAAAATGGAATTAGGAAAACTTTAAAAAATCCAGTAACATAACCATGCAACTTCAAACTCAGGGAACTGATTTCAGCTTTGTTTGGATTTTCTGTTTTAATTTATCATTTGGTTTAGATATGAAGTTAATTTTGTTTTCTCTTAATATATTTAATACACTGTGGTAACAAGCAAGCTCCAGAAATGATAGTCGTTTGTTAAAAAAAAAAAAATCAACTACATCATCTTTAGCCATTCATGTTCCCTTCAGAAAGAAAATTAATTGTTCCAATCTAGTATGCTACAAAAGAAATACAGTCGACAAAGGGTGAAATATGAACATCAATGGTAAGTTTTGAATTTACCCTATTTATCTTGAATGTAAGATCTCATGACCCACTAAAATTCAGTTCACAGTGTTTTATGAAAAATAATGGCTGAAATTGAATGTCTTAATTTACATTTAATGCAATTAAGAATGGTTTAAATTATGACTGATGAACAGCACACACAGATGTCAGTCAGTTTCATCAGAATAAATTGAAGTCAGTGTCAATGAATGCTCCACTGATAAATCCCACTTTACATAAAATTAATAAAAATAAGGAAATATAATCCTTAGCTAATTGCAAAATGTTCTGGAATTCCCCTGAATTTTGAAAAAGAAAAAAAAAAGTGTAACTAGAGAAAGCTGTGACATATATTATGAAACATGTTTTATATTCAAAGGTGCACTGCATAAAATGTTCAAAAGTTCCATGAAAATTGTCTGAAAAGTTTACAATAGAGAACTCATTGGTATAGAGCTATTTAGCTGGCCAGAATTCAGCCAGGATATTTTCAGAAACCAGTCCGGACACAATCCTGTGGAGCTCCCTCAACTTTTGTCAATGGTGGCCAACGCTTTTGCATAGAGATGCTAAGCACAATCCGATTAGTATACAGAAACTTCATTACATTTTGTTATCAAGTTCTCAGAACCTTCAACCTACTGAGAATCTGATTTTATTTCCTTTGAAGCTAATGGTGCATGATTAGGAAAGGTCAATGTCTTGGAGAGAGAGGAACCATCTTTGGGTTCTATGTACAGCTTCTAGCACACTAATGTCCTGCCCCTTGACACAACCATAGTCTAAGTAATAAAAATGAATGATAGAAATGCAGACTAATCTAATTCATGTTCCTCACGTTATGTAAGAAACTGCTAGGACTTTTGTCATGTGCTAGACAAATGTTTTCTATGGCACAGTATGAGAGCAGGCATTGCTCTGTATTCTGCATAAAGCAGATGTTGCTTCTTTTTAAATTAACGTAAACTTTACGGACCATTTTTCACTCTGTCTTCCAGGAGCAAATATCAAACACAGGTTGCATTGAACACTCAATACTTGGCTCAAGAAGTAATTACAGTCTGATCCAACAGTCCTGACTCAGGAAAAAACAGAGAAACCAAAACCACACTGAAGTCAGTCATTGTTTCTTTGGTGGCTTGTTTGGAGTTTTCTGTCCAAGTAAGGACTGGAAGTCCAAATACGTTAAGCCTAAATTCTCAGGAAATAAATTTTTAAATAGAAAACAATCCACCAACATTTGCATGCAGAAAAGTCAAGCTTCCAATTCAAAAAAGCTCATGCAAACCAAGTCAGACCTTAAAAGCTTCTTTGGCTTTGTATATCATTGTGTGAATATTCAGTATAACTTTTGAATTAATTGGGTCCATGTGCCTATCTTAAAGCACATGAATAGTCCTGTATGATTCTGTGAGACTGCTCACCTGCCCAAAGCAGGCGCTTACAAGCTTCCCTAGATTGGAGCCCTAGATTTCTGATCATTTGTTTATTTATACATAAATGGAAATACAAATAAATGTCGCCAGTATAGGCACCAACATTTATTTTTGCGGGGGCGGGGGGGGTGTTAGATGATGGGCATGCGGAATGTTTTATGCATTTCATGTGCCAGCCCTCTTCCCGAAGGGGGCTGGAGCCCTCAGGCCCCAACGTATTCTATGCCTTTGGTCTCTAAGATGTGTCAGGCCTTCTAAATGCAGTTGTCCTATTACATAATGGTCTACATAATCTCCTAAACTAGAACATTGCCTCTTTCAAAAATGCATGCAAAATGCACTTAGGACACTATAACAAAAGTTCCTGGTGATATTTTGCGTTTAGAATCTTTTAGTTTCCTGGCACAGTTTTAGACCAAGCAGCAGTAGCTCAAGTTTGAATTGGCAGTTAAATGCATATATTATATATTTTGCATAGGTAGATAATTAATGTCTACCTCTTTCAGGATATGCATATTCCCTGTTGCATCTCTGTCCTATGATATCAGATTAATCAAGATGCCTTAATTGTATATTCTCTCTGGGTGAGGGTGTTCATTGTCTGTGTGTTAAATAGTTGATTGTCCTACCTGTCCTTATACAATATGGCCAGTGGCCCATTCTGTCCTAGATAGGTCAACTGAAAAACAAGTTATCATAGAGGAGCTTGAATTATTCATGCACTCCCTTTCTTCACCCCCTCCCCCACCAATCAAACAGATATAACCCCAGTCCCCCACAGCATTATATTGTTATATTATAATGGTCATAGTTTCTCTCCTTGTAAAATGTTTACCAGCTACATTGAATCCTAAATGCTATACTCACATTTTAGGAGCTGTGCCCCATTAACGTAACTAAAGAAGGGCAACCAGGGCACCAGCCACAGGCACCGACTTGGGTTGTGGGCCCAAAAAAATTAGCAGCCCCTGAGCTACAGGCCTGGTCACTGCTGGCAACCTAGCAACCTAGCTGCTGCCCCATGCACCACTGCCAACCAGGGCCCAGAAATACCCAGTGTACAGAACAAGCTGTTAATGGAGAAAGCCACAGTACTGGTGTGCTACTTTGAGGTGCTAAGTACCCACACTTTCCATTGAGACCAGTGGGAGTTGTGGGTGCATATCACTTCTAAGTCTTTCGGCCCTAAATTAGGCAGAGCACAAATAGTTTAATATCTGAACGCCAGCTGGGAATGGAGTTTCGAACCCATTCAGATTATTTCTATTATAAAATGATGCTATCAGAGGAGCAAACTAAGTCGTTTTCTAGGGCCAGATTTTCCAAATGTGGCTGCCAAAATCTACAGCTAAAAAGTATGTTCAAAAGTACACTGAGAATTGCAGGCAGTGTTGGTATAATGTGTCTTTGCTTTGCCCTTATTATCTTGTAGATATATAATGTAATTTATGCTAATAGACTGGCTCCCAAATTTACCCTTGCAGTGCTAGTTACTTTTCTAGAAAATACAACTATGGTATAATTATCAAAGAACCAGAGAAATTAGAAAGAAAAAAAAATACTGCTAAACCTGTCTCATCTAGTCAATCCTTTTGCCCATGCATAATTATGCCTTATATTTTTATATCCTTATATTTTGTAATGCTTTGCCAGTCCAGTTTTAAAAACCTCATGCAATGGGGCTTCTCAATTTCCCATGAAAAATTGTTCCAGTCTTAATATAAGTTTCACTGTCAGGAAGCTTTTTTGATACTTAGCCTAATCTTTTCCTTTTTGAATTTCATCCTATTAGTCTGACTCATACTTCTTTGTTATCCTGAATAACTTTCACACCCTCCTTGATATCTGTGCCCACCCAACATTTGTAGTATCAAATCCCCCGCTATCATATTCCCCCCCCACCTTAGTTGGCACTTAGTCAAGCTATACATATTTTGTTTTTTAACCCCTTATCCAAAGTCCATCCCTTTCTTCTCCTTACTTACATTAGTTGTTGTTCTCCATGCAGTTTGCTCTTCTGTTCTCACACAGACAGCAAAGGATATTCAATACAAATGCTCCATTTGAAAATAAATGCTGTGCACTGGGGATGATGCTAATTTGTTTGCTTGTCTCCTGTGTCCACAAATTCACCTATGCAAGTTAAAATGGATAGACAGAAGCTCAAGTGAATGAAGAAGGTTATGCATCTGTATGTGGTCCATGTTGGAGTGACACAGCATACTAATAAAAACTGTTTAATTTTTTTATGCACATTTTTTTCCATTTGACTTTTAAGAGATCATTACTCAACGCTATTTCTTAAACCAAGGAATCTAAGTCGAATACTTTGACTTGATTTTAAAGACATTGAATTTTTTCTGCTGGTATAAATAGTATGGACACAGTAAAAGTACTTGAGAGAGCCTAATGAACCATTTCCTACACCCCATTACCTTTAGTCTGATATGACTGAGAGTACGGGCACTAATTATCCTCTCTTTCACAGACACCGACATAGATCTACAGTAGGTCTTAAAACACAATATTCCATACAACTCTCAGCAGTTTCTCATGTAATACATTTCTGTATTTTTTTCTAATTGAAATTTAAATTAGAGGTATGCCACTTCCTATCTACTGGTTACTTACATATATTTTAGGGCCAATTCTTTACAATGAGTTCATACAAAAAATGCAGGTGGAACATGTCCACTCCCTATGGCAAATCCTAAATAATTAGAAGAGGTTTTCTGTTAAAAAACAGAACTAAGCCTAGTCTACTAATGAAATCTTGCTCTTAGATCTGCATAGTGGAGGTTCACACAGAAAAACTTTTACTTTTAGAGAACCTAGTACCTTTCAGCTGAACTCCACTGAGTACACCTGGGAGTGGAATATTGCCTTGAATATTTTGGCTCTGCTTTCCTGCATGGAAGTAGCCAAGAAAAAGGCTGAATCTTTCCATACTGGGATTCATGAAACCGTGTATGATTCTGCAACTAATAATGAATTGCATGAAGCATTACTGACGCAATGCAGCGTGACATTAGACAATGGGAAATGCCCCAACATTGACAAAGGCTACATTTTTGCAGTTAAGTAGTTACTTTCTTAGACTGAAATGCTCAGTTCAAATAACATTAGAAAGTGCTTTCATGCTTATGAAATTCTTGGAATTCTACCAGTTGTTGACACATTGATAATAAAAGGTCTGAACCATATAAAGCCTGATGCTTGCGTACTTTGGAATAAATCCTGCTCTAGTCCACATCCAGATTTATAACTATGTAACTGAGCTTGAACCTTTATTTGGGGTCAGGCACAAGATGAAGTTTTCTGCTGGTTAACAAGGAAACTCTTGGAAACAGATGACCCACATATTGGAATGCAGATGGTTCTATAAGACCGTACATACATTTATAAAGGAGACACATAAGGTCATTGGGAACCATCTGTTTTAAATATTTAAATGTCCTTACACTAAATGTCTGAGTAATTTTGCCCTGGACTTGTATTATTAAGCCTCTACCAATTTTTTTATGATGATGGTGAAACAAGAGAAAAATGGAAATGTGGGGGACAAGGCCTGGTAACCATTTACAGATCTGGGCCTGTGCAGCTAATTGAGAAGCAGCTCTAAACATTCAGGAGCTCTCAAAACAGCTCTCGACTGGGTAGTTCTAGCGTGCCCAGCTTCATTGCTGGACTGGTAGTCAAACTGTCCAATGGAAACAGAGCCGAAAACTCTATTCTTAGAGATTATAGAGCAGGCAAAGAGGAGAACAGGAATGACTACAGTTTTAACAATACTGTTCAGATAGCATGATTGCTTTGTCCTGATAAGTGTTGGCAGGGCACATGGAGTTTCTGGGTGCACACCCTTTTTTATACTTGCTAGAGTAAAATAAAGGATAGTTTGATGGTCTGGGCACATTTCAAGTTGCTGCACCACATTGTCATTACTTTATTATTAGGACATCTCTTGTATTTAATTCTTTCTTGTGCATAAAGGATGGAAGTCACACGCACAGTCTGTGCACATAGTGGAGTCCGTTTTTAGCCTTAGTTTGACTTATGCTGGTCCTCTGAATAGGGCTGAATTTCACTCAGTGGAAGTAGTTCATTTAAGAGGGTTTGTGTGATCACCCTACTTTATTCCAGCTTTATGGCAAGGCAACTGTATTGACTTGAATGGAGTTATAGCATCTTAACATGGGCGTAGCAATGGGAAATCAGATCCGTGATTCCCAAATCATCCGTACAAGAAAAATATAATTGATAGCTGGCAGTAAAATTGTGTGATCACTCCTGTTGGGGGAAGAATATGAAAGCACATTCTAAGAACAGCTTGGCTTTGTTTTGAATTTGGGAAGACCAAATTCCATTTTGCCTACATTTAAATCAACTTGAGTGCTACAAGTGTGAATCAAACCTTGTATTTATTGTGTTTGAGCTCATCTGAGGCCAAACTGGGACAAAGTGGGCAGAGATGAGCAGAGAGGTAACTTGAAATTTTGGCACCCTGTGTGGCATGGGAGGGAGGAGGGGGAAGTGAGCTCTTACCTCCCCCTGAAGAGACTGCTGCAGTTGTGGTGGTGACATAGGCTGCTGCTGCCTCAGTGTAAGCTCCTCAAACAGGGACAAATGCGGTGGCAGCAGCAATGGGGGCTCCCTGGGGGCTGCAATTCTCATGCCCCCTCTCAATCAGCAGCAGGAGCTTGTGCCCTGCTTGCCTGCCCTCTGTCAAATTATGCTACTAAAGAGGAGGCAGAGAAGGAGCAACCTGAAAAAGAGTTGCGGAAAGATACAAAAGCAGAAGAGTCAGAAAGAGATAGATACAGAGGTTCAGATACCATGAGGCTGGACACACAAGAGATAGATGGGTTTAGTTAAAAATGCCAAAGACCTGTCCAGTCTCAATGGTCCGTTGGGGTAGCATGGCTAAGACGCATCAGTTTCTATAAGCAATGGCACACAAGGGGCTATGTCTGCATTTGTTCCCCCCACCCCAAATGGCAAGCTATCCATTCACATGAATGGAATGGGGGCAGCCTTCAGAATAAAGCCCAGACTGAGGCTTAGACTCATGCCTATGGAGCTGCAGCAAGACACCTTTACCACTCTGCTGCCACCCCTCAAGTAATAGGTAGGTGCAGCCGAGGAGGAAATCACATGGAAAAATAATTGCAGGTTTCATTGTATGCACTTATGTCCTGGTACCTTGCAGGGCCTTTTTTTATGCCTAATACCGCAGGCTTGTTGGCTAGTAAATTATGTTGTTTTCCATGAGTAGTTAAATTAAAAAGACCTAGGGAAAGTACCTGCAAATGTTGGGTTTTGTGAAGCTTGTAGAGTGGGGAAAATGTAATTCACAGAGTGAAAAAATTCAAATTCTGAAAAGTCAAACTGTCCCCAGTTTGTTTAGTCTTGGACATCATCGCTGCATTAGCTATGATATCACAAACACTGAATCACACTAGAAGGGGAGAAGACTGGGGACAGAGTAATTGTAAATGATCCATTTGTTGTGGAAAAGAAATAAAGTAAAGCAGCAGGACAGAATTGTTGACAGTATTGGCAGTAAGTTTTTTAAATTACTGCAGTCATTTTTGAAATTTCAAATTACCCTTAAGTCTCCTCAAGTCTCTATGTATTGGACATGTTCCAGTCTTAGTTCCTGCTAAATATAAGATCATCCTCAGCCTGTTACAAATTTAACAGTATCATAAAAGTTATAGACAGGAAAAGACATATCACGTAATTTAGTTTATCCTCTGACTGATGGAGGCTAGTTCCCAACAGCACAGCATTGGAGTGCTCTGTCCAGTCCAAGCAAATGAACTAGCCTGTACTCTAATAGACCCTACTTTTAGAAATATTTTCTCTTAATATTTAACCTACATCTTCTGGTCATGCTTATCTCAGCTATCTCACACTGAGCATGCACCAAGAGGTCTACATAGGGAGTGGGTGCAAGGTAGCATACTGTAAATTCACAGCCTAGCTTACACCTTTGCCACCTCCCACTTTTGGGCTCCATTTACACTGGGCTTGACCCTGAACACAAGTTAGAACACCACGGTGTAGCAAGAACCCAGCTCCAACTCCTGTTTGCTAGATTTTCTACTTCCACCCTCAAGTGGCCCCTACAGTGCTCCTCTGAGACCTGATCAGCAATGTGGCTGTTTAGTAACAGTCTAGGTGAGGGGCAGGCAAAATACAGCACATGGGCCAAATCCAGCCCACCAACTGGCTAGATCCAGACCGCAGGTGCCCCTGCAATGCTCCATATGGGGCTGAGCACCACCTGCTCCCACCCAGGCAGCCTGTGCCTGCATTTCCCCCCAGCCCCAGCCAGCATGCAGCTTCTGGCAGTGCTGTCCCCAGTGTGGCTGCAGCCGGCCAGATGTTCCTCTGCTCCCCTCACCTCCAGCAGGAGCAGCCAGGCTGAAGCTCCTTGCCCCCCACTCGCCTGGAGTGGTGCAGCGGGGGGCAGGAGTGGGAGAAGAAGCGGCCACTGGAGGCAAGGGAAGCACAACAGCACCCAGCTGGCTGCAGCCACACTGGAAACAGCCCCACTGGAAGCTGCTGTGCATGCTGGCCAGGGCCAGCAGGGCTGTTCTGCTCCCCTTGCTTCCAGCTGTGGCTCCTGTTCCTGTTGTGCCAAGCTGTGCTGTGCTGTGCTGTGCAATGCCACTCTGGGCGGGTGGATGGGGGGAAGCTTCAGTAGGAGGCTCCTGCCTAGCACGTGGAAATCTAGCTCCAGTTCCTGGCTGCTTTCCACCAACCCCACCTGCCTGCAGAGGCTTCTTATCATGCTAGGCTGGTGAAGTGGGTGAAAGGCAACTAGGAGCTGGAGCCGGAGCTCCATGTGCTGGGCAGGAGCCTCCCACTGGAGTTTCCCGCCTGTCCACCCTGAGCGGTGCAGCAGGGGCAGTAGCAGCAACTGAAGGCAAAGATAGCAGAACAGCCCCACCAGCCCTGGCCAGCATGCAACCCAGACCAACACAAGGAGGTTCCAGCTGCAAGACCAGGACCCATGCAGCGTGGCATGGGGCCAGCTCACCCCAGCCCAGGCTATCCCCTTCGTGCCATGTTGCATGGGTCCCAGCCTTGCAGCAGGAAATTGCATGCTAGGCTGGGCCAGGCTGAGCTGGTTCCATGTTGCACCGGCTCCATGTTGCACCATGCAGTTCCTGGCTGCAAAGCCGAGACCTGTGAGACACAGCATGGAGATAGCCTGGCCCTGCTCATCCTAGCTGTGGCACATAGTTCCCCGCTGCAAAGCCAGGACCCACATGGCGCAGCAGGGAGGGGATAGGTGGGTGGGCCAGGTCAGGCTGGCTCTATGCCATGCCACATAGGCCCCAGCCTTGCAGCTGGAACCGCATTGTGCTGAGCCAGGCTGGGCTGGGGCCATGCCATGCCATGCCATATGGGTCCTGGCCTTGCAACTGGGAACTGCGCACTATAGCTGAGATGGGATGGGCAGGGCTGGCTCCCCACCTCCCACCATACCTCCAGACACACCTGCACCCTCCCGCAGCCCCCACACATGGTCCCACACCCCCTACCATAAGCATACACGGACTTCCACACTGCCCACCATATCTGTACACACACCAACATCCTCCCACACCCCCCACTATACCCCCAAACACACCCATACCCTCCCACAGCCCCCACACATGGTCCCCCCCCCATAAACATACACACACTTCCACACTGCCCACCATATCTACACACACACATGCATCCTCCCACACCCCCCACTATACCCCCAAACACACCCACACCCTCCCACAGCCCCCACATACACTCTCACCCCAACCATACCACACCCACATCCTCCCACACCCACTGCATACCCTACACCAACACCCCTCCACACATCCACACCCCCATAACGCACCCCCCACACCCCTCCCCCAACCACATAGCCCCCACATACACCCACTTACCCCCCCAATATACAAGACTGTATTTTGAGCTATTATGCAATCACCTCTAGATACACTGTAAACACATAAATAGGGACAAAAATATTTTTTACATAAAATTAAAATAAGTTATAGTTTTTAGTATATAGGGTTTTTTTCAGTTTCAAGATGGCAACCCCCCCCCCCTTTCCCCTGGCTGTACTTCCAGGGCAAGGGGAGGGACTTTTGGTGTCAAAGGTCAGGGGTTAGGGGTGGAACTTCTGGTTCCAAGATGGCAACCAGGAGGTGGGACAACTATCAGGGGGCAGGGCTACCCATGCAGCCATCGACAGCTTACCAAAACTTGTTAAGCAGCCCTCCAGCCAAAATAACTGTCCGCCCCGGTCATATTAAAGCTCTGCAGCAAGACTGTAAAGAGCTCAGGTGTCCTTGCACATCCAGCTTCCTTCCACCTTTCGATTTCTCGAGCGGGTCTGTTACATAAACAGCCTTTGAGTTCTCAGAATGCAGCCCTCTCCAGGCTGTTTATTCATTTATTTGATGGATATGCTTCCCTTCCCAAAAAAGGCTCAGGGCTTACAACAAGAAAACAGAACAGGTTAAAAACAGGAGAGTAACAAGAAAACCAAAGCAGCTTTCAAGGGAACTGGAACATCAAAACAAAACAAGGACCTCATAAACAGCATCTCAGCCTAGCTTTGTTTGGTGAATGCCCAAATAGGAAGGTCTTAGAGTGCTTCTAGAAGAGGTACAGGCTTGGGCTCTGGCAGGCCTCAAGAGGGAGGGCGTTTCAGAGTTAAGGAGCAGATGGACCTAATGTACAGTCCTATCTGTGCAAGAGAATTATGGGAGTTCAAATTCCTCCCTGTGCTCAACATTTCCTATCAGCTAGCTGTCTTAGTGTGTGGGCTTTTGTTGCTCACCCTTCAGAGATGCCAGACTCTCCCCCATAATTGAACAGGGACTCTTGGTGCCTAACTCCATTCCCTTATATCACCCTGTTGGGGCCAGGCACCTGTTTTCCATGCATGTTGCAGCATCTAAATTGGAGACAGCAAGAGAGGTATTTGTGGATCTTCCCTCTAGACAGGGACTAGAACAATCTCATTGTATGATAAAATGTCTCGCAGTATTTAGTCAGAAACTACACTGTCTTCTTTGCTGTCATGTTACACTTGTTATTTCATGCCATTAGTCTGTGGCCAAACTTTCATAGACATCAATGAAAGCATGTTTGAACCCCCTCCTCCCAAAGGTCCCTGTTTTCATTTCTTTTTCTTAGCTATAAGGGAGGTTGTCTTATTTCACGTTCATGCTGTAAGTTTTTTAAAGTCTGTTCTTAACTAGTCCTATCCTATCTTGGTCCTTTTGCTACTGTTACTGGTAATCTCATAGTGTCAGCAGTTTTTCAATGCAGAGCAAGATTTTGATTATTTTCTTAGATTAGAATTTGTGCTTGATCATATTTACAGTGGAGCCCAAAAGGCGATGGCAAAAGAGAACAAGCGGTAAGTGTGGAGGACCACAAGAAAAAAACAAATGAAAAGCTAAAATGAAAAAATGAAATTGATAATTAACTGAATTGCTTTGCCTAAGCAATTCAGAAGCATGCAGGAAAAAAACAGTTAAAATTATTTATCAGCTGCCAGCAAGGCACTTGAAATTTCTATGGTCAGTTCAATTAAAAACAACTTAACAAAAATGCACTGAGTTTGTAATGGAAATGGCATTCTCCAGCAGTATAAGTTGGTCTCTGTGACACTCACCACCTCTCCTCTGGATCATCAGATCTTTCCAAGGGTGATTTCAAACTGTCAGGGCCAAAAGACAGCTGTTCCTTCTCTAGAAACCAAATAACCCAGCCTCCTGCTTTCTAGGGCAATAACAGTGAGCCCTTCACAATCTGACCTGCTGAGGAAAACCTGCTTTTAATTAAATGTTAATTACTTTAATGCAGCCTGTGATATGTGGAAAAAACTCAAGTTATTTTAATCTAAATTTTAAAGAAAACATCTGAGGCTTAAATTATCACGTGGAGGCAGTTGAGAGATCCAGGAATGTATGTAATTTTTTGTTCTGTTGGTGCTGGAAGTGCGTCTTACAGCTTGAGTGGAGGCACTATGTTCTACTTTTGCAGACATTTTAGGTGGAGATCATGGCTGATGGAATTTGATTTGATTTCTGGATAATTTACATAGAATTTGAATGAATTAAAATAAAAGATAAGTCAAATTCCAAATTTTTTCTTTTTAATGTGGCATCAAGCTTCTTGAGGACACTTGAAGTGTGTACAGATCAGACTCCATGTAAACTATGAGGGGTTTGCTTCAATACTACAGTGCACAGTTTGTTAGCACCAATTCCCAGTAACCAGTTGGTTTTCACAACACCCCTCCAATGTCCTCATAATCATCAACCTCATTTTACACATGAAGAGAAAGTGGTAAAAAAAGGAACTTGCTCAAGGCTGCATATCAGTGGCAGAACCTTCTAATTCTCAAACCTGTGCTCATTCCTGCGCTGTGTTCCTGCTGTCAGTGCCACACTCGAAACCAGTTTCCTTCTACAGCACCTCTCAGACATCTCTTTATAGCATTCAGGCCAAAAACCAATACAGAGCTCTGCTTCCCTGACGGGGAGGCAGCACCTGCTAGAACTGCAAGGGTCTCTCTCTCAGCCAGTGGTGCAAGAGGAGAGGCAGGGAAGCTGAAGCACCCTGTATGATCAGGGAGAATCAATACTTTCTGCCTGTGTTCAGCTGTACCCAGTTCCACAGCAGCTAGAAGGGTAGAACCCAGGTAACACTGGGGGGCACAGAAGTTGAAATGAGATAAGTGTCAGGCAATCTTCATGGACCCACCGGCCTCCTCTAAAACCGCCCCCCCCCCCCCCCCCCCCCCCCC
>NW_005842222.1:1424095-1434032 GCF_000455745.1 Alligator sinensis
CCCCGGACCAGCCACCCCCCCCGCCTGGCACTGCAACCCTTCCTCCCCCAGACTACTGAGCTCTCCCCCCAGCCCAACTTACTTGGATCACCTTCCCAACATAGCTTCTGGCACCAGTGAATGGCTGCACAAATGAGGACCTGATCTATGATCATACTGCTTAAACTAAACTGCAGGATTGTAAATCAGGTCCTGCGTATGTGTGCATGGGTCCTTAATCTCTCTATTTGAACCAGTGTTACCCACAGAAAGTGCACTCTTACATAGTGCACCTCTCTAAGTGAACTAAGTTAGATCAGGCTGGCTATTTTTTGCCTGATCTAAACTCCCCGAAGGTTTGTACAGTTTAGCACTTAGATGGACCTAACCCTAGTTAAATCGATTTAAGTGTAATGTTTGTGTGTACCCTAATAGAAAACCAGTGTATGCGACTAGTTGTGCCCTGCCTCATATTCACTTTTGTCTCTCTCAAACAATCCACAGATCCAAATGTGTTGATCTTGAGGCCTTTTCATAGGCTGGGCCTCTAGTCAGTCATCATAGTAGAAAAGGACCTGACAAGGGCCTGGCTAGGTCAGTTGCTTTATTTTTTCTTCCTGGCTGAGTTTAGCATTTTTACTTTACATGGGACACAAGTTCTACAATAGGTTTTAGTAGTCCTTTCCTACTACGGTGGTAAAGAGAAGGAACATGATGGCTGCATGGAGGAGCCTAGCAGAGAAAAGGCCTGTTTAGCATCTGTTACAAGATTGCCTTCTTGTGTATGGCTGGCTGTATATACTTTTGTCCCTGAATACTTGCTCATTTGATGCTGTTGCTAGTGTTACTGGTTTTCAAGGCTGCCTGCCTGGCTTAAATTCCACCATAAACTCTTCCAATCACCCCCTCATTTATTGTTAGGAACCGAGCCAAACTGAGGTAGCAGACAGGCAATTTTGTGAGTCAATCGAGGCACCAGCTGACATTTTTGTGGGCTTATTGTGACGGCTGTCTCTCCCACAATGGGCCCTGGCAGCCCCACCCCTTGCTGCTGATTGGCCAAGAAGGCTGCCTTTCATGTGGTCCTACTCCTCACTGCTGACTGGTGGAAAGGGCTGCCCTTCTTGAAACCCTGCCCAGCACCTTTGGTTAGTAGAGAGGGGCAGGGCTGCATAAAAGGCATCCCTCTCAGTCAATCAACCATGGAGGGAGTGGTCACCAACTTGGCCACCAACTTGGCCATGGTTTCTCCCCTTTGTGCCAGCAGCTTCCCCCACCATAGGTAGGTTCTGAGGCCAGGCCACAGCATTTTACTTTTAGCAAGATTTCTTTTTCCAGTGTGACAAGAGCACCTTTCAGGCCCTGTACTGGTATGGCCCCACCCTTGTCTCTGGGCACACCACCCACCTTGTTCGCCTGCCACACCTTGTTGATAAATGATTGTAATGTTAAATAGGCTAAAGGCTGCCCTTCATGCACCCCAATGACTGTGGGCGATAAGTACATGCTCCTACCATCCCTACACATGTCCCAGTCCTCGCTGATGTCTCTCAGTGTATTCCATCTCTGGTTCAAGGCCGTGTACAACTGGACACATAGTTGTGTCTCTCCTGTGCTGCCTTTTCAGGCCACACACACACCACTCCCTCTCACTGGGGTCTCATATACTCCACTGGCTCTCACCCATTCTCTTGCATACCGCCTATCCAGGCCCACTCACTTCACCCTCCTCAAAGAGATCCTCAGGCTTTTCTCTCCACCCCTTGGTCAGCCCTGGCACATTCTTTTGGGCCTCTTCTGTGACCCTCACTTGACTGGGACTGAACAATTGCTCATTTATGGGCCTACTTCACCCCTGGCCCTTCACCAGACCACCACATCCCACTCTCAGGTCACAACTCCACCCCTTACTCTTTGAGGCCTGGGGTCCTCCACCCCAACAGGTTCAGATGGTTCTCTTTCTTAAGCATTCCTAACCTTCATTCTTCCCTCTCCCAGAGCCAAGATATTACATCCCTAGGACTCTGGTGCTACTCATTCAGCATGCCTGGCCCTGACTCCAGGGTCCAACACCCCATAGGGCTCAGGTACAGCTACTTCACATGCCTGGCCCCCTGTAACCCTCCTAGTAACCCACCCAAAGGTGGGGGGAAGGGTTTAGGCACCCCAGCCCACTTTACACTGGGTAGGTTCTCAGTCCTGGCATTTAGGTGGTCCTGCCCCACCACAGGCAGGCCCACCAGGCCTCCCTGTCTCAGTAGGGTGCAGTTTTAAGTCATGCCCAGTACCAATGAGGCCTCCTCCTTCCCCACAGCCCCATCCTTACCTCCAAGATATTCCTGGAGCAGGAGCTCCACCAGGCAATGTTACCAGCACCAGTGAACACAAACTGCTCTGCTCATAACAGAGCTCCCCAAAATGGCCACCCTCGTCAGCCACCTGGCAGCTCTCTGCTCCCACCCTTAAAATGACAGACACAAAAAAGAGTGTTCTGTCATACTAGTGATTCCACACAAAATCGCAAAACCACCTGTTTTTCGTGGTTTCTGCAAAAATTGTGAAATTGCAATTTGGGTAGGTCCCTACTTATTTCAAAGCTGGTAAAAATACTTGCCAATGATTTGTTTGAGTCTTATAGATTAACTAAATCAGCGATATATAGCATGAGCTTTCATGAGCCTGAGCTTACTTCCTCAGATGCTAATGAAAACACTTCAGCTAACAACAGCATCTGAGGAAGTGATCTCAGGCTCATGGAAACTCATGCTATCCATCTCTGATATAGTTAGTCTATAAGGTGCAAGCTACCCTGCCTTCTGCCTGACTTTAGACTAACATCTCTCTGATTTATACTCATGCTCATTTGTTGACTTGAGGAATTGTATGGGTAGATCAAGGCACCTCACATCAGTCATCTGAACTGGTAAATGTATATGAGCACCTGATGAACCCTCTTTGATTAAGGATTATTTGGGCAAGGACAGAAATGTTTCTTTTTTTCTGTCTCTCCCGCTTCTTTTGTTTTCCACAGTTCACAAAAGAAAAATGTCAAAGTTTAATACATTTGATGTGTGGATCAAATTCTCTGCTGGGGTAAGCATAGTCCCATTGAAGTTGATGGAGTTTTATCTATATACACCAGCTGAGATCTGATATACTAAGTACAAGGTAGGGAGTCAGTGTTGCAGTGATAGAAGTTGTAATTTAGAGATGTCCCCTTACATGGAAGACTATGGAGATTAGGAGTTGGAGGATGATCCCTCAGGTCAGTCAGTTAGAGCCAGAAAAAGGGACTGCAGAGGTTTGCCTAGTGCTCCACAAAAAAAATGTAGTGTTAGTTCTTCTCATTCATTGTATGCCAGTATTTACTGAACCCAGTTATCACTACAAGTGTCATTGTTGTTGTTTGTCTGGTTAATTGATTGTTTTGGGGGCTTGTTTTGTTTTGTTATATTGTTCTGATTTGCATGTTTTGATATAAAAGGCACCAATGCCTCAGAATTAATTTTAAAAAATAGCAAGATAAGAGACATGAAAAATCACCCTGTGGGAAATGGTGAAATATTGAGAGTGAAACTTCATGAAAGAAATGTCATTGCTTTCACACATTTCCGAAGACTCAGGTGCAAAAAAATGGACAGTATTCAGCCCTGGCATTCTTGGGCTCAAATCCCATTGATTTCAAAGATATCTACACCCGCTGACACCAACTCTAAATTTAGTCTAGTATGTTTATAAATATAGGGAGTGTCCCAGTGTTTTTATAATGTTATGTGCATTATTTTTCTCATCTTAAAGCTGCCCAAGTAGAGAAAAATACAGGACTTCAATAACAGTTACCAGCATGATTTGCTTTTATTACCTTTCTGTTCAAGACCCTTGTTTCCCCTTGTAGCATGTCAAATTGCCCCCAAAACCATATTATACAGCAGAGAAATGTCGTTCACACTTCACTGGCTATTGATTTACTTTATTTATTGGCACAAAATCAGCTTGAGATAAACATTTTGTCCCCCATTTCCACTATTGTAAGTGGTATCGTTCACTGCAAGATAGGTAAACCCAAATGTGCTGGGTCACAATTCGACATGGCTTTCTAATCAATGTGTGAAAAATTACCTAATGAATAATGGGTTGCACATTTCCACAAACAAATTAACCAGGGTGAGACTGAAACTAATGATTATATTTATCTAATGTAATTTCACATCTGTTACTAGTGGTAGTAAATTTTTTTTCTTCCATCCATGGCGTCCTCAGAATTACAACCCAGGTTTTCAGATACAGACACATGAAGCACATGACATTATTTTAACCAGAAAATGTACCATTTTGGTAGATATATACTTGTTTTTAAGTCTAAAAGTCTTTGGGGAGCGTGATGTTACCTTGTAGTATTTTTGGACACATTGAAGGATCCCATAATAAAAAAGAGCCCTTTGTAGTGGTGATTTATTTGGTTCATCTTGCAGATCTCCTCCTACCACCAGAAAACTCTGTTTAATAGCCACATAAGCACTAAGAGGATTTTTTTTCTCCCAAAATACATATAGATTATACAAACCCTGTGAATTTTGTGGGGGTGTTTTGTCAGATTTGATCATGATAAAAAATTAGCGCAGGAAAAAGCCTTTAAAAATATGTTTTTATCTGATCCATAGTTTGAGTTGTGTTTTCATGTTGGCATTGTCAGTCTGGTCCAATAAATGTTCTAGAGTCAGTCTGTAGGATTCTTGTGGATTTAGAATGCATTTGTGGTTTGATGTGCCATCTGTGGCAGTGGCTTTTCAAAATACATATGGCTCTAAGGGGCTTTCTTTCCTTTACATTTTTTAATTCTCATTGTATATATAGGTATTTGTTTTAAATTATTGTGATTCAGATCAGTGACATTCCATTGTCCCCAGAGCACAAGTGTTTAACTCCAGTTTCTGTCTCCTTTCTTTGTACAGGTATTCAGGGATAGCAACTATATGAAGGGCTGGGAAACAGGTGCAAGGGGGAGTATGTTAGGGGTTCTCCCTCTGAGTGCTGGGATAGGGTGGGGGTTGATTGGCCACCCTGGTGAAGTTGCTTTTTGTTACTTTTTATATCTGTGCCCTTGTTCTAATTTGGGACTAGTGAGGCCCTCTCCTATGCAGGTAGCTTCTTACCTGCTACTATGAGCTGCCTCTGCTCAGTTGCATCCCACCAGCTCAAAGTTGTCTTTAAAGATGTTACAAAAAACAAAAGCTCCAGAATGATGTCACCACTTGAGTCAACATTATTAAACAATTTCACAACCCGTCTCAGTTGCAGTGGCAGCTTTCATAAGGATTTATTATCCAGAGAGAAAAGAGTGGAGGGGGGTGGAGGGTGCATGGAGGTTTGAAAGTCATTGTACCGAGAGTTTAATTATTGTATTTTTCACTGAAGTTGAAAGTATTGAGGAAAAACTAGCCAATTTCATATTACCTCATTTGATTAAAGAAGTTGTATGATTGCTCAGAATGTGTAATTGCCATTCAATACAGCTGGAAGGAGAATAGCTTGTGAACTTTGCATGCAGGCTATTTTTAGTAGCTTCATTGAATTAGTGAACTATGTGACACTGGTTTTGTTCTGTAGACACTTAGATGATTGATTCAACTGAAAATAGTAAAATATTTACTTACTAATAAATTTTTACTAGTAATAATACAATATTTATTACTCTTAGTCACAAAAGGAAAAAGCCTTCTATGCAGCTATGCAGGATCTATGACAATATGCTTATGCTATAGGCCAGATTTTCAAACCACAAAAAGCAAAAAATAAAATACAATGTCATGTTCAATATACAGATGCAGTTACTGTGACTCACAATGAAAATAAAGTATTTGCATGTAGAGCCTCAGTACTTATGTGCGTGTTAGGTATACAGTAGCATGGACATTTTTGCATGGTTTCTCTATTACAAAGTTGGGATCTTAGCATACATCATTCAATAGATTTACAAACTTTGACACAGTTTCATTTATGCCCAGGACTGGCACATGACTTTGATGTCCAAAGATAGTAGAACTTTTGAGTTGCATAACCACAGTTATAGATCAACATTAATTTCAAATGATTTAATTTGTGAGATTCCAAACAATGGCATTGTGATCAAAGGCCGTCTCTGCTTATCTTGCTGAGGAAATGGTTTCTCAAATTCCAGAAAGGATTTTTAATATACTGGTACCTGTACAAAAATATGCTGATGATGAGCATTCCACCATTTTAAGAATGTTTGACCTGCTTTCCCACTGTGCTAGTATTTTCAGTTTCTTATTGTTTCTTAATTGATGTCTGTACATTCCTTGTAAGGAATTACCTGTTCTATAACCCTGGGCATATATGTTTATAACTTTCTAACCTTCTGGCTTGGGATAGTTTATGGTAACTCCATTGTGGCTGGGCTGGAACTGAAGTAATTATCCCTGGTTGCTGGGTAAATGAGTGAGGTTGCTTCATTTCTTCAGCAATGCTCCACACAGTGGGAAAAGCTTGGTGACAAATACAGTTATACTTCTTAGCAGCTTCTTATTTACACAGCTGATCCACACATACCAGTTAACCAGGTTTATTTTTTTGCTTGAGCTCAAAGGTATAGGGTTGGGAGCCAACCATCCTGGGGATGAAAATTAATTTAACTTCAGGCAAAATTCTCTGGTCAGCCAAGGAGTGCTTGAAAGACTGACTGGGGAATTAAAAGTGGCTCTAAGCCACCTTGTCATGCCCCAAGATCTTGATGATTGCTCTATTTAAATCCCCATCACTAATAGTCTGAAGAAAGTCACTGAGTGCTGCTAGGACATTGCAAAAGCTTTGGTCAGTCCTTTTATTTCTGAAGAATAGCTGTGTGCTGGGGTTGGGGGAAGCTGTATTTGGAGTGATTTGTGGACCAAACCTAGGAATGGAACAGACTGCTGCATATAACAGGGACTCACTCACTGTGTTTGCTGGTTCATTTTTTGTTATTTATCTTGTCCGTTTGATCCAATTAAAGTCACTTCAGCTAATTTAAGAACATAATGCAGGTGACTTCCTATGCTTGCAATAATTCATCAGGCAGCACACAGGCATGCATCTTTACAGAATAGAAGGAACTGTAGATGTGAAGAAACAATAGATGATGGAGACATGCCTGGCCCACGTGTTGGCAGTGTTATGTTTGGAGGGAATCAAGGGAGTCTTTACCACTTAAATTACAAATGTGTTGCAAGAGAAAGCAAATGTCACCTTTTCAGCAAACATTCTCAGTCAGAAGGGAGGTGATAATAAAGTGGTGTATGCTGAGTTTCTGTGCCTCTTCATGGAAGCCATATTACACCATTTGCCCTTATCTTTTTTCTGGTAGAAATCTCCTCATAGAAGGTTCTGACAATTTTCAAATAATGTCATGGAGAGTGTGATAACATGAAATGAGAATGGAACACAACGATGCAGTAAATAGTTACATTATTACAAAGGCAGATACTGGCAGTGAAGCAGGGTTGTTGGCCTCAAGAAAGATTAGATGGAAAAAAAATAGAAAAAATAAAATAGTGTGAGGTATCAGAAACAGTTGCTAACATGATAGCAATCATATGCAGCTAGTTTTTTGGGGGAAGGACAATACTAAATCAGTTCACATGTTTTGACCAATCAATAAACCATATTAGAATTAATGTTATTAATCAGTAAGAACAACTCTAATAAGTATAACTTTACATGGCCTTCACTGACCTGACTAAGGCCTTTGATTCAATCAACAGAGAGGCCCTATGGAAGATCCTGCTGAGATCTGGATGCCTGCCAAAACTTGTTACCATTACCAGACTTCTTCATGACAACATGACAGTAATTATCCTAAACAATGTCACAGAAATGGACCCCTTCACTATTAGAACTGCAGTCAAGCAAGGATGTGTGATTGCACCAATGCTCTTTTCCAGCCATATCACAACTATTCCACATCTCATTGCTGGTAGGTTTCCATCTGGAATCAGGATCCAATATCACACAGACAGGAATCTCTTGGTTACATTCCAAATCCAAGATAACCAACACCTCCCTTACCGATCTTCAGACAATTGTGTCATCTCTGCCCACTCAGTTGATGTGTCTGAAATGCTTGGACTCACTGTCAAATTCACAAACACCAAAATACTTTACCAACCCTCCACAAACCAACCAGAGGCTCCTCTAACATTGTAACATTACAATTAGAGGGCAATCCTTGGAGAATGTGAGCATTTCCCCTATTTGAGTAGCCACATTTCTCAAAAAAGTAAACATAGGTGACAATATTCAATACCAGATAAAATTTACCAGTTCTTCTTTTGACCATCTCTGCAATCACATATTCAATGATAATGACATCAGGACCCAAACCAAGCTTCTTATTGTATTTACCAGGCTGTTGTCATCTGTATCCTGTTGTATGGGTGTGAATCCTGGATGACATATTGGAACCACCTGAAACCTTTGAAATATTACTATCAGCAATGACTAGAAAATCTTTCATATCAGTTGGAAAGACAAAAGGATGAATGCCAGCATTCTGACTTAAGCAAAAACCACCAGTATTGAAGCTATGTTTATATGACAGAAATTCTGTTGGACAGGACATGTCATAAGGAAGCCTGGTAGTGATAAGTGGATCCCACAATAGGTCCTGTACTCCCAAATCACTCATAGTCACCACTCTAGAGGTGGGCAAAAGAAGAAACTCAAAGACACCTTGAGAGCTAATCTAAAAAAATGCAATATTAGCATCAGTACCTGGAAGACTCAAGCACTGAATCAGCCCCAATGGCACTGTGGTGTGCAATATAGAATCGATCATTTTGTGGAAACTCGCCTCACTGTGGAGGCGGATAGGCAAGAGAAACAAAGAGAAAGAACTGGGACCCGACATCACCAAGATCAACTCTTTCCTCCTGAAAACATTTGCCACATCTTCAATTGAACATGCAAATCTCAGATTGGCTTTTTCAATCATCTATAGACTCACCAATGACTGCCCTACTTACTAGAAGACTGACATTCTTGTAGAGAGGCACCATCATCGCCCACAGCTCTAATTGAATGAATCATGACTCAGATAGCATTTTGGACTCCCAAGCCTTCAAGGCCATGTTTAAAACAGGACAAAGACACTAAAGACTAAATTGTTAAAGGCCTTCAAGCATTCTACAGTGTCTCCATTTTTGGATGTCTCATTTAAGATGCTGGTGATCTAGTTTTCAGAGCACCACCAACTTCAACTACAGTCCATAAGAGTTTCACATGTTCGGCCCCATGTGTAGAAATCTAGACATCCAAAACAAGGGGGAACTTTTGAAAATGTAGGCCTACTTTTGATGTTTCGTTACATTTCTCACCAAGGCAACTTGTCCCAGCTGCCTGCAGTGGGTTTGTTTGGGATTGAGAGAGTGGTTGGGGTAAAAAGGTAAGAAAGGTTTATTGATCTAACAAACACATAATTACACAAAGCTTAACGACACAACAGACAGTAAATCTCCGAGTCGGCAACTTATTGGCAGTCCCCTTTTATGCCTTGTATATGACAAGCCTCTCAAAATCCAGTGAAGTCAGGCATCCCCAGTCTACGCTGTCCAAAGTGGTACCGAGAAGGACCCTGATATTCAGTCTTTGGGCTTCTCAGGACCCACCGCCCTGCTGAATTCATATCTGCAGTTTCTCTTTCACAATGATAGCTTCCTTTACCATGCCGCTTTCCTTCAGCTGATTTCCAGATGCTCCAGCAAATTTATAGATTTTTTTTTGAGCTAGCTGTTGGCTTGCAGCCAATTATAGTTCTATACTACAAACCTTCCTTATATGACTAACCAATAGCAGTACAAGCCTTTGCGTTTTCCTTATATGATTAATTTTAGCTGTGCCATCGCTAATGAA
This sequence comes from Alligator sinensis, assembly GCF_000455745.1. Taxonomy (NCBI): domain Eukaryota; kingdom Metazoa; phylum Chordata; order Crocodylia; family Alligatoridae; genus Alligator; species Alligator sinensis. Next base: position 1,433,978 of record NW_005842222.1, read on the forward strand.
GCTGGCTTTAAGCTATGGCAAAATACATTAACAAAATACAGGAAATGCTTAACCA
>NW_005842222.1:1434907-1449075 GCF_000455745.1 Alligator sinensis
GGAAGCCGCGCGGTGGGCCTGAAAGACTGGAGGCTCAACATAGAGTCCCAAAGTGGGCAAGGGTCCCTGAGCGGGACAACACTTTTAGAGGAGGCCCAGAAAGGGCACCAAGACCCCAGAGAGGGGCTGTATATTTGAGAGAAGGCCCAGAGTGGGCACCGGGAGCCCTAAAGAGAGGGCAGGATTAGAGGAAGAAGATTAGAGGAAGAGTCCCAGAGAGGGGCAGTGTCGTAGACAAGAAGCCCGAGAGCGGGCTAGATTACAGAAGAGGCCCAGGAGAGCGGGCAGGTATTTTGACAGTCCAACGTCCAGTACATCTGCGAGGCTTGGGGCGTGGTATTAGGGGTTGGTAGGAGCCACGCATAGCCCATAAGGCTAGGGTGCCTGGAACGCACCCGGTGTACAGGGAGACCCCCGGTGGGTCCGGGAGAACACGGGGACGGAGGTCCCAGCTAACCATGCCTAGGAGACGTGAGGCAGCCTCCCAACTTTTACCTAAACATCAAAGACGTGGTGGGCGAGAATTTGAGAGTGCCCTTGGGCCGACTTGGCACAGTGAGGGGGCCATAAGGAGATCACGGCCCTCCTGGAGGACCCCGCTGTGACAATGACCAAGTCACTGTCACAGCAACTGTTAATGAAAGCAATTTGTTCTCAGAAACAGTAAATCTGACAGTTTAGAAGCTGACATATAATAATATATTAGTGCTGTAACTCAGTACAGTAAAGAAGTTCACAGCTTTCTGTACACCACTGAGCAGGAGCCAGTCATAATCTCTACTGAGAGCAAAGGCATCACTTTCAGATAGCTTTAGAGTAGTAATTCACAATCAGGGTTCTGCGGCATCTTTGGGTGCCATGAGATCCTTTTAAGTATGCTGTAGAGTGTCACACAGTACTAGCACTGTTAGGTATACAAACACCTGTACATGATTCACAAGATAAACAGAAGAAAGTCTAATGAGGATCTATAGTGTCAAAAACATTCTGACTTCCTGTGGTCCTTCTGAAATCTTTGCAACAGAAGGATCACACTATATTTTTTTCTTCAAATGAGCCAAACAAGTAAAAAAAATGAGCATAAGCTAAGAGCTAGCATTTTCTGATGGGTGTCTTGAGTCTAATGTGGGGTGCCTTAAATCTATAAAGTTCAGAATCACTGCTCTAGAGGTTCAGCTGTCCTCTTGAGAGGTGTCAGGTGATATGCAAGCATGGACCTACCCATACCTACACATCTGGACCAATACAGAAGTAAGAGTATGATTGCCTTTGCCAAAATTCTGGAGAAATAATTCCTTAAGGATTTCCTACTTCAGCATAAACCTCAATATATTTCAATCTGAGTCAGTGGCTTAGAGCTACCATATGTGTGTAGACTGTCTGTTGAACATTTTACTAGTGGGTCAAATAGAAGCTTATTTGAATTTCTTCAATCAGTTCAGAAATTAGATAACCTATACATGATATATATACCCAAGTAACTTCAAGGAGATCCACTAGATTATGTGCCTAATGTGTTGGCTGAAGTTTAAGGCCATGTCCAGACAAGCATGGCTGTGCAGTATGTGATGCCGCAAACCCACCTATGGCACTGCACACTGCACATGTAGGTGTTCCTTGCTCTGCTACCTTGCAGTGTGGGGGGAAGGGGAGATTTGACCCCCGGAGAGTCTGGAGTCAAAAAATCCCATGCTAAAAAATAGTGGGGCAGCATACACAGGGGCAGCACACACCACCCAAAACCAGTGCCTGGCTGGCCAGACCCGCACTTTAGCTGCTGGCCAGGCTCCCAGCTGCAAGAGTGCTATGGCTGCAGCTCTCCAAGGCTGCCAGGACCCCAGGTAAGGCCGCTGGGGCCAGCACAGTTGCTAGCCCCAGTCCCTTCCTACCCCACCCAGGGTAACCTGCTTCATGCCAGAGCACATGTGGCACAGATGTTCCCTAGGGACAAGTAGCAGTGGCACAAGGTGTGCTGCTACTATTTGTCCCCGGAGAGACAAACATCCACACTCATCTAGACACAGCCTAGATGTGCAAAGCTAATTCAAGAAATTACTTTAAATCCTTTTCCACTTGGTGCAAACCACACAGGTAATAAGAGCTGTACATCCTGTCCTAAATTTCCATAGACTTCAATAGGAACAAGCCTGTGCATAATATAATCTTTTATATAGATGATCACAAACTGCTGTACACAGAAAATTAGTCAGAAACTAGAAGTAAAATGCAAATATTAAAATGACATTTAAGGATCAAATGTGACTCTCTAGGCTGATGGAGAGTAGGGACGTCTCAGACTTTGAACAATTCCCAGTGATCACCAAGAAGGCCAGGATCAGTGCAGTGGAATGAATGGGGGAAAAAAAGAATATGTATATGGTATCATCTGTAGCAAATTCATGGAGTATTTGCTGATGAGGAAAAAGATTCTGCACCAGATGTGGAGTTTGATAAGAAGCTAGTAAAAGTAACAGAAAGATTAAAATCAATGCAACTTATGGCCCTTAGTTGTTTTTAAAATGAGACTGGATACTAAGGCATTTAGGGTCTTTTGGAAATTTTACCCTTACTACTGGAAGCACTCACGACTTCTAAGTTAACCAGCAACTGACAGTTACAAGAGAAAGAAAAATGGGAATGGGAAGGAGCAATGAGTAAGCAGTCTCAGACAATTGTGTGTATTTATTCAGAAGAGAAGTCACCCCCATACTTGAGGTTTACAATGGGACATTCTAGAGGTAGAAAATGAACAAAAGGGAAGAAGGCTAATGATGGAATTCTGGGAAAACCTAAAGCAGAAAGGATTAAGATAAGCCCGATGGCTGAGGAACTGGCTCCGTGGTTGGACCCAGAGAGTGATAGTCGATGGAACCAAGTCAACATGGCGCATGGTGCCCAATGGCATCCCCTAGGGTTCAGTACTTGGACCAGTACTCTTGAATATATTCATAAATGATCTAGATTTGGGTGTCAGAAGCAGACTGTCTAAGTTCACAGATGACACCAAATTATTTCAGAGATTTCATAGACATTACGGCTGGAAGGGACCTTGTAAAATCATCGGGTCCAGCCCCCTGCCCAAGGGGCAGGAAGTCAGCTAAGGTCAAAGGATCCCAGCAAAATAAGCATCCAAATGTTTCTTAAAAGTGTCCAGAGTAGGTGCTTGCACCACCTCTGGAGGGAGTCTATTCCAGGCCTTGGGGGTTCAGATAGTAAAGAAGTTTTTCCTTATGTCCAGCCTAAAATGGTCTTGCGGAAGTTTGTGACCATTGGACCTTGTCATCCCTTGGGGTGCTCTGGTGAACAGGCATTCCCCCAGATTCTGATGCACACCCATAATGTACTTATAGGCTGCCACCTACTCACCCCTGAGCCTGTGCTTCTTCAGGCTGAAGAGTCCAATAGCTCACAGCCTCTCTTCATAAGGCCTGTTCTCTTGTCCTCTGGTCATGTGTGTGCCTCTCCTCTGGACTCTTTTAAGCTTCTCCATGTTCTTCCTGAGTTGTGGAGCTCATAAGATGGGTGGATCAAAACCTGATGACATTCAACAAAGAGAAATGCAAAGTGCTCCACCTCAGGAGAAAGAACCCACATCATACTTATAGCCTCAGCAGTGCTACACTCACTAGCACCACGACTGAAAGAGACTTGGGGCTCATGATTGATCACAAGATGAACATAAGCCACCAATGCAATGCTGCAGCTGCAAAGCAAATTTGCAAAGCAAATAAAATTCTTGCTTGCGTCTACCGATGCATCTCAAGCAAGACCCAAGAAGTCATCCTCCCACTTACTCAGCCTTGGTAAGGCTACAGCTGGAGTACTGCATCCAATTCTGTGCTCCACACTTTAGAAAAGACATGAAGAACCTTGAGAGAGTCCAGAGGAGAGCCACGCACATGATTAGAAATCAAGAGAGCAAGCCTTATGAAGGGAGATTGAGAGGCATAGGACTCATCAGACTGCAGAAGAGAAGGCTTAGAGGGGACTTGGTGGCAGCCTATAAGTATGCAAGGGGTGTGCATCAAGAACTGAGAGAATGTCTGTTCACCAATGCACCCCAAGGGAAGACAAGGTCTAACAGTCACAAACTGCTGGAAGATCATTTTAGGCTGGAAATAAGGAAAAACTTCTTTACTATCCAAGTCTCCAGAGTCTGGAATAGACTCCCCACAGAAGTGGTGCAAGCACCTACTCTGGATACCTTCAAGAAATGCCTGGATGCTTATCTTGGCTGGACCCAATGATCTTGCAAGGTCCCTTCCAGCCCTAATGTCTATGAAATCTATGAAGTCTTTGTCAACAATGTGAAAGGGATGTTTGAAAGACCTGGGGTTCCAACCAAGAGATGCATGTGCTGGACATCCCAGATTCTTATTTGCAACACATCCTTTCCTTTTTCATCCCCTTGTGACAAGGTGTGTAGCAGAACTCATAGATTTGATGGAATCTGACAGGACCATGCCATAAGCACTTCTCCTATAGCCTTGAACTTGCAAGCTCTGAAACTTTCAATCACGCACCTTGGTACTCACACCACTCCAGGCTCTTTACAGCACTGAAGGAGGACAAAACACTCAATTGGTAGTTAAGGCTCAGTGAGGCCCTTGCCCTACATGGGCCCCTCCATCTTTGTGGAGCCCTGCCAAATTCGCCTGGGTTGAGTGCCAATTCAGGACCCTGCACACTAATAGCTCCTTTCCAAATGTGGTCCTAAATCTGCACAGAAAGAGAAAATGAAGGGAAAAAAATACAACAGTAATGTAAAATACAGCTGAACTATTATTCAATATTTCTTATAGCAATTAGAACTAAAGGATAAAGCATGAGGAAATGATATGACACCAGCACCACAAGATACAAAGTTTGACAATGAATACAGTTTTGGGTAGGAATTATTATTTATAATAGAAACAAAAAATTACAGCCACCATCTGTACTGAATATTATTCTTTATTTAGTAACTTAACATTCTTCCCTGTTCATCTCAATGCATTTTTATATGTTTGACCTTCTATAGACTTGTCATTTTGTTCTTCAGCTGAAAGAGCAAAACTTGCTAATTTCCGATGACATTTTGTGGCTGTGTCACAACTGAAATACCTTTTTATATCCATTTTTGTTTATATTTCTCCATTTGATACCAGATATATTTTAACTATGTAATATAACAAATCAGCTGGCATTGTTGAAAACACAGTTATTTTCTTTCCAGGGAGCTCCATAAATGATCTAATATATTATCTGCTTGGGCATATGGAGTACCTAAGCTCAGTCAGGTGCTTGATATGCCAGTGATAGCTGTGGCATAGAAAGTTAGGTGAGAAGTAGACAAGGTTCTTTGGGTAAATCTGATATCTTTCATTATGTGATAAAGAAAAAAAAAATGACCAAACGCCAAACATGAGAGCAAGTTGTGCTCATGGTGTGGGGGAAGTGGTGGACGCGGCCCGATAGCCACGAGATCGGCGGTCCTGGCCCGCGCTGATTGGCAGGGGGCAGGCAGATGCAGCCCATTTAAAAGAAAAAGCACACACGCCAAAAAGCAGGGACCCGTGCCATATCGGAGAGGCCTGATCACCCTCGCCGGAGGTCCTGTGTCCATGAAATCCCTTCCCCCCGGACGCCCCCATCACGACCGAGTATATAATTCGAACGTGTTTAGAGCTCTCAAGTCACCAGCGAGTTTAATCTTGAAACTGCTGTAAAGGAAACCACCTATACAAAAGTGTGAGTAAAGCATTTATTTGTTACACCACCTCCTTAATTGTTTTTCCGTCAACGGGATGAGATAAGAGAAGGAGAAACAAGGTCCCGTAACCCTTCCGGGACGGCCTGTTCGTGCAGCACTTTTCTGGGTCCAACCACCCACCGTCAGGTTGGTCACATTAGACTGACTCAGTTGGAAAAATTCTTCTTAGCAAGCTTTCGGTTATAAATACTCTTTGTCAGGCTGAGGAAGCATCTGCAGGTGTGTGCTCTTCCTGGATGGAATGCACAGTAAAGAAGTCAGAGGCTGGTATGCATGCAAGAAAGGCAGTCAGTGAAGATGTAAATTGAGGAATCAGTGGGTGAGAGAGAGACTGAGGGGGAAGGGGAATTAATGTAGGTGGTAAATAGCGGAGAGGTATCTAGAGAGTCAGATGTTAGGCAGGTTATAATGTGTCATAAATCCAATGCCTGTGTTTAGTCCATGATTTTTTGTATCCAGGAGGTGACAAGTATGCACTTTTCTGGAATATCTTATCTTCTTTTAATCTGTGCTTCTGTCATCACATCCCAAATCCCACTGTCCTCTGATGTCTGGGACTCGGATTCTATTCCGCCCCTAAGAGAGTATTTATACCACTTCCACTGCTCTCCCATGAGCGCTGCTGAGAAGTCTGGTTTCCCCATCTGCTCTTGTTCCTCATTTGCCAAACCCAGAATTAAGACAATGAAGTCTCTCTGCTGCTGTTCCTCAAGCAGCCCAGAGATGGAGACCTCAAGAGGAGAAGCAGGTACTGCCCTTAGGATGGCTTCACTGTCTCATTTCCAGGTTTGGCATGCGTGGAGCTGGAGCAGGTAGGGGCTGTGTTTCTCAGCAGCTCTTTTGGGGGTATCACAGTAGTAGCATAGACAACCCCTAGTACATCTTATGCAGCCCCTAGTGGCACTTATGCAGCTTTTAGGCATCGAAGTCACTACTCATGAACCAGCTGTAGCCCACACTGGAGCCATAAATGAGAGAGCAATGTATCTCCCTGGGTTGGGTAGGATTGCACTCCTGAGGCAAGACATGTACTTTGCACCAGCAAAGACATTGACATCTCAGAGGTGGAATAACATCAGGGGCAGGACATCACACTTGTTCACTGATGGCCAAATTGAGACTTGCCCTTAATAAAATCCTAGTGAAGAAGGAAGATAGTGGTGTGATCCATGGAAGGGCCAAGTCCTGTTGCAATTGCCCCCCAAGGTACAGCCCTGGCTCTGCCCCATCTGTGCTGGGAAGTAAGAAAGCTAGCTGTACAACAGAGCACGCAGAGGCAATCTGGGGCTTCAGTGATGGAATGCTGCTCCATCGCACTGCTGTACAAGTCTGTGACCACCCCCTGCCCGCCCTTATAGAACATATAAGGCCACATTCTGTTCACCTTGCACCCTGTAGGACTATCAGCATGTGTAAAGGAGAAGAGGATTTGACTCATTATGTCAATGCACTTTGTTTATATAAGTGTATATATATATATATATTATGCCTGTGTTGTGCTGCTGAATTTTGTTCTTCACGAACTAGAAATTAAATTTTCTATCAGCTTCTAAAGCTTGTTCACAAAGTGAAGAATGCGCAGATGGTTCTGTGTGCTTCATTCTCAGAGGTATCAGGATAAGTCAGGGATCTGCATGCATTGACTGAATCAAGAGCATACAAAAGCACTTTATTTGGGGTTTGTGGGAACCAGAAACTCTCTTACCATGGTTTAGGATGTCATATTTGAGGGTCTGACTGATGGGAGTCAAAACCTGGGATCAATATAGCCCTTTACACACAGAATGAATGGCAATTAATTCAAATCAGCCATGATTGTACCAGAGAAAAAGTGTTATCTCAGATACTTAACTGGTATTTAAAGTGGGACAATGTACTTGTAAGTCTGTAGGAGCCCAGGATAAAAGGCTTTGCCCTGGGATAAATCCAATGTTTATTTTTACACCGAGAGTTTGCAATCAATAAGAGTCTTGAAAATGGAGCTCAGTTATGATGCCTTAATTTGAATGATCCTGTGGGATTATACTGATTTCAGAAGAAAAGGTGCAAGTGGTCCTATCCTGCACTTCTGAATTCAGTGGGAGTTTTGTCATTGGTTTTAACGAGGGGGGTACTGGGCCCAGAGTATAGTGACAATTGTGCATAAAGTGGGGGGGGGGGGGGGGGGGGGGGGGGGTGGGGAGGTGGGAGAGGTGGGGGGGGGGGGGGGGGGGGGGGGCATAGGGGGGAAGGCTGGAAGTAGTAATGTGGGTACACATAGTACTAGAGTCAAATGCTGCCTTGCTTTGTGTGTGATATCAAACATGAGGCCCTCAAATCACATGCTTCCAGGACCTAAGAAATAATTTTACAATCAAACAATGCGCACACTTAGAAATGTAGGAGTGGCAAGCTTCCATTATTTATTGCATTTCTGAAATGTTTGGGGTGTTTCATTGTCATGCTGAAGTGCTGCTTTGAAGATTTAACAAACAAAAAACCATGAAAGATTGTCAAGAAGCCACAGGGAACCACTGGGTTACACAAAGTGCAATAAATTGGAATCGGTAAAAGAAAATATATCCTTACTCTGAAATTGTCAATCTGCAAAATTCACTGCTGCAGGGGATCAACAGAAATCTTGTGGATCTATTGTTTTAGAGTACTAGATAACTATTTTGATCATTATCATGATCTTTCCAGTTATGCAAGATTAGTCTGGTCGTCGCTCAGACTTCCTGGCTGAGACTGGTTGCCTCTAGTGGTCAGGAAGGAATTTCACCCTCATCATTAAGTGCCATATGATTTTTTCCCATTGTCCTTTGAAGCTAGGATAACAAACTATCCAGCATGGCAACTCCTGCCTTGCTGCAGTGTCTCTCTTTGTCCTGAGCAATGTATCCCTCTGGCTATCTCAAAGCTTGTGAAGGCCTTGCTTTATTTCTTAAGTGTCTCTGAACATAAACATTGCTGTAAGGACCAATGTGGAAGTAAAGTAAAAAGTTTAAACCTCAAGCGCGGCCTCAGGAGCAACTAGGGCAGGCATAGTTTGGCAAATAAGGTCAGTAACGTCCCTTCCATATCATTATATCACATCCCACAATGAAGGTTTCATTTGTATTGAAACACTCCTTAATTTTGAAAGTACAGGTAACTTTCACAGAAGCTTGTGGGTAAGGCCCATGTGTAGCTGGCAGTCACAATGTGCTCTTTGGGCACTAGGTAAAGGAAATAATAATGATGAATAATGGACCACACTCTATTACTTCCCTACCTGGTTCTGGCATTGTTCAGCCCCCTCTGTCTCCACTACTGTTTTCATGATCATTGTCCCTCCAGATTGGGCCTGAGTTTTTCAACTATGGTTGTGTTACTATCCTAATAACAGGCAGTCTCCAGTCTCTAATAGGAGATGGATGGTGCTGCATGAGTTGCTTAAGTTCTCCATAATTTATTCCCATGAGGAAAGCAATTTCAGTCAATGGCTTCCCCCAAGATATTCTGATGTGAGCATGTGTACTTGGTCAGGAAGCTTTTGGACGCTGGATTTTACCTGCTTTGATATGGCCTTGCTAAGCACAAATATACAGCAAAATGCCCTAATTAAAATCACTGTAGGTGCAAGTCAGTGTATGAACACAGTTATTTCAGAATACATGTGGCTAGATTTGATGATTTTAGAAAACAGGTTAGGGTATGCAGTTTGGGCATAAACCAATACTAATCCTGCAAACACTTGTACATGTCTGTGAGACTGCTCGTGTGCACATAGTTAAGAATGTATTTCAGTGTCTGTACAAACACGGCATTATCATGTTTCCTCCTTTTGTCTGTTTAACACATAATTACATTATGGTTGGTGAACAGCTGATTGGGAAATATCTGCGCCATTGCAGAATTATGATTTATTGTGATCTTTCTTTCTGTTCCTTTTATAATAGTGTTTCTGTTTTATTTTTTTTCAGGAGCTTCAGAAAAGCAAAAGGCCCTTTGTTCTCTCACTTCTTTTTATACTGAAATGCTAAATAGGTCCCATTTCTCGAACTGACTGAGCTGAGCTGATCAGAGTTAATACCAGGCAGGGGGTGGCCCCCTTTATGTCAGTGCTTACTTTTTAAAAAATAGATCTTAATGCCTACATTGGAAATGAAGATGGCTTAGCTATTAGCCCTCATATTAATAATTTAGAAAATACATGCCCGATCACTTGTATTCTTTCAATTCTCTCTGAACACAGCTGCAACCTGCATTAGGTGTTAGGGTGAATGGATATATTTCAGATGAGATATTTGTGCTGAATTATTAGGGTAGTCTGTATTACAAAATTACTAATAAACATTGCTTCTGGCTCAATTTAGCCTGAACTCAGTGAACCTAGCCAATGGCGACAAATCAAAAACTCAGAAATACCCAATGAATGAATCTAACTAATCAAGAACCCCTGCAGGAAGTAGATGCCAGGATTAATGAGCCAGTGGTTTCACCATGCCATGCTGTTATTTCTTCACATAAATGCCCTCAGATGAGATTACCTTTGTCATGAAAAGGAGAAAAAGAAGGTTACATACTTTCAACTGACAGGTTAACTGCCATTCCTCCATTACTCTAAGATACATTTTCATGTTCTGAGTTTTTTTATTCTGAAAATGAAAATTTAAAGTCCACAACACAAATTAAACCACATGTTCATTTTCAGGGGTAGAAAGTACTACTGCTACTTCAATAATGTCATCTATACTGCCTGTTACCTGAGACCCTCACTTTCCAAAATTTCTACCTCTATTAATTATTGCTCAATAGACACAATCTCCTACGGGGGAGAAGAAGATTCTGCCTTTCAGTGGGATTAGAGGGGAGAAACAGAGGATGGGGAGGGTGTCAAAGCGTTTCCTCTGAAGAGCAAAGAAGACGATCAGCGACATTCACATTGTGCCTATGCTTTACACGTCAGCTGCCATGTTATAGGCAAAGGCAAGTAAACCTTGTATGGAAACGAATCCATACCTAGATACTTCTGTCTGAATCTATTTAGAACCTTGGTGGATAATTGATCACTTGAGGCAGGCAGAGAAACCCAGTTTGTACAAACCCAATCAGCTGCATTAGCTACTTAGTATGTAATAGGCTAATTATTATTCATCTTGAACGTCCCTCGTCGATCTGTATGGAATTCAGTCACTCTGAGCGGTCTGTTTGCACGAAACAAGGGACGCAAAAATGGGCAGAGTTGTTTATTTGGGTATTTTAAAATCCAATGTGAGAGAGCCAGGGGAATCAAATCAGCCCGTTGCAACCTGTAACATGCACGAGTGTTGCAAATCTTCAGCTGGTACAGTGGGTCTGGATAATTTCAAAAATCTCTAGGATGCCTAACATGAAGATCTATTGCCATGGAAACAAATGTTATAGCAAAGTTGGATGAAGCCAAAAAAGCTTTGTTCGTAAAGCAGGACAACGTTTGCATTTGGATATTGAGAAAAGGATTGATATTTGCGGAGAAGTAATTAAATGGACAGGGCTTCGTGGGGCACCTTTCTCAGATTTGCAATTTCCCATTAGCAGCAAGCCTAGGACTTGGCGGATCGGGGCTCTCTCTCTCGCTCTCTCTTTCTCTCTCTCTCTTTCTTTCCCCCCCTCCCCGCCCTCGCACAAGACAACACATTTTCCCCCCCATTAAAAAGCAGATATTTTTTTAAAGATCTTGTATACCGCGTTTTACTACGCCCCTACACCATAAAGCTGTCTGGCTCACAGCACTATAAAGAAGCTGTAAAATTAACACGCTTGTAAACAACCTTCCCTACATCTGGAGGAAGCACCGGGAGGTTTGCACTGATCTACCTGGAGGCTGAGCCATGCCTTGCACCCACAGGCTGGACTGGGCCTGGGGAAGAGCAAGAACAAAAGGAGCAAGGACTGCGCTGAGCTGGCAGAAAGGGGCTCCGGGTCCTGGGTGCCCGGCGTGCCCGCGCCTTCCCGAGGGGCAGCCCGTGAAGCGGAGTGGGGCCAGGCCATGCCCGCTCCGTACCAAGGGCACATGCTGGGGCGAGGGGGCAGCCCGGACAGTGGGCACGAAGCCCCCTCGCGTGGCAGGGCGATCGCTGCCCGGGGCGGGCATCTCCGGGCCCGCTTGTGCGTGGCGGGTGGGGGGCAGTGTTTTGCCTCTGGCTGCCGCGGTGGCTGGGAGCGATGCAACGCGATCCACTGGATCCTGATCACCCCCCGGGGGCGAGGGGGGGGAGTGAGATGTTCACTGGCCTGATGACATCCAGGGCCGCCGGCTTGTGCAGAGGGGCGTGGGGCTGCTTCCCAGCCACCCCGGCCCGCGGCTCCAGCCATTCCTCCTCCTTTTATTTCTCTTTGCAATGAAACGTGCAGGTGCAATCCGCACTGTGGAGCCAGCGAGGACCCTCCTGCGCTCCCGGGGGGGGTGGAGAGATGGGTAAGGGCTGGGCAGGGCAGCAGCTCTCGGAGGATGGCACGAGGAGGCTTCGCCTCGGCACCAGCCCGGCCCTTGCCCGGGGCAACGTTTGCGGGAAGGAAATGGAGGGGTTCCCGAAGCCCAGCGCCGAGCTCGCCTCCCGCCTTCCCGCTCCCTGCGGCCCCTTCCTGGTCCAGTGCCCCCTCCTCCCCCAGCCCGGGCCCGGGTCCACAGCGGGATGAGCAGCGATGCCGTCTCCGTTCCCCCTAAACCTGGCATCCAAGCGGCGATCGGGCCCCGAGTCTTCCCCGGGCAGAGCGCCCGGCGCCGAATTCACTCCGGATTCCGCCTGGCCCGCGCGGGAGCTTCCTCTCGGCCTCGCCCAGAAGTAATCTCAGCAAGCCTGCGTGGCTCGGGCCAGGAGCCTGGGGCGCCAACACGGCTCCAGCGCCGGCCAACAGGTCCCAGGGCTGGGGCCGCCCGCGCTCCCCCCGCCCCCCGCCGCGGGGCCCGTCTCCCTCCCTCGGCCCGGCCCGGGGCGTGCGGCGTCTCGGAGCGGAAAGGCCCGTCAGGCAGGGGATGAACCCGCGGGTCTTCATCGGGACAGGAAAAGGCTTCAATGCAAAGTCCCACGCGAGCGCCCCCGCCGCGCTGGGGCAGAGCCCCTGCCGCCCTGCTCCGAGCCCCGCGTCGCGCCTCCCGCCACACCAAAACCCGGGCTCCTCGTGCTGCATATGATTTTATTGATCCGCTTACATGAACGCGTGTGGGGGCGGGGGGGAGAGTCAAAGAATCTGCTTTGTATTTAGCTCAAACATTTATTAAGAAACCCAAAAAGTTCAATAAATAAGCACAGACAAGAGGTGGGAACATCACAAACCGACCAGGATGGAACAAGAATGCTTTATCTACACAAAACATCCTATCTCACATTGCTTTGCTCATTCTTCCGGATCGCCTCTGTTCTCTGGGGTTGGGTTTGACCAGCACATGCAGAAAAGAGCTGATTGTGTCTGTACAACGTCCGGCGCGGCGGGCGCGTCCCGGCCGGCTGCGCGCTCCAGGCACCTGCCCCGGCTCCGCACCGCCGGGACCTGCCGCGGGGCCAGGGGGCAGCAGGGCGGGGGACCGGCTCCGGGGGCAAGCAGGCAAAGGAGGCAAGGGAAGGGGACAGAGTCGCAACCAAGTGGATGGAGATATTAAATATCCGGGGAGGGGTGTGGGATTGAAGTGCACAAAAGAAAAGCGGGTGGGGGGACCAACACCGCACTTGGATGCTGATGATTATTTGGTCTCTTATCAAAACCGGACTCTGCTAACCTCGCTGCTCCTATCGCTTCCCCGCCGCCCACCTCCACCCCCTTCTCCTCGAGGAAAAACAGAACTAACAGACCCCCCCAACCCAAGCTCTGGGTCTCTGCACAGCCCCGGAGATGGGGGAAGGGGTGAAATGAGGTCCCCGCTGCCCCTGAGTCCTCTGCTGCGCGGTGTGAGGACGCGAGGCGTCGTGTCTGCTCCTGGAGCACGGGCCTGGGTGCGCGTGTGCGGGTGTGTGCGCGGGGGTGGGTGTGTGCACGTGTGTGTGTGTGTGTGTGCGTGCATGTATGCGTGTGCACGTGTGTGTGTGTGTGTGTGTGTGTGTGTCTGTCTGCCCACGAACCAGTCCATTGGTGTCTGATTTCAGATCCTGAGTCGACTCCCTGGTAAGTAGAGTGGGGGGCGAGGGGGCGGCGGCGCGGGCCGATTAGGTGAAGCTCATGGACACTGTGTGCTCCAGCGCCTTGCGGCGGAGGGAGGCGATGCTGGTGCCCCGCCACACGTCGCTGCTGTCCGGGGAGCTGCAGAGCTGCGGCGAGCCCGTGACGTTGCTGGGCCCGGGCAGCGAGGCGGGCACCATGCCGGGGAAGGCGGGCTGGTAGAGGTGCGACTGCAGGCCGGCGCCGTTGGAGCCCGCCAGGCTGTTGGACAGGCCCATGGAGTTGGGCGGCGGCCCGGCCGCCAGGCTGCACTGGGACA
>NW_005842222.1:1449195-1455714 GCF_000455745.1 Alligator sinensis
TTCTTGCGCTTCTTCCACTTGGCGCGGCGGTTCTGGAACCAGACCTGCGGGAGCTAGCGCGTCACCCCGCGGCCTGCGAGTCCCTGCGCCAGCGTGCACGCGCGTCGCCTGCCCCCGCACACACGCGTGGGCACACACACGTATACACGCACACGTATAGACATGCACACCCATATACAGGTACACACATGCTCGCACACATATACACACGTGCAAACACACACATACACATGCATACACACTTGCTCGCGCACACATATACATTCACACACACGAACACACACATATACACACGCACACATATAGACAACCAGGTACACACACGCATACATGGACACAGACGCATGCACACACATACACATGCACACACATGCTTGCACCTATGCACCCACACATAGACACATGCTCACACACGCGCGCACACATACACGCACACATGCGCGCACACATCACACGCGGACGCACGCATGCACGCACACACTCTTGGGGCCACGCTAGGGAGGGGGCATGGCCTGGATGCTCTCCCTGCCGGCCGAGGCGCACCCAGCCTCCCTCTTTCCTTCTGAAAACAGCAAAGGGAGGGTTAAAGGGGGGAAAGGAGCCCTGGGTTTGTCTCCCCCCCGGGCCCCGGGCACACCGGTGCTAAGCAGAGTAGCTGCGGTCAGCCCAGACTCCCCGCAGGGCGGGAGCTGCCCGCTGCCCACCTGCTCCGGCAGCCCGCGCCGGCCCCAGCACTGCGGGCCCGTGACCGATGCAGGAGGCCCCGGCTCCCACGGCTCTTTGTGCTCTCCCAAGCCCCGAGCCTGGAGGCCCTTCGCGCCTCTCCCCACAGCTCCAGTCGCCGCCCCGCGGCTCAGCGCGAGCAAGTGTCCGCTCCGGGCGCCGCGGGGCAGGGAGGCCCGGGCCAGCGCCGGCCCTCTCAAGCAGCGGGGCAGGAATGAGGGATCCACTGCACCCCGCCTCACCCCCCAGTAGCGGTTTAACAACTCGATTCCAGTAATCCCGGGGAGGAGCAACGAGCTGTTTCTGGGGCCTCAGGGTACGCAGCAGAAATGCTGTCTGAGCCGCCCCCGCCCCACCCCGGTCCTGAGAGGACGTGACCTGCAGAGGCTGCCCGGCCCACGCCCCGGCCGGTTTGGCAAGACAGAGCGCGTTGCCGAGGAAAGATACTTGCCAGGAAAGCCCTCACTCCCTAGCCTCTGCCTCTACCTGGCCTCTTCCTCTTCCTCTTATTCCCAGCTCCGAGGCCGCCCCACCAGCTGCCGCCTGATGGATGACTGGAGCTGCAGGAACTTTTCTACTGCAAGGGATCAATGTGTCTGCCCGGGATTGAGCTGTCTGAGGGCACCTTCGCTCACAACGAGGCGAATTTGTGTAAAAGGGGGGGAGGGATGCACCGGTCCAGTGCTCCTGACCCTGCGGAGGAGAGCTCCTGGCTGCGCATAAAACCCAAAGGCCTGTGTGATCGCAGGGCGATTGCGCAGGCAGACTCCCGACCCCGGTTTCACCACCCGAGATCGGGGGCTGCTCCGTGAGCCGGAATCGCTCAGCCCCGACCTCCTGCGTGAAACCAGGCGGCAGGTGTCTTCAGCAAGCAGGCGCTTTGCTTGGACGTGAACCCACTGGGGAGAGCGGATCCGTGGGTTTCCTTGTATTGCATTAAAAAGATCCTGGGCTCTTAGCAAGGGGAGGGTGGGAGGAAATGGGTGGACTGGAAATCCAGATTCGGACTATGCCAGGCCCAGAACTTGCTGGAGTTCATCATGTCACACTGTAAACCCGGGCTGAGAACTGTGCACGGCCATTAGCGGAAATGAACAGCTGTTAAGGAACTCAGTGTTAGATGAATAATCGAAAAATCGTGTTCAATTATGTTTTAGGGTTAATAGTTAAATTGCGGCTACAAAATCTTTTATGTTTCATGGTTTACTGGTGTTGTAAAGAATCTCCATCAGGTCTGCTCATAGCTGCGGTGCATATGCTTTTAAAATGTGAATGTTTCCAGTTGAAACCTGGTGCATGACAGATTAAAACACAGAGAAAACCTGAGGGAGATTTTGAGAACGTACACTTGACAGCTCTGGAAATATATTAACCACAGGCACTGAGCAACTTTGGACTCTTTTTAAAATGCAGCTACCCCCTGAAAATTATTAATACAACAGTGAGAATCTAATGGAGGTTGGAATCTAAAAATTTACCCTGATGTTATCTGCTGTTACAGTAATATAGACATAGTGTAAATGTATTTTAAAATATATAGCCCGTTTAATTCCCCAGCTATAAATGGGCTAGAAATAGAGAGAGAAGAGGAGAGGATATCTTTTTTCTCCAGGAGCCAAAAGCATTATGAAGATCTCATTGGAATCCAGCGGATGATTAATGTGAAGATTTGGTAGGAAATCTGGAGAGCTGTATTAAAGCTCAGATCTCAGGTTCATTTCGATCAGCCAGCCGTGAACTCTGGGCCGAATTCATTACACTTTAATAGTGCTGGGAGAGGAAGAAAATGCAATTTCTCATTCCATTAGAAAACTAGAAAATACTCTCAGCTTGTCCCCTATTAAGATGTGGCAGGTGACAGGACCGTTGTGGGGGACACGGTCAATGGAATTACAACACATTATTTTTGTTCGTATAAAATATTGAAAGGCAAGCCTGGCTGTGCAGAAGTTATTTCACTGATTTGGTTTTTATGTAAATAAAATATTGAAAGTTAATTAATCCGTGCTAGAGACTAATGATTATGCTTATTATATTGCATTTGATCGCGTAATTTGCATGATTCTCGCATTGCTGCTTAATAAGCCATTCCAGGTTATAAATAATTCTGAAATTGGTTTCTAATAATGGCATGCTATAAAAAGAATGGTTTTATTACACCAGCCTGAAAAGCAGAGCGATATCAGACGTGGAATAGGGCTCTCTTATAAGCACCACTCGCTTTAATAATTATTTAAATGTATCACATACATTAAATATAGATCTAAAATGGGGGAAAGAAGTAATTTATTCCAGCATCTCAAACACTTAAAAACATACACAGACGCTATAAATTAACAGTTTGTATCATTCCTTAATCAGTGTGAACCCCACGTACAGCAAGGAATGTGTAGGCAATCTGTTAACTATAAAGAAAACTATAAAGTACTCGTATAAGAACATAAACCAATTACTATTTAATTTAAATTTGGTCAAGGAGCAATGATACAGTGAATTGTGAAGTAAATACATTTGACATAAATTATTTTTGCATTAGATTACATAATGTTAATCATTTTGAAGTGTTAATTAAGAAGGGTATGTTGATCTGATTACTTTTTAAACTAGAGAACATTATTGTAAAAAAATATTTAAATTGCCACCCTATTAAACTGTTTTTATCAGCAGTCTCGAGCCATTATCATTGGTTTAGGATTATGCTGAGTCTATTAAAACACTTTGTCTTTCTTCCTACGAATTTCTTTGATGTGCTTTTGGAAAATAGCTATTTCCATTATCTATTTTACATTTTATTTCGTCTACGGCACTCCTAATATTGAAATTGGTATCATTAACCTTTGGGAAACCCAATAAAGTTTAATAGACCTCGTTTTCTTTTTTCATAAAGTCCGTTGTCCAATTATATTTTATTTGTGAATCTAATTCCTAGTTTAATTTAAACTAATTATCATCTTGTGTGAGTCGAGTAAAATTGTTTTCCTGTTTAAAACAAACGCATATGCATTCTGCTACATACAAGAATACAGCTCCTTTTTATGTAACGTTAATTCACTTATGATTTTTTAACATATCTCTTTATTTAGCTTGTCGGTCTGGGCTTGCCGTGAGAAATTTTGGAGAGGAGCACGATTAAAATAAAAGCGAGTTCACAAGGTCATCATGCCCAGCAGCAAAAGCACTTTCGACCAGTAATTACAGCGTGCATGTATTCATTTCTCAGAGACTAGCTCAAAAGCCCACACAATAACACTTAATTGCTAAAATCGTTTTGCGTAGGAATCTGTTGGTTTTTACCCATCTCGCCCGCTTCCACTTTCCTGCTAAATGTATGTGAATAACCTGTTTGCTGTATGCCGAGCTATATCTTCGTCTACATAGCTATCGAGATATAAATATAGGTCTCACTCGATAACAGGAAATTTAAACTGTTCATTGTTCCTGTTATCCTCAGCACTTATTCAGCATTTGAAACCAAATATGAAGGAACTGAGACCGAAAATGAAATTGCGTTCGTAGACACCCCTTTTTTAGCCAACAATGAGCGTGTAACCAATTGTTAGGGGTTGCTGCCCATTGGCATATTTCAGGCAATCTCGCATAAAGTTCTGGGGAAGACATTGCCGCGGGTCCCAATTGGAGACGTTCAGCACCTTGGACAGCTCACGCCATTCAATTAGATCCGGGTGCACCCAATGCATCGCTCTCGCTGATAAAAGAAGCAGGATCGTATTGAGAGCGAGCGCTTCGTGTAAACAGTGCAAGAAACAGAAACATGTGACTGACTGCCTGAGCCGCTTCTGGATTTCCATTCCCTTTCCCTAGCCACGGACGCCGCTTTCCGCTCGAATTCAGCATCTCCCAGAAAGCCAAGGCGACGGCACTGGTTGTCCAGCGCACCCTGCCACCGGTGTCGCCCCGGGGCAGCCGTCAGTCAGCCCGCTCGCGAGGAAAGGGAGAATGACACGGCGGAGCCGCGGCGCCCTGACTTGCTCTGATTTTGGCTTGGTTGTCTGGTTCGGGAGGAGTCTTTTTGGGATCGCCCGTTGCGAAGGGGAAGTGGTTCCCTGGATGGAGCTACACCACCAAACCTAAGGGCGGATGCGGTTTTAGGAAGCAGAACAATGCCATGCGGGTTGGACTTTATCCCCACCCCCCACCCCCTTTCTAAGCGGGGATCGACTTGCACATTTGAAATAGCTCAACGGTTGCACTAGCAGGACACCGAGAGCTCTCTTCTTCCAGCGGGGTGTCTAGGGAGCCCCGCTGCCTCAGAGGCACCTGTGCTAGGAAGGCTTTGGAAGCCGCTTGTCATTGGTGAAATCAGGCGGTGAGCTAGAGACACAGATGTCACGAGCTGCCTCTTTAGGGAGCCCTGCCTGGAGACCCACGGATCTACCCCCCGCGGAGTGACCCCAGGCCCGGGCTGGGGCCGGCTCCTACCTGCACCCTGGACTCGGTGAGGCCAATCCGGAGGGCCAGCTCCTCCCTCATGAAGATGTCAGGGTAGTGGGTCTTGGCGAAGCTCCTCTCCAGCTCGTTGAGCTGCGCCGGGGTGAAGCGGGTCCGGTGCCGCTTCTGCTTCTGCTGCCCCTGCTGCTGTCCGGGCTGGCTGGGGTTCTGCCCGCCCTGCTGCCCCTGCTGTTTGTCGGGGTCTTTGGCGCTGACTGCTAAGGAGCTGGGGTTGGAGCCCACCGTGGTGATGTCGTCCCCGGGCAGCAGCGTGGCCCCTTCCACCGTGTCCGAGTTGGGAGCCAGGTCCCCCGGGTGCCCCCCCGGGTCGGAGCCGCCGACGCCCAGGCGGCACTTCACAGCCTCCCGGTGGCCCAGCAGCTCGGCCGCATCTTTCATCCCTGCGGGGGCAAAGCAGCCCCGGTCACCGCGCTGCAGCCTGCACCCCCGCCCGCCCCGCACCCGCAGCCCAGCCAACTTCCAGCGCGGGGCAAGCTCCAGGCTCAGCCCGGCCCATGGGGCTCACCGATCCCTCCTTACACCCCAGGGCCAGTGGGGCTCACCCCCCCCTTGCACCCCACCCCGCCTCACCCCAAGCAGCTTCACCGCCCTGTGCCAGATCCGGGCACACTCTCCCGATCCTCGTCCCCATCTGCACAAACGCTTATGTTAAAAAAAAAAAAAAGGGTGGGGGGAGAAAGGCAAATCAAATGAAAATCCCTCCCGGCTGAAGCCAGGCTGGCCTGTCCGGGAGCGCCGGGGATGGGTGGGGGCGACGGCTGAGAGCAGAGGCATGAGGTGCCCGCACCTCGGGTGGATCTACATATTCCATAGGATTTTTTTTAAGACGACGTTAAATCAAATTAAAGCGGGAGCCGCACAATTACTTTGCCAGAAATTAGCCCATTTAGATCGCATTAAGGCAAAACAAGGACCAAATTGTCAATTTCCTGCCTCCGGCTCCTTCCTGCCGCCGCGGCTGCTGGGGGCGAGGGAGCTGCGGGGGGAAAACTCACCGAGCCGGGCGTCCAGGAGGTCGGCGTGAGACAGCATCGCGCAGCGCTCCAGGGCGAAGGCTGGTCCCCCCCCAAATTTTAGCAGCCTGAAGTTATGTAAAATAGATGTGGATAGAAGATATAGGCGAGAAGATATATATAGATCGCCTAAATGAAAGAAAATTCGGTGTGTGGTTAAAAAGGGGGTCTCTTGCATTATAATGTCCTTTAGAGAGACGGGGAGGTGCTTAACACTTCAATGAACCCGTGAGCAGCTCGGCGAAGGGACCAATCAGGAGGGCAGGCTGCAAATGTCAGCGCCCGGAGAGTCCCCACTCCGCCCGCCCGCCCG
>NW_005842222.1:1455862-1457535 GCF_000455745.1 Alligator sinensis
GCCGCTTTTGCGCGGGGGCTCTCGCTTCGGGGGGGGTGTGTGTGTGTGTGTGTGTGTGTGTGTGTGTGTGTGTGTGTGTGTGAACTTTTCCTCGGCCGATCCGCTCTGAGTTTCAGGATCTTTGTGAGGTGTGTGTATGATGGTGGCGGGGGGGAGGGGGGGGTTGGGAGGGATATATTTAATCACTCATAATACAATATAAATAATTTGTCCCAGTCGCTCTTGCTGGCTGACAGACAGCGGAGAATAAAGTGATTCGAGTCCCCGCTGAAACTCATGCGCCCGCACCCGCTCTACCTTGCTCTGAGCTGCACTGTGAGGTTTTCTTTCTTATTTTTTTTTTTTTTGGTCCCTCAGAGGAGATCACTACCCACTTCTGGCTCCTCAGAAAAGGGGGATTAAAAAGCAAATCTTAGTGTGAAACATAGGTCTGAGCCGAGCCAGCCCCTCAACATGGGTTTCGGTTGAAGTTTCGAAGTTGGGCTTGCCTTCCAACTCAACTGAAGGCAGTAAATAAAGTTAAACGCTTCTTATTTTCCTCTGGAATATGTGAAAGTACCCGAACAATTTAAAGAGCTTTGCACAAGTGAAGCGAACCATCTCTAATGTTCTGATTTTTCAAAGCCAGCCAACAACAAAGTTTAGATTAGTAATATATTTCTAACCAGAGTAATTTTCAAGATCATTAGGCATTTATGTAATTAGTGCCAAATCTATAAGCTTTTATTACGATTATTAGAGTAAAATCAGTATAAATTTGTACTAATTTACTACTGTTTAGACTTGGCTGTCAAGCCAAGAGGTTCTTATTGTAAATGATAACTGAGGAAATTAAGTGCAAAATTCTGTACCATTTCTGATCCGCTCCTAAACAATCCGTTTCAATTGTATTTGCAGCAGAACACAATGCCCTTTTAAAGTTATTTGACTTGTATTTTTATTTGCAAAACAAGAAAAATACCCTCCACCCAGGCACAATGAAAACTGATATTTACTACTTCCAGCTTGATTACCATTGATTTTTAATTCACAAGTGATGCAATTAAGATTATTCATTTAGTGCAAATAAAGCTTCCCCGGGAAAAAAAAAAAAAAAAGAAGAAGGGAGCCCGGTGAAGTCTGTGTTAAATAATACAGCGCAAATGGCTTTTTTTGTTCGCCACCCAATTGACTTACACAAAACATTGTAAATGCTGCATGCGAGCAGATGCAAGAGTGATTTTGTTTGCAGCTCAAATGTGGTGGGTTTCGGCAGGGACTGAACCAGGAGACAAAGGAGGCGGCCGACCGAGATCTAGGGCAGTTTTGTTCCCTTCCCCCCAGTCCCTCGGTCCAGATCTTGGGTTCCACTCATTCAATCCGGCTTTCGAGGCGTCTGGCTGTTGACACGAATGTGGGTGCACAGGAATGAGAGCTAGCTGCGGAAGCAGAGCCAGAGCCGGGCCCCACTTTAGTGCCGAAACAAACTGGGGGCAGGGGCCCATATTTAGTCACGTCCCTTGATTTGGGCTGCGAAGCAGAGGGCGGGGGAAGGGCAGCGCCAAGGATGCAAGCCCTGAGAGCAAGGCCACCCCACTGGGGAGCCCGGAGGACAGGGAGAGGAGACCCCCGCACGGGCGTTGCGGGCAGGCGGTGCTGGGGGCCTGCCCGCCGGAGGAAGGAAGGGGCTCCCC
>NW_005842222.1:1457572-1459105 GCF_000455745.1 Alligator sinensis
CGATCCCACTGCCGGGCGCCCCCTCTCCCCGTGCCCGCGGGGGTGTGCGGGTGCGTGCGTGTCTACCGCGTTGTTGTATGTTTCAGGTCGATAAATAAATGTGTAATAGTTAATGTGAAGACACATCAGAGCAATAACAATGGGATGAAATCAAAGGCTTATCCATCTCTGTTAGGAACTGCTGAATAACAATGTTGCACCGTGATTGATAGCGCGCTTCGTTTTATGACTTTTCTATTGCTCTTGATTTTTATAGCAGTATAAACAAACTAAATCATTTCTTCCAAGTCTTCAGAGCACAATGGTCTTGGGGAGGGGGGCCCGGCCGGGGGGTGGGGGGGTGGAGAGGGGAGGAAATCTGTAGGAGAGAAAAGAGAGCCTGGCTGACACGGAGCCTGTCAGAAAGAAAATGGCAATGGGATATATGTAAAATGCTCTAATCGCATTCCGCTCCTCCGCACACTTGTTTTGTCAAGTGTGCGGACCCGCCCGGGCAGCGCTGGAGACGTATTTACAAGGATTTTATTCCCCGTCATCTTTCCATTTTCCCAGCGAAGCCAGAAAAGTGCCAGTCAAGTCCCTTCCTTTTATCATTTACGATATTTCCCACCTGATCATATGAGCTGAAGTTCCCTAACAAGGAAAGGCTTAGCACAATGGCCCCCAAAATCTTCAGAATGACAAGAGTGTCTTCAGAAATCACTTCAGAGCAAAGTAAAAGGATTTTCTATGACGGATCCAGTGATTTTTCCTCAATAAATAGGTTTTAGATTGTTACACACACGTAGAACTGGAACAAAGGGAACTACCAGAAAATATATTGGTTGCCCCTAATAAAATTTATTTAGACAGTTTACTTCTCATAAAAAATAGAGATTGAATTTCGTACAAGAGTGCCTGCCAAGGGGCCAGGCGCAGGGAAATCATTTTTCCCCTTTCCTTTCCTTCTTTTTTCCTTAAACGAAGCTCACAGCGGCCCCAATCCTGAGGGCCTTGCACAGGCAGCCTGCGCCCCACCCCCCAGCCCAGCCGCCCTCCAGGGCTTCACTGGGAGTTTTGCCTGAGCAAGGACTGCAGGAGAGGGGCATGCGGAGCTTTAAACCGACAGAAACCTCAATCCCTCCTGCTCCGACCCTGGGAAAAGGCATGGGACTTTGCAATCTCCAGGGCTTTTTAGGAAACCAGCTCTAGGTCCTGACTGAAGCAGTGTACAAGGAAAAGGAGTGTATTTAACCCAATTCTGCTGTTGTTTAGCAGCGCAACCCGTCGGCCTTCTCTCATTACCTATTGTGCAAGAAATAACAGACAAGCGGGGGAAAGTACTGAAGTGAGGAAGCTGGGCTGGCGCCAGCAGCTGCTGTTGGGAAGGTCTGGGATGGGATATTTCATTTCTGTGTGTACTGAGCTCCCGCCCGGCCAAGGGGCTGCTGTCCGCAGAGCGCCCTGCCCCGGCTCCATTGGGCTGCCCGCCTGGCTCCTGCTGCCTTTTTGGCGTTTCCAGACAGGCGCGCTGAAATATAGGATATGATGATG
>NW_005842222.1:1461442-1471833 GCF_000455745.1 Alligator sinensis
ACGAGGCTTCTGGCGCGGGGGCACCGCAATGTCCGGGGCAGGAGCGGGCAAGCGGCCTGGCCTCGCCTCCTGGAGAGAGCCCGAGCTCAGCAGAGCAGAGCCCCACGGGCCGCAGCACCCTGGGGTGCCTCGAGGTCCTTTCAGGCGGGCCGGGGGTGCCTCGCAAGCAGGACGCGCCAACTGAACCGCGAGATCTGTACAGGGATCCCTTCTCGGGGCTGCTCTGCGTTCTTTGCAGCAGACCAATCCCTCTATGTTTCTGTAGGTAATAAAAAGAGGGAAAGCTAAAGGCTACCCGGGTGTAGGTTGTAGCCGGGTTAGTCTAAGGACGCAGGCAGACAAGGTTCTTTGGGTGAATCTGATCTCTTTTATTAGAACAACTTAAATAGTTGGACAAATTATTTGCAAGCTTTTGGGTTTAAAAACCCTTTGTCAGGCTGAGAAAGCATCTGCAGTTGGTGTGTCCGACTACAGATGCTTCCTAAAAGCTGGCATGTTCCCCGTCTAAAAAGGCTGGGAGTCACTGATATAGATCGTAGTTAGTCTGTAAGGTGCGTGTCTACCCTGCCTTCTGCCTTAGATGGGATGCTGCGCCCAGGCACCAGGGAGCAAAGAGCAGCAGGTTGTTGCCTGTGAAGGCCGGAGCTTGAGTACTGCTTGACTTCCAGATCAGAAACCTGGTTCTTTCAGCAGAAAAAGCAATGGAAGGTTTTAATGACTGAGTTTTGGTATTCTGTTCCCTACTTGTCTACCTCTTCCTTATAAGTTTTTAATTTTGATAGAGTTTTTTCCCACCTTTATAGCTTTATCTTGATTAATTGCCATCTTGAAATTGTGTGGGTTTTGCTGAGTGCAAGTTCCTCACACACATTTAAAAACAACTGAAATGGACAGAAGTGACTTGGAATTTCCTTTCCGGTTGTGGGTTTGGGACTTAGCTCTGACATGGGTTTTCTGTGTGGCCTTGAGCCTGTCCCTTAATATCTCTGGGTGTTAATTCACAGGCCTGTAAAATAAGATCAATAATATTGCGCATAGTTGTTATAAGGCTTTACTTATTCATACTTGTAAAGCACTTTCCTTGCCTAGAAAACCCTGGGTAAGTGCAAAGTATTACATATATTACATCTACATAAAATAAAAGGAAACAAATGGGATAATAGCCTACTGTAATTTCCCTGGGGTACATTAATGCTGGCTCTGCTCTGTGACAGAGGGAGAAGTATTGTTTTGCACTCACCCACAGCTTTTTTTTTTTTATAGTGTAAAATTGGGCACATCTTGATGTTTTCCATCTAATCAAGAAAAGCAGCTTGCTTATGAAATACTACAATAAAATCAAGGCCGTAGTATTTTTTTCTTTGCTTATGCCCTCAATATCATAACAAGGAAGAAGAATCTAAATCTTGCTCTTATTAACACCCAATGCCTTTTCCAAGGAAAATATACGCAAGAGGAATAAGAATCAAGTTTTCTGATAAGGTCCTCAAGAATTGGTCTCTGGGTAGATACTGAAAGTTTGATCCCAGGGGTATGGAAGGCATTTGGCTGACTAACGAATAGGGTGCATGAAAGTGTGGAATTAAGAACTTAAGTTGTGAGACTACAGTATTTTGATAGGCTACCTTTGTGTGTTCACTTTGGGGAGTTCACTTTTTGTGTGGAGAGGGGAGGGCTACATCTCCTTCAGCTAAGGAGAATGTAGTGTTTCAAGCTGGGGTAGAAGTACTTGGTGTGGAGAAGAAACAGATCTCTAGAGATCTTTACCTTCTATTCTAGGAGCCTGCAATGGGCAGTGGGAGAGGAAATTAAATCAAAGTCCATAGCACTGCATGTGCCATGGGAGTGGGCAGAAATACCAGAGGTATCAGTCTGAGCAAGTAGCCAAGACTTGGGGTGTTCTGGATTGTTTCCATTGGGAGAAGAAATGGATGGTGGTCACTCTTAGTTTTGTTTTTTAAAGTGGCCCCATACAAAGCTGTTTTCCAGAACACAGTAAGAATTGGAAAAATGGAGATAATGTATTTGTTCACTGTTCTAAACCCCTTTCCAGCCAGCACTCTGCTCAAAATTTTCCTTTCCTCACACTATCCCAGGGCCTCATTTCCAATCTTCCTCTTGATATTGGATTGGCTTTTTTGGCTGCTTCTCTCTGCCTGTTCACTCTTTCTGACTACGGCCACACACGCATCCATCAAACCGCATGCAGTGAAACCTCTCCACATAGCTGAGTTTCTTACTGGCCTTGCTTATGGCCTCTCTTTTTTTTTGTTGCAACTCCTGTTGCTTCAGTCCTCTTTTTCTGAAAAGGAGCTTAATGGCTTCTTACAGTTACCCTGAATAAAGGAGATCTATTGCACCTACCGGCTTCAATGAGGTTTCACTCAACATCCATTATAACATTTTATGAGATTTGCCAAATGATTAAATCTAGACTTCTTTTTTTTATCTGGAAGAAAAACTGAATAGCAAGGGCAGCCATATTTTTTTTGTGGTTATGTGGGCAGCATGTTCTGAGGGTAGTTGTGATTCAGCAACCAGAAATTTGCATACTCTGTTGCTATGGAGCCAGTGTACAGTAAGAGAGCCAATTTTTTTCTTATTCTTCAGTTCTTTCAATTCGGAGAGAGCCAAATCTCCTGACAAGGGAAAAAAGGCCCATTGTAGATTAGAGGAAACCAAGGAAAGCTGTCTAGTTGGGTTCAGGGACCAAAATACCATGTAGTTAATTAAAACTACTTCTACACAGTAGTATGACATCCCTTCAGTCTGATTAGCAGAGGTTTTTAGTTCAGCACAATGCAAGAAGACTACCTTGTTGAGAGGTAGTATGAATATGCAATAAATGGCTGACAGGATTTTTCTTCAGTGTCTGCCTGAGATAAAAACAGATGTTTGCGCACTTGTTACTTTAGGCCATGCATTACTGCTGTTATTTGAAAGGGGAAAGTTACGTGATAACACATTAAACAGGAGAATCAAGGGTAAGTGAAAGAGTTGATAGTAGCCAAAGACAACACTGAACATGATGACAACAGTATCTGTGGAATTGAGGAACATGTAACTGGAGAGACCTTCCAGTCACTGAGTATCAAGTGACCCCAGATCTCAAGACAGCTGTCACAAAATCCTTTTTGTAAACTGGTGGCAGCAGGATAAAAATTGGGAGAGGTATGGAATGGGATGCCCCTGGTTTCTTCTTTTCAGAATGGGTCATCAGCTTTGAATAAATTATTCACAAGGATGATGGGATGAGTGGAACTGGAGAAAAAAGGTCAGGTTGCAGCAGGGACCTGGGTATAGAAACTGGTCTCTGGAATACAAGTTGATGCTTGGCAGACAGACAGTGCATCCTTACTTAGCATGTAGTACTGGCCTGTCCAAATGTTGTTTAATGAAGTTCTGTTTCCACCCACTCCCCCTGTCACATTACTTACTACTAACACACAGAGGTATTGCAGGAGAGAATATGGAGGTAATCTTGCTATTCTTCCATTGCAGCAATGGTGGGGTTGGTGACCTTGAAGAGAGCAAATGAAATGGCCTGCCTTGTCTCATTGCTACCAGCTGTTTGTCTCTTTCTTGCTCCTCTCTGAGTAGATCTTGGGTCTACTGGAGACAGAAGCATAAAAAGGTAGACATAAAATAGCACAACAGAGTGAGGGTAAGTGGGTGGATATTATGCCCTAACCTGGGGTACCTGCCATCAATTTGGTGTCAAATTACTTCTGAAAGATCCAACAGAAGAACTCCACCACTGAAACCTATACTGATTTAGGTTTTAGCTGCCTACTTCCATTCTTGGGTAGCTGTTTGCTGAATACCAGATCTGCTTTCACCTAGCAGTGAGGCAATATAATAGTGTCTGCTGTCCTGGGGCAATTGCGTGTCTTTCTGTTCCTGAACTCGGAATGATCTACTTTGGTGTAAAAACCCAATTTGAAACTCTGTCTGAACTCCAAGAGATCAAAGATGGCATATCTGTACATAAGTATTTCTAAGACCCCTTTTGCTGTTGTATCCGGGTAATGCATCTAGAATTGACTAGAGCAGTATCTGGCAATGTTTTCTGGTGGTAGGCTGGAATGACCCAGCTCGGGTCCAAAGCAGGTCAGTGCTAGGACCTAGCCACTGCTGCCACCGCTTCTCCCTCCTGCTGCTTCTCCCTGTCAGCTGCCTGTGGTGCAGCATGGGTGAAATTCCCTGCCACCAGGTTACAGTATAGTGGGGCATAGGCAAAGCCCTGTGGTAAAAGCTACCAAGGTCCCAGCTTTGAAGACCAGATCCAGTTGCTGGTAGTTTGCTGACCCCTGGATTAAGGAGTGGAAGTTCTGTTTTGCAGTGTTTTTAAGATCTCAAAACTTGTCTTTGCCTGCATTGGAATGAAAACAAACCCAAGGGAATTCTTTTACAACAGTGCACTTGTTTTTAAAATGTCATTTCAAATCAAAACCCCAGCTTTTCTATTTAAAAAATTAGAGTTTGTCTCCTTCTGGTCTGAGCCCTTCTTTACCTGTTTCAGAGTGGATTCTAACAAAGAAGGGCCTTGACTCTGGGTCTCCCACACCAGCACCCTAGCCATCAGGCTATAGTATAGAGGCTCTTTTTGGTGTTCCTGAACCTGCCATTCTTTAGCTTCAGGTAGCTTGGTGAAAATTCCTTAGTCACAAGATTATTGACTGTCTCTCATTCAGAAGATAAATAATGGATCAAAGTGTGAAATGTGTACTTCAACTAGTCAAACATATGTTGTTAATTTTTGTAGTGGTTTCTCAGGGGCCAGTAACTCGTTTGACTCATGGGATGACTTGTCTGAATATTTATCATGGTTCACACTGAAATGTTGCTATGATTTAGAAGTTAGTTTTAACATGTGCCAAACATCTAAGATAATGTTCTAAAAGAAATATATCTTTTTAAAGTAGCTTATTTGTCTTATGACAAAGTTGTCCTACTTTATTCATGAACAGTAAGTAGCTTGTTCAATTTTCAGCATTCACCAATATATCTCAAAACAATAAACATTAATTAAGCAACACAATAATGCTTATTTTTAGTTTACACAGGTAGAAACTAAAACTCAGGTGGCCCAAGATAGCTCAAGGTCACACAACACAACTATAGTAGAATCTGAAGATAACCCAGATCTCCAGGTAAATAGTCCCCTATTGTTCTACTTAATATATTTTTTTACAGGGAGGGGATAAAGCATTGAAAAAAACCCTATAGTTTGACCTGATATGCTTCACCAAGCCAATTGGACATCATGCTTAATACACCTTGAGAGAGCCAAGTGAAACTTGCTGAAAAAACTGAAACTGGAAACAATTTAAAGCAGGAAAAATTAACTTCCTAAGTGTCAATAAAACTTGAAAATACACCAGCCATCTCCAAAATACTTGTAGATGAAACATAGTCTGTATCTTCTGAAGCTGAGTCAGTTTGAAGTGCTGTCGATCATAGGTGGCTAGACTTCACAAGGAAATAATGAATGCTGTAGTATTGTAGAGATGGGAATGCAATTTTGAGTTAAGTTCTCTGTTTGGAAATCTAAATGGAGAATGTTGGTCAGATTTTAGCTGAGCTTTTCATTACAAACAACAACAAAGAAAGCCTTTGTGAAAGGGCTGAGAGAGAATGAAATCTTCCTCTTATCCACAGAATAGATGCAGCAAAGGCAGAAGCTGTGTGATCTTCATATTGCCTCTCTCCACTCCCAGAGTGGGCCTTGACCCTGATCAGGAGTTACCCCTTCTGGTGCCCAAAGGGTAATTCTGTTTTTGTACTCAGCTGCCAATTTTATTGTGGTGGTACTTGTGTTATGAATACTCATCTAGTCACAACACAAACTTCTTGTCTCTGCTATTGGAGACCTCACAATTTAGCCCTGGCCAATGCCCCCTGGTATTACAAGGATTGTACAGTCCTCTATCTTTGCTCAGCCAGGCTATAAATAGATGCCTCATTTCATAAGGGTCTGATTGTTCCAGTGCAACACAACCATTTACACCAGGGGTGGCCAACCTTCTGCATATGTGTCACATGGGCAGCCTCTGCATGTGGCACATGGCATATTGGACAGGGAACACAATGGCAGACAAGGCAGAAAGCAGAGCAGCACGTCCAGGAGATACCAGGGTCAAAAGAACCCATGCAAAAAAAATGATGCGGTGTACACTGGGGCAGCATGTGCCACCCAAAAACGGAGCCCAGCTGGCTGGAGCCATTCTCTAGCTGTTGGCCAGCCTCCAAGAGTTGAGAGCACCGCAGCTGCAGCTCCCCAAAGCCCCCAGGACCCCAGGTAAGACTGCTGGGGCCAGCACAGTTGCTGGCCGCAACCTCCCCTACTCCATCTGGGGTAATCTGCCACACGCCTACCCTACCCCCCTCAGGGTAACCAGGGCTTGTGGCACAGGCATTCCCCGGGGACAAGTAGCAGCAGCACAAGGTGTGCCGCTGCTTCTTGTCCCTGCGGAAACAAACATCCATGTTCGTGTGGACATGGCCTCATGTGAACTTGACCTAAGATTCTCCTTATTTGACTACAAGTCAACAGATCTTGGGAAAACGTTGAAATTAGTTGTAGTACAATTCTCATTAGAAGCTATGAGTATAACCTACTTGATCGTGATATCACTTCAGTTCATATGAAGGGCTGATTCCCTAAAAGGGTGTCTCCTGCCTCCAAGTTCTTCTCACAGAAGCAAACAGAATTACTACTACATAGAAGAAAAATATAACTAACTATTTGCATGGGGATGACTCCATGGTTTGAATATGCAGTTGTTCCAACAAAACACAAAACAGAGCCAACTGGAAAACCAGTGTTATTCAAAAATTTATGTTTTTTGTTCTATGAATGGTAAAACTTGGACCCGACTAGTGATGCCAATATAGTTCATTTTTTAAAGCTCCTATGGATGTTACTGTAGTTGGAAGAAAACTCAGTGACCCACAAAAACCTTTATCAGAAAGGTTAAAAAGAAGTTGCCTAGGTTGAAATTTGAAAAATAAGCATATCATATAAATATGCATGTGCGCATACCCCCCCCCCCCACACACACACACAGCAACTTGCTTTCCCTTTCAACCAAGAAAATAAAGTCTTCTCTTTCCTCTGAAGAATCTGGTGCCCTCCTCCTGCCCCAACATAATTAGTGGTAAATTTCTCCACAGCTCTCAACATGCAATCAAAAAGGCTACCTAATTAAAAAAGTAATTAGTTTACACAGATAGATTTGAGTGGTTATATTAGTTTATGAAAATAATATACAATTCCTTTAGATGCTTTTATTTACTTAGTTCCCTGCTGTTTTCCAGGTTCTATATACTTTCCTGGGAGTGGGTTCATCAGAGAGATGCATTTAGAGGTGATGATGGTATCTTCAAACAACAATCAAATAGATATATGTATCATTTTAGTCATTAATTATCAAATCAGGAAATAAGTGTGATATTTTCATGTCAGAATTATTTCCTACAGTCATAGACAGGCTATTTAGTAAGTGAAGCACATGTTACATGCTGCCCTATTACACATTGCATTTGCTTTTGGGGCCATGACATCAGAAGTGCTGGACCTTATACCAGCCGAGACTTCAGACCAGCAGTGGCAACATGCTGCAGGGAGTTAACAGTGCCTCTTTTATCAATTGTAATCTTTTAAAAATGTTTCCCAACAATAAAGACAATTCTTAGCTTAGCAGAAGAGAACAAGTCAGGGCATTCCAGGTAATTACCTCTTACCACAGACCATACAATTCAACTTTGAATTAGACAGGAAACAAAGCTGAGTTTCCCAACAGCAACTCTATCAATAAGACAACCATCTCTTCTGAATCTGTTAGCCTACCCACAGTAAAACACCTAGATGTCTACTCCTCAATTCCTTGTTTCTCATAGCACTGGCATTTCCAGGATGGTCTTAATTTGAGGATCACTAAGCCAATTCAAAATAATTTTTAGTAAGTCTTTCTGACTGATGTTTGATCATGAGCTGCCATGTTCACCACTGTAGATGGTTTGGTTTCCTCAATGTCCCTACAACTTGACTATCTGGAACTATCAGAATCAAGCTATTTTTACATAGGGTTTATATTACATAGTACAACTGGATATCGGGCTGAACAAAGCATTTAGTTGCAAGGTTACCAGTTCAAATCCAATCCAGGTCCATAACCAGCAAAATTAACATCTGACAGTTGTGCAGTAGTCTGCATGAAGTGACCTGGTGGCTCTGGCCCACTTCTGAATGTCATTTAACATTTACATTGCAGTAGCATGTAGAGACCAACCAAGACAAGGCCCCATCATGGGGCTGTGTAGATGCTGGCCCAAAGACCTTACCCTCGAAATAACAAAATAGGTAGAGGACACAAAGAAAGGGGCCACAGAGGAGTTGGAAAAGAAGGAGTGACAAAAGTAACAGGATTCTTGGCCACCCAGAAGCAACTATCAGAATGTGCAATTGCTTAGCTGTTGCTGGAAGGCAGTTTCTGTGTATGTTACAGCAGAGGTGAAATTGAGAAAGTGGAGGAGGTGGCTTTGCTCGATTTTGATCTAGAGCTTTTACCTCTGTGTAAGGTGGCAGGGAAGTAAGTCCAAAGTGCTTGGGGAAGTAATAGCATGTGGAGGCTAAGATCCCTGGGGCTGCAGACAGACATCACATTTATCTTGGATCCGACAGACACACAAATCCACTGTCCCCCTTCAAGTGCCTCCAAAGTATGCAGAATTAAATGTGTTATTGCAAGGCTATATGCTCTTCTCTGGCAGAGGACAAAAGTGCAGCTTGGAAGGATGTGTGGAAATCATCCGGGGCCAACCTTTCTAGCAGGTGTGCCCCAAATTAGGCCCTATGCACTCCAATCCCCTTCCCCTGCCCACTCTACTGCTTTGCTTTCTGCTCCTTGCCATGTGCTTCATGCATAAGCACCTCTGAACAAGATGCACAGAAGCCACTAAGGCTAAGCAGAAGAAAATGGCAAAAGAAAGCCAGGGTAGAGCCAGAATCAGGCTGAGGGGAGAATTGTAAACAGACTTTAACTATGGTCTGCCACATTTCAGGGAAGTGCCCTACATACCAGGCTATGGGGCAATCTGCAGTAGAGGTCTCTTGAACCACTGAGGAATGAAGTCACTCATCTGGATGTGGCCTCAGAATCCATCTGTGAGAGTGCTGGAGTGTTTGGTGATTCCTTGTAATGTTTACTCACATGCCTATTTTCAGTAAAGTAAATGGGAGTATTGCATAAATGCTTATTTTAGGATAAGGCCTCAAAATTAGTCCTGCATGTTATAACTCATAAGTAGAATTAATAAGAATAGAAACAAAATGAATGACACCTTTCATTCAAATATAATCTTTTGTCAGAAAATAAAATTTGGAGGAAATTTGGACTTTCAAATTTGTATTTTGCATTAAAATACTTTTTGTTTTTTAAAGAGTATTAGTGGTTTTTTATGCCTCTTTCTCCAAGTCCAGGCAACCATCTTAAGTCTGTGTTCTGTATTAATAAATGTTTAATGGCTCACATTCTACATTAACACATCAGCTGCTGGTCAAGCAGAGGAGACTCTCAGGACATAAGTCACCTCCATATTTGTTGTCCATGGCATTGTCATGGCTACCTTTAGATGGATACTCTATGAATCTGGAAAGCCTGTGGGAAAGAGGTCCATAAAGCTGAACAGGCCATATGAAGGTTTCCCTTCTTTTAAGTTGTATTGGAAAGCCATTTTTAATTTGATGCTGAGATTTCCAAAGGGAACTACATGCCCAAAATCTTTTGGAAGCCAATGGATATGGGTGAAGCCAATGGATATGGGAGCTTAAGTTTTGAAGTTCTCTTGAATTTGAACTGAGCTCAGATATTCTGCATTGCAGAGCGGGGTCTCTGCTTAAAAACACAGCTGTTTGCAATGAGACATACTTCAGCAACTTGGCTCCTTTGCAGTCAACTCACTAAGGAAACTGAGGGAAGGAGGGTCCAGAAAAGATAGAGACTCCGTGTCTTTGTACTGCTGGGAAGTTTCAGATGTTGTGATTAAAATGGGACATTTACCTTACTGCTTATGATGGGGATTGACATGACACTTCCATTGATAATTAGCAGAAAGGCTAATTAATTAGATAATGAGCTTATAGGAAACTGACAGGTAGGCTTTTGCAATGTACAAATAAACAAGCTATAATTCAGTCCAGTATATTTTTAGCCATAATAGTGTTTTCTCACCAACATGGGCAAAGAAGCGGTCTTGATCTTTACAGCTTTCACCAGGTATGGATCCCTCACTGAAAGTGGTCAGCCAGGCATAGGTTACAATGGGTCAATGTGGTTCTTCTCTCCTGGAATGAACATGCTTTGCTGACAACTTCACTCTTCTCTTAC
>NW_005842222.1:1471864-1472968 GCF_000455745.1 Alligator sinensis
TTTCTTCAAAGCATATTTTCTTGAACTGAAGATCAGAGCCTGGACAAAGTTGACAGGGTGGAGGGTCATTGTCCTTTGGTGGTGCTGTAATTGTTAACCCTTCGGACCCAGCCCTGTGTGGTTGGTGAAACGGACACGCACAGAACCCTTGATCACTCTGGTGGTTTACCATTTAATTAACTGCAATAGGACTTGATTACTTGAATCAGACACCTTACATTCTGGATTGTGAGGCACTGTGTGGGTCACTTACAACAGGGCAGATCGCAAATATTTTTCAACTGGCATAGGTACGTAGATTGGGAAGGAATGTAGTAACAAGGGAGAGGCAATCCCTTTGAAAGGGGAAACTATTCATAATTGATTTAGAGTAGTTAAACACGGGGTGTACTTGATACCAAAAGCTGGAGATGGAATTAACTGTATTGTTGTATTTTGAGTGATCCCAGTCACGGGCTTGCATTCTTGTGTAAGAGGCACTGTTATTATAGTTTAGTCATCTAAATTTTACACATAGGTCCAGAAAAGCTTTGCATCCAGCACAGAGCCCACCTAAGCTGCTCAAAAGATAGCTGGGGATGAATTTGTTGGGTATCCTGAGGGAGGGGATTACAAATAGCTTAGTGTTTGGAGCATTTTCCTGGGGCATGGGAGAAGCAGTTTGAATCTCCAATATGCTTGAAAGGGCTTGAAGCCAGGTCCTCCACGTTCCAGGAGAATATTCTTGTCATTGGGCTTCTGGGTATTGTGTGGTAAATGATGCTCAATTTCTTCTGTTGAAAGTGTTATAAAGCCATACATTATGAGTCATTGGGTCTCAGAAGGAGAGATTGAGAAACAGACTTCATGCCTCAGTGGTTCAAGAGGCCTCTACTGCAGATTGCCCCATAGCCTGGTATGTAGGGCACTCTCCTGAAATGTGGCAGACCATAGTTCAAGTCTGTTTACAATTCTCCCTCTGCCTGATTCTGGCTCTACCCTGGCCTTCTTTTGGCATTTCCTTCTGTTTAGCCTTGGTGGCTTCTAATATCTTGTTCAGAGGTGCCTATGCATTTCTCATGCATGGTAGAAAGAGCCTGGATGCCTAACTCAGGGCTATGACTT
>NW_005842222.1:1472999-1490845 GCF_000455745.1 Alligator sinensis
TCAGCAGGATACCAAAGCATGAGGCACTGCAATGCTTAAGCCCCTCTTTTAGGTCTGCCATAGTGCCCCAAAATGTGCTCTTTTTCCCTTTAAGGGAAATTGGCACCCAGCTGCTTTGGGGGATGCACCCTCACCTTTCCTCCATATTCTGTGCATATAATAATGTGACAGCCTTAATTTTTTACTCACTAGCATATGTATTGGGAAAAGAGATATTAAAAAAATACTCTGCTGCTTCTAAAATAATGTTTCAGTGGATTAATGTGCTTTCTACCTGGGCAATATCATCTTGTTCAAATTCAACTATTTCAAATCAATGAGAAACATTTTGACTGAAAAATGGGTTGAACAAGTTTGGCATCTTCCCAGTTTTTCTAAGGCTGCAGCCAAGGATGACACAAATCCACTGATGCTCCTCATTTGGATGTTTCTGGAAACTTTCATTTGTCTTGCAATATCTAAAGAGTGCATTTTAAAAGAAAATCAGAAAGGGACTCTGAATCGCTCTGAGAAGCATATCCAAGTGAATCCCCAGTGAATTCTAGTCCTGTTGTCACAAACCTTGCTTCCCTTCTTAGAATGAATGCACTGCTGCATTAGGGACAGGCCAACAGAAAGCTATATTACTGGGTGGGGGAGTGAAAATCCCATACTATATGAAATACTTAAACATTCACTAGAGCAGCAACTAAAAATGATGTCTCCCCTTGAACAGGTGAGTGTCTCAATCACTGGTTTCACATACCAGAGCCAAAAGAGGTAATTAGCCTCATTCAGAAAGTGGGAAACCTAAGTTCAGGTCTATATCACCTGGCAGAGATGAGATTCTGGCAGAAGACAGTGGCTGCCATGCCACCAGGGCATCTGCTCACCTTGGTACTTCTGACAGCTCTGCCTGGCGCCGCTAAGCAGCTGGGTTACCAGAGCGTCAAGTGCACCTTGGAAAGGAACTGGCTGTTGAATGGACTGCAGTAACCAGCTGAAGGTGTGGGAATACCATGTACTTTGAGCTAGCAGCAGCAGCAGCTTAACTCCACTCAGCAGAGGTGAAAGAGTTGCTGGCAGAAAGGAGGATTTCACTGCCACAGTGGAACTTTGAGTGTAACCACAGCCAAAGATCTGCCAGCAAACTCTGTAGCGTGGACAAAGGCCTGTGTGCTCTAACCACTGAGCTAATGATACGAGCAAGTTGCAATGGTTGTTGATTCCATTTCTCTTGTTTTAGGGCTAACTCTGGAAAAGGGTTCAACAGAGTTCTGCTTGGGATTCATAAAGCAGACCATTATTGTGGACTGTAGGGAGGCACCTGATCCCAGGAAAATAGGGCTGTGTGAAGCTTCGGTCCGATTCAATTTGGCGGATATTTGTCTCAATTCGGTGGTTGAATCTCCAAATCTGAATTGAATCAGAAGACCCTAGGATTTCTCTGAATCAAATCAGAACCCTCTGAATCGATTCGGAAAGATTTGGCGATTCAGACATAGAGACATCTTTAAATATTTTTTCTATATACCTCTAGGTAGCAGGTGGCTCATGAACACTGCGATGCTGGGGCAATGGAGTGTCCCATGGGAGCGTAGGGGGCTCCCTAACACACTTGGCAGCAGACCCAGAAGTGGACCAGAAACATTTTCACATCTGCCGGGGAGCACACTGGGCCCCCCCGCCCCGCGCCTCTCTGGCTCAGTGACTAGTGCCTCCTGGGTCTGGGGGTGTACCTGGGGTCCCCCTGCAGCCAACTGCCAAGCTGGGGAGGTGTGGGGGAGGGGGCCCAGCACACTCCCTGCCAGACCTGGAAGTGGAGCACAAGTACTCCCGGTCCACTTCCGGATTTGCCACGAAGCATGTAGAGGGCCCCCCTGCACTCCTGTGGGACGCTCCACGTGCCCCAGCATCACAGCGATCACAAGCTGCACCTGCTACCTCAAGGCACGTAGAAAAAACTTAAAGCTGTGTCTATGGCCGAATCGCTGATTCTTCAAATCAGCATCGAATCTTCAGATTTGGATTTGGCCGAATCAAATCAAGGACAGTGATCTGAATCAACTAATCGAATCACTGTCCCTGATTTGGGCTGAATCAAAATCTGAATCGAATAGGGCCTGCTTCACACACCACTACACAACAAGTCCTATCCTGGGCTTAAGACAAACCTCTATTTGTTAGTTTAGGCAGCTTGCAGGCATTTTAGTGGATCCCACTCTTAGGAACCTAAATCTTCCCTCTCCCCCTACCCAACCCCCACTCTATTTCACAGATTTCATAGACATTAGGGCTAGAAGAGACCTCGGGAAATTGAGTCCAGCCCCCTGCTCCAAGGGCAGGAAGTCAGCTAGGGTCAAAGGATCCCAGCAAGATAAGCATCCAAATGCTTCTTAAAGGAGTCCAGAGTAGGTGCTTGCACCACCTCTGGAGGCAGTCTATTCCGGGCGTTGGGGACTCAGACCGTAAAGAAGTTTTTCCTTATGTCCAGCCTAAAATGGTCTTGGAGGAGTTTGTGGCCGTTGGAACTTGAGCACCCCAAGGGATGACTGGTGAACAGATGTTCCCCCAGATCCTGACGCACACCCCTTATATACTTATAGGCTGCCACCAGGTCTCCCCTGAGCCTGAGCTCTCAGCCTCTCTTCATAAGGCCTGCTCTTTTGCCCTCTGATCATGCACATGGCTCTCCTCTGGACTCTCTCAAGCTTTTCCACATCCTTCTTGAATTGTGGAGCCCAGAATTGGATGCAGTACTCCAGCTGCATCCTCACCAAGGCCGAGTACAGCGGGAGGATGACATCCTGAGATTTACTTGAGAAGCATCTATGGATGCAAGCCAGAGTTTGGTTTGCTTTACCAGCTACAACATCACATTTGTGGCTTTTTTTTCTTGGGGTCAATCATGACCCCCAAGTCTGTTTCAGCCATGGTGCTAGTGAGTGTAGTACTGCTGAGCCTATAAGCATGCTGTGGGTTATTTTTCCCCAAGGTGGAGTACCTTACATTTGTCAGTATTGAATGTCATCAGGTTTGTATCTGTCCACTTTTTGAGCCTATCCAAGTCAGCTTGGATCACCAACCTATCCTCAGGTGTGGACGCTCTACCCCAAAGTTTTGTGCTATCAGCAAAGTTGGCCAGTCCAGAATTGTATAGGGAGCCTGGGAACTAAACTGCCTAGTGGTAACTACAGCCTCAAATCATTTTCTGGATCTGCTCCATATCATGAGAACACAGAAGGAACTATGACAAGGTTCTGTCTTTTACAGAGATGTAATAACATGGCTGAGGTCATCTACCACATTTAGAGGCAGGGGTTACATATGGTTTGCAGTGTACTGCTGGGATGATCATACAGCGGCAGTGGCAATTTTTTTCCTTCTCCCCTGCCCCCCACCCCTCCAACAAGTTAGCACTCTGAGTGACTGCCCCAGTCGCACCACTTCTTCATATACAATTTCCCCAGGGACTTTATTTTGAAATGTACTGAGAATAGATTTACTGGCTTTCAATAATGGGGGCTTCACATGTGCATCAGAGGTCCACCTACAATAAATCCTCCAGGAACCTCCCATTCAGAAGAAATAGTATGTGTAATTTTTAATATTTATTTTAGTAGCACTGCAAAAGCAATTAGCCAACTACAATTAAGAGGCTAATTACCTGAGCACTGCGCTCCAAGAAAAGGAAGGACTTTAGATTAGAAGGGAAAAAAGCTTTGAAGAGACTTTCAGTTGTAAGTCTTCAGGATAACAAATTAAATATGTTTTCAAAACAAGATACAAGTTTGTAAGGAGTTATTTGGGCTGCAGTGGTGCCCGTGGAGGAAAGGCACTTCATGCTTCCCAAAAGCAGGGTCATTGTCGTTGGCAGGAAATATGAGAGGCCTAAAAACACAATTAGAAGAGTTGAGTGGGAGGAGGTTCAACCAGAAAGCAGAGTAAGTTCCTTCCAACCGTTTTCCTCTACCTACCCTCCCTTTCCTGTTTGACCCCCTCATCCTGCTCACACCAATTCACAATCCTGATTTCAATTCTTGATGCTCTACTCCTCACAAACCACTTGCCAGCTGCTCTGAGTTTCTTGAAGGCTCCATGCTAGCAGTAAGAGATTAAAACGGGGGAGATAATGTCTTTGCCAATAGACTTGGGAAGGCCAGTAATGACAAGGCACAAGCTTAGAGGAACTTGTGGGAGAAATGGACAAATGAGGCATCAGGGCAAGTTCTGCTGACAGAACAGCTGGGACAATGATGACAAGGAAAAGTGGAGCTGGTGGCAGGTATGTAGGCTTTGAAAGCAATCAATAGGGTTTGAAGTGGCCACTGGACTGGAGGGATAGAGCAGAGCAAAATGGTCAGGGCAATATCCAATGAACATCTTTTCAGGGGCTTTTAGGGGTGTGCGAAATGGGCCCTATTCAATTCTGATTCGGCCCGAATCAGGGACAGTGATTTGATTAATTGATTCAGCTCACTGTCCCCAATTCAATACAGCTGAATCCAAATCTGAAGATTCGATGCTGATTTGGAGAATCAGCAATTCAGTCATAGAGACAGCTTTAAATGTTTTTTCTACGTACCTCGAGGTACCAGGCGCAGCTTGTGAAATCTGCAATGCTGGGGCAGATGGAGCGTCCCACAGGAGCATGGGGGGACCCCACATGCTTGGCAGTGAATCCAGAAGTGGACCAGAAGTACTTCCGGTCCGCTTCTGGGTCTACCAGGGGGTGCGCTGGGGTGCTTCCCTGCACCTCAGCAATCTGCCATGGCGGGACCTTGGGTGCCCCCCCAGATCCAGGAGACACCAGTTGCCAAGCCAGGGGGCACGGGCCGGGGGAGGGCCTGCACGCTCCCCAGTGGACCCGGAATTGGAGTGGAAGTGCTTCTGGTCCACTTCTGGGTGTGCTGCCGAGCTCGCTGGGGAGCCCCCTGTGCTCCTGTGGGACACTCCATCTGCCCCACCATCGCAGCACTCATGAGCTGCCTGGTACCTTGAGGTATGTAGAAAAAACATTTAAAACAATGTCTATCTCTGAATCTTTCCGAATCAATTCAGAGAGATTAAACGGTCCTCTAATTCAATTTGGAGATTCAGCCACTGAATCGGGCTGAATCTCTGCTGAATCGAATCAGCGACTGAAGTGTCACACAGCCCTAGTGGCTATGCTGCACCCAGACAGGAACAAATCATTACAGCCAAGTTGCAAAGCCTCTAGAAATAGTAGGCAACGTGAATTAGAAAAAACTGATTCAATCCTCAAAAAATGTGGATGGCTTGGGCAGAAGTTTGAGGACAGTAATGGTAGCGTTATGCTACTGCTACAGTCTTATTGTCATAATTTCACTACAGGTTCTCTGCGTAGAACAGGCCTGGTCTATACTATTACTGTTTTGCCAAGAAATGTTGTGTTATATTAGTACATTCTCCTGTGTCTTACTTTAATCACACTGGGAAGTTTAGGAATCACTGCTGTAAGTGACTCAAATGTTTTACTATACACTTTTCTTGCGGCAGGCAGGTAGTTACTTGTGGTATAAAACCATTCATGACAGACAAAAAAAATAGTGAAATTAAGAAACCTTAATTCTTGTAATTTAAAAAAAAATGAAATCTTCATATTTTCCCAAGCAGGAAGCAACTGTGACCACCTGAAACCTGAGATCCTGCTCCTGCCTTTGTTTCAAGGTAATTTGCATCATCACAGATCCCCACAGGAGCGGAGAGGCTTCATACCAGCTATGAACTGACTGCCCAGAGGAGTTTTCCATCTATTGACTCCTCTGTGAAATCATATGAAATTTCATTTCTACCCAGGAGAACTTTTACAATATTTTCTCTAATGCTTGATGAAGGGTGTTTGTGTCTGAAAGCTTGCAATTAAGATTTTTGCAAAAAAAAGTCTTTGTTGGTCTAATAAAAGATCTAATACGAGTCCTGATTGCCTTAATTCTTGTAATCACTTCACTAACAAGTCATTAATATGAAAAAATGCAAAAGTGACCAAACTAAGTGACTTCAGAACCAATGTGTTATTAGTTTTCCAGTCGGAGACCAATAAATGCCTTTGGCGCTGTGTTGTGCTTGCATTTGGGGGAAGAGACAAGGTAGAGATTGGTTACTGTTACTTAAGGGATTTGACTTTGAGCTGCTCACAGAATTAGGCCAGGGTAACCACCTTTTTTGTATGGGGAGTTTCTAGTTGATTTTGGCATGGAGCCCTGTTAGGTCTTTAAGTTCCTTTCCACCCCACTCTTCAGTGGGTTCTAGGAATGCCATTGTTGAGGTCATCTAGGCTAATATACAAGCTGCCTTTTCCAATGTTAATACTTTCATAGGTGATATCATCCAGAATCACCACCACCTGTAAAACATTTAACAGTATCTACTGCACTCAGCACCAGAACACCTGACAGTCCACCCATCACAGCTATCTATAAGCTTAGGAAAGTACTGCCACATGATCAACATGCTAGAGGCTGTTGAACTGCTGTGAAGCATGTCCAGTTGCCTGGATATTTTTATGAAGATCTCCATGAAAAAAGATTAGGGTCCTTGCTTATTCTTTTTTGGTCTTCTAAACCTTAGTATTTAGTAATGTTCATCTAACTTGGTTCTTAACCAGTGGTCGCTGTTGCGAATATCCTGGAGACACCCCTCTTCCCCTTACCCCAGGATGACTGACATTGCCATTCTCACTGCTGTAAGAGCAGGTGTGGTAAGAGTTGAAGTTCCACAGAAAAATATTACACACTGTTTGTAGAACAGCTACAAGGCCATCACTGTTATATTCTGCATCCATGTTACTGGTGGCAAGATACAGAAGTTGGTAAATTAGTTATGGAAAATCAGCAGCTTCCACAATTGTGAAGCAGCACTGACAGCTCACAATGCATTGCAGCAGAAGCCCTCAGGGATTTCGTCAATTGCAAAAACCCATGCTACACCAAAATATGCACTCATACTGGCATTTGTGATGACATCACAATGTTATAAGTGGTAATAGTATTGCCAGTACCAAGTCAATCTAATTTGTTACTACTGCTCATTAGGGCTGTGTGAAGCTTTGGTTACTGATTCAATTTGGTGGAGATTTGGCCTGATTCAGTGGTCAAATCTCTGAATCCGAATCAAATCAGGAGACCTTTTAATCTCTCTGAATCAAATCAGAACCCTCCAAATCGATTCAGAGATTTGATGATTCAGACATAGACACAGCTAAATGTTTTTTGTTTGTTTTTACATACCTCAAAGTACCAGGTGGCTTGTGAACACTGCAATGCTGGGGTGGATGAAGCGTCCCACAGGAGCACGGGGGGTCCCCAGCATGCTCGGCGGCAGACCCAGAAGTGGACCAGAAGCACTTCCAGTCCGCTTGTGGGTCTGCTACAGAGCACACAGGGGACCCTCTCCCCCACCCTGGCAACTGGTGCCTCCTGGGTCCCCCTGTGGCCAACTGCCAAGCCAAGGGCATCCCCTGCGCGAATGGCAGTGGACCCAGAAGTGGACTGGAAGTACTTCTGGTGCACTTCTGGGTATGCCACTGAGCATGCGGGGGCCGCCACCCCCCCCCCCGGTGCTCCTGTGGGGTGCTCCATCTGCCCCACCACTGCAGTGTTCACAAGCCATGCCTGGTACCTCAAGGTATGTAGAAAAAACATTTAAAGCGGTATCTATGGCTGAATTGCTGATTCTCCAAATCAGCATCGCATCTTCAGATTCAGATTTGGCCAAATCAAATTGGGACAGTGCTCTGAATCAACGAATCGAATCACTGTCCCCCGATCCAGGTCAAATCCAAATTGAATACAGCCTGTTTCGCACACCCCTACTGCTCATGCTCCTTCAGTCAGCAATTGTACTCCTTTCTGAAAACCCATCACATTACCAATATGCCAGGTATGTTTATGAAGTGAGGATGCAACAGCAGGAAGAGGTAAAGTTCAGACACGATTTCCACATGTTTTTATACACAAGTCTACTAACACGGAAAACATGGCAGAGATACTGATCCCTAGACAGACTACCTCAAAAATTTACTTGGATGCATTAGCGAGTGGCCGATTATTGTACAGAAGTGCAAATAGCATAACAAATTGTATCTGTGTTACAGAAATGGAATAAAAATGCTTGCTCTAGAGGTGCACCAAATAGGCCCTAATTTGGAAATGGAGATTCCTGTATTGAACTTGTAATTTCACAAGTGTAATTTTTGTCAGTGAGATGCTAATTTTGACTGCACTCACAAATCAAGTAGATGCTTAAATCACATCAGCTGCAGATGTAAATTGTTAGGTCATGTTGAGGTCCTCTTCAAAAAGTCAGGCTCATTAATGATAAGTTTATTTGTATAGCACCAAAATGATGTGTGCTGTTTAGTTGCCCTTAGAAGTCACTGCCAAAATTTTCCAGTTAGGAAAATTAATATGAAAAGCTTTCTGGCTTTCTGGCAAAGTACCCTGAGGAAAGAGATTCACTTTGCAACTTCTGCCGTGAGATCTAGTTGATAAAAAAAAAGCCATATGGGTCAGCTACCAACAAGCTGTGCTTTCTGCCACAGCAGCTCAATTTTAGCAAGCAGTAGCTCTGGAGCTCACTTATATGAATATCCACAGGCTGGATGAAGTTTTGGAATCAGATCCTGACATGATGGTCCAAGGCCCATTTCTAGTAAGTATGATACTAGAAAGAATCAGGATATTATGCCTTTTCATAAGTTACAAACAGAACTGTTTTAGCTGTTTCCTATTAGAGCATGATAATAGAAATATTCTCCAATGCAAAGAATTTTCTTAAAAACAAATAAACAAGCATTTGTTGATGAGTTACCTTATTCATTGCATACAGCACACCCTTTAATTAGAATGTTTATCCTTATGATGTGGTACACAATGTCCTTTATTAATTTCTTAAAACGCACAGATGTTTTTTATTATTTGATACACTAAAAGTCAACTTCAGTGTTAATATTTGCCCACAAACAGAACCACACACAAACATTTATCAGACAAAATTTTTACTTGATGCATCTTTAGGTTTAGAGAAAAGCCAGTCATTTGCAACTGCATAAAAGGAATCTCAGCAAGTCACTATAGTTATGCTACTTGAAATAAGACAGTGATGGTCAAACAATAGTGTGGAATGGACCCAATGCTAATGCATAAAAACAGTACTGAAAACACATCTAGGCTTCCAGCTTCACTGACTCCAGTACTGAACGTGCTTCTTTATATTCGTCAGCTTCTTCCAACTCTTTTTCATTCTCCTGAAATTAAACAGAACTTTTTTATTCCTAAGAAAATAACTTGATATGTTTTCATTCCTCTTAACATGTTAACATCCCATTTTGATTACTTCCAACTTCCAGTACAAAAAACGGAGTGTTCATTGCACTGACAGATAAAGATCTTTGAGTAAGCCATTTCAGTCCCCCTG
Organism: Alligator sinensis; assembly: GCF_000455745.1. Taxonomy (NCBI): domain Eukaryota; kingdom Metazoa; phylum Chordata; order Crocodylia; family Alligatoridae; genus Alligator; species Alligator sinensis. The sequence goes on from NW_005842222.1 coordinate 1,482,417, forward strand.
TCCTATTTTTTTAAAAACCTTCTTTCCATATTTTTGTCCAGCATTACATGGATCTGGTGTAAATGCAAAGATTAAGGGAAGCCTGTGAAACATGTAGACAGCAAGCAAACACTGACTATAATTTTTCAAATAGAACACAATGCTTAGGCCCTATTGCCCTTTTTAAGTTCAGTAAAACATTTTGGGGATGCCCTGGTCACATTCAGACAGACCTATATGTGTCCTCTGGATTTCAACTATAGGAATAGTCAAACCAAAATGGGGACCACCCATAAAGTGGCAAAAGTAGCAATAGAAGCCAGAGTAAGAACACTATTGCAGGAGGGAGGGGGGGGTCCTTTTTGAGATTCATTTAAAAGCAAATTCTTCAAAGTTCACACTGATGTGAGTTATGAAGGTACAGCAGGAGGGGGAAACTAATCTTTAAGGACCTTTTCAATATTGCTGACTTTGGAACCAAATGACATTTTCACATTCCTTTCAAACTGCCTGCCTGTGAATCTTCCCAACTTAAAGTGACAATGGCCAATTTATTTTAACTTCCGCACCCCTTTATCAAACAATGAAACCAATCAAACATCACCACAGAAAGACAAAGTGTAGGAGGCTGATTCTGCCAAATACTTGTCTTCAAAAAATGCCAAGAACATTCTTATACTTGAAGTCAATAAAAATGGCAGGTACTCGGCACCCTGCAGGACTGGGCTCTAGAGCTTGTGTCTGAACAGGCTCAGCAGAGGAGTTCTAACTGATCTCTCCTGCAATCAATAAAAAGCCTCTGAGATGCTTAAATTCCACTGTATGGTTAAGCTTCATGTTAATGTTTACATCTGTAGCAAGACAAGAGGGGAAAAACGTTAGTTCTTTAAGATGTAGTCCTATGACCTCAGAATTCAATGAAGCAAGTTTGGGCCCTAAGGCTGCCTATACACATGCTCATTGGTGTTCTAATTAGAACGTTCCCATGTTCCCAATCGAACGTTCCAGTGTCGCCGCACTGTCGTGTATTAAGCGCCCTCATATTTAAAAGTGGCTGCAGGGCACTTTATTTAGGCCTTGTCAAATGAGGTTTAGACAGTGTCCCACAGACATTTTAAACACGCAGAGGCACAATACACATCATGGTAAGGTGTTTTAATTAGGGTGACCATCTGGGAGCCACTCTAAGATGCCCCCCACCCCACCCCCAAGCATGTGTACAGGCAGCCTAAATTCCTGGTATACCCCTATTCATGGGGATAAATCCTCTTGCAGGCAGGTAGAACTACTGAAATCAAGCTAGTTCCTTTTGTTAACAGAGTATCCATAAAACAAATGTTGCCTGACTAATGCTTTGATCACTGTTTGGCCATTACAAATCATCAATAGCATTCAAACAAGCAAATGTCCTACCTGTAAACCCAATTCACCTAAATTTTAGGTATTTTACTCAAACAGAGGAGCTATTTTGGGTGTTTATAATATATTACTTGACACAGCAATTAGATATTGAGCCACTGGAAGGGAGTTTCAGTGTCTGTTGGGTGTGTTCCTCATTGCAGCGAGTTTCTAAACTTACTTCTGCTAAATATGTACATAAACCCTTGAATGAGCTAACGTTACGCTATGTAATGCTAATCATGGGAGCAGATGATTCAAATAGAAAAATTGTCCAGTGCAAGTTTCATTAAGCTACTATTACTCTGTAGGCTAAAATTGCTAACCCTATTCCACCAATGAAAGAATCCAGCCCTAGTCTTTGTAGCCAGAGAGCAGAAAGCACACAAATCTTCAGGTAAAAAGTTTGTGCTACACTTACTAATAGCTGAGTGAGATCTGCATGTGCAGCTCCTAATCTGCGTTGGCAGTCCGGAATCATCATTTGAGATTCTTGTAGGATCTCAGTCTGTGAAACAGAAACCAGTAAAAGACATGAACTTTTTAATACTGAAAGCACTGGTTTTATAAAATACATAAAGCTTGTTCTTTTCTAAAATAGCTGTACAGACTTCTTCAAATAAACTTTAAAACATAGTTGTCTTCATTTTATCCGAGTTGGATCATTTCACATTAACAGCACTAACTTACTTTCTACTTAATAAATATAATTGCTTAACACTTGTACTTAGTAAATTAATTCAAAGAGCATATTACAAAAATGATTTCATAGGATATCTTCCTTAAATACAGTATAATTACAACACAGCAAAGTGTAATGAAGTATTTTAGAATACACTTTTTCCATCTGAAGTAAGAATTAACTAGCAAAAGCTTTCCATACAGCATTTGTTAAAAAAGGCTATTTAAAATAAACTATTTCCCCTGCTGTCATGAAGCAGCTTCATCCAAAATGGGATCAGCTGGTTATATAAATATCTCCTGCATCTTTTGGGTAATAAAGAAAAACAGTGTTCAGATAATACCACATAGAGATAATTACTGCATGAAAAAAAGTTATTGAGTTATTGATCACATCGTGTGCACACTACAGGAGGCTCTGACTGAAAGACAAAGGTAAAGAAAAATGAAAAGCAAAGACCAGCAGGCTCATATTTTTGATGCTTATCATGCATAAAAAGTTATTACTTATCCTTGTGCTTCATTTTAGGAGAGAGATTATTCTCACCATGCACTTTGAGTAAAATTACCAAACTGGCACCCCACTGTATTTGAACATCTTGCCTACACCTACAGAAAACAACCTTCAGATTTATACAAAAGAACATTTATTTCATCGAATATCTCTGGACTTGAAATCCATCCACAAAAAAGGTGTGCACTGCTGTTACATGTACTAAATCTATTTAGAAATGAAAATCAATTAGCAGATCTGTAAATGTAAAACCTCTTCTATGTTAAGAATAGCTTGCCACCTGCCATAAGTGTACATCTTTCACTTTAACAGTTCAACACATTCTTTCACTCAAAAGGTTATATATTCCCCCTTTCCTGTCAAATCACCAAACCAGATTACTATTAACTGGAGTTGGATAGTTAAACAAGGAAGAAACACATGTCTGCCAGTTCACATGCATAACAAAGCACACAACCAGTCCCACTGTAAGCAATGACTGCTCAAGTATGTAATATTAAATACATATTTAAGTACCTTACTAGATTGGAACCTAACAAAAAAAAAGTAATAATTTTTAAGATGAAAGTCAATGGGAAAAAAAAAGTTTTCAACTTAGTTTTCAGATTCCCTTCAGAAAATTCCCCACCCCAATCCTATTTTTATGCAAAGTTAAGGGTGCAAAATATAAATGTGGTAAGAAATACAAAGTTAATTTTAAGGAAGTATAACATTACTTTTATCTTAAAAGCTCAATATTTCCAACCTTGGGAGTTATACAAAAGAGGAGCCAGAATTAAGAAAAATAGATGAGCTCACTATGCATCAAAAAGGTACTGTATTAGCACTACTGGAATTTAAGACATTTTGCTTCTTGGCAGACCAAGAGTAGGATGAAGAAGATGTGCAAGACAACATTAGGTTTTTATGCTTCACCAGGGTTCTAGAAAGAATACTTGAAGGAGTGAGAATAGCTCAGTCACTAGCCCCAGTCAATCACTCACTTCCTTTGTTGGTATTCCTAACAAGCTGTTCACTTTTATGTTGATGGGCAGTAGGGAAGCCTACCAGTTCAGAACTGGAATAAAAACAACTAATTTTACAGAGGTCACTAAACAAGGACAAAGTATAATTTAAGCATGAATCTGGAATATACATCTTTAATCTTCTGTGGCTTCTCTTAAATGGGTAAAGTGAAGGTATCTGAATTGTTCAATTAAAGCTGGGAAGCTGGCTGTAGCACAAATATTTTCTTGGAGTGAAACCATTATTGAGTAAAAACAGAAAAGGAGTAAAACTCACACAATTGCTACATCTGGCAGGCCTACAGGCATTGCAGATCAGCAATACGTTCCAGTAGAAACACAAAGGTAACAGAGGAACTTACATATTTTTAAATGAAAATAAAATTTGGATGCCTGAATCCCACTGAAATCCATCAGTAACCGAGTATCAAATTCCAAAGACTCTTTTGAAAGTCCCAGAGTGAATTGAGGTACAACTAATAATCGGGTCAAAGGAAGATTATAGTGAGAATAGGTTTTGCAAAAGAACAGTAAATGTTGCGGGTGTGCTAAGCACTGTGATGCTTGAATAAAAGTATTAAACTGAAAGAATTGAAGTGCCTCTAACTAAAAATGCTTACCCATATACAAATGATGCACTGCAAGGATAAACCGATCCAATTTCTTTCCAATGAACATGAAGAGAATCACCAAAGATCTTGTAAAAGGGCACTTATGAGGTCAGGGATAAACTTGCAACTTTTAGTCAGTGCCCCAAAATGGTAATCTGTCCATCACTTGCCTTTAGATGGTGGAAATGTTCCCATTAAAAGTAGAGCATCTGTCACCTTATAAAAGAAAACAAGCTGTTCAGGATAGATGGAACTCTTCAGACTTGCCTGGTAGCTTGCCTAGGAGAAAGAACTAAGGAGAAAGCAATAAGGGATTGCCATCACTTTGGATGACAATGGATACTGGGGAGGAGAGATGCTACTAGCATTACTATTTATAATGATCCTCTGGGGAAATAGCAACATTTAAACACACAGGCAATGTCCTGGCTATCATGTCAGTAGACTCAGACATCATACTTGCACTGTGTACGGTTTGTAAAAGGGGCAGCTGTCTGGCCATTTAATTTCACTTGGAAACAGTTTCCTCTATCAGTCCATGGAATGCTCATACTGTGAAAGCAGGCTACTTTCAACTAGCACAAAACAAACTCTTGTTATCTGGTACAATATGATTTTTGTGAGAGTCCACATGAACCAGGAATGGATCCAAACATAGTTTAAATGACCAACATAAAGACTGAACTTCAAAGTACATTCAGAGCTTGTTATTATGATAAACAGTCTGTGAAACAAGTGGAATTCAAGATGACTGAACAGCAGCTACAAGTAGTTAAATTCTGCATCGGCAGCATGGATCAAATTGTAAAGCAGGACAAGATGTGGTGTTGCTGGTCTTGGGGAAAAAGATCCTAAAGATGAAACCTTAGAGATCACGGTAAAAATTAGAGTTGTGTGATCAGCGTGGGAAGTCAAGAACCTAAAGCAAGACAAAAGCAAGATGAACCCAAAGCAAGATGAAATCGTAAGAAGTGCTTCAGTGACAAGAGCAATAAATGCAATGACTAAAAGGTGGTGAGAAAAAAATGGCTCAAACAGTGTAGTGCTATACAGAATTCATACATAGAACAAGGAAGAGTTATCCAGTCATTAAGCTTCTTCCTATGGTTTCTCTTGCCAACAAAAATCACCACCATTTTACTTAATACAAGTATTAATGATGTAGGTATTGTCAAGAAATACATAACAGATTAAATGAATCCTGTGATGGAAGTATCATAGTGCTTAGGGTTGGAAGGAACCTACACAGATGATCAGGTCTGACTCGACCCACTGCCCCGGGCAGGAACGGGTGCCGGGGTCATATCACCCCAGCCAAATATCTGTCCAGCCTCCTCCTGAAGACCCCTAAGTGAAGGAAACAAGGAAAATTCTAGGAGAAGTTCAACCCATCATGATAAATCCAGTGATGGAAGTAGTTCATGGTGTGGTTTATAGTCTCTGAAGAACAATTAAACACATGTAGTAGATAAAAATACAAGGAGAATTTATTTAAAGTATTTAGGAGGCACTTATCCCAGCATATACACTGTCAGTGTGATTTGGGAAGCTGGAAAATGGCTGAAGGCTTGGACACATACCTGATGACTCCTATTAGTGCAAGCAAGACAAGACATTAAGGAAACAGGATAGCATTTTGCCTTTAAACCAAAGTGCTACAGGGAGATCACTAGGAGTTAGCCATGCTTTGCATATGACTATAAGACTGTAATCAACCAAACTTACAGAACAAATGGAGTGATACTATTAAAACAATCAGATGAAGAAAGTTCAAATTTATGACAACACTGGTTGGATGAAGGGAGGAGAATTGCTGATGTACAATTTGCAAAGAGACTGGCATCAGGGGAGGAAGCTATGGATAGAGTGGTTTGATGATATAACGTAGCATTTCCCCAAGTTTATTGGTTTATGCCCCCACTGTGTAGCAAGGTTCGGTACTTGCACTCCCCTCTTCATCAACCACCAATTTCCTTGGAGGGTGGGGGGGGAGAAGGGCACCCACCCGCACTTTGAGAAAAGCTGACATAATTGAATAGATAGGATACTATGAGTTACTTCATGACTGAAGATGGTGAACTACAGAGAAAGACTGCTGGCCTATATCTTGTCTTTGTTCGCTTACTGCTCATCGCAATGCAGTTATTGTGCTCTACACTATGAAAATAAAATGGAGTATAAAAACTTTTATCCAGCAAAATAATGCTTTATTACATATATAATTGGAGCAACCATTATGCCACAGTATTGCTCTCAGCACAAACACATCCCTTTGGGATTATACAGATAAGACAAACTCTGATAATGCAAGCACTTCTTTACTGGCTCTCATGTTTACGAAGCAAGGTCATACAGACCGAGTTATGAAAAGAAAACAAAAACATTTTAAAAGAAGGTAACTGGAGACAACTGCTCAAGAGTAAAATAAAAAGCTACAGCTTGATTCCTAATAGTGGTATAAAATGAGCCCATAGGTCAAAGCATGTTGACATTCCCACTACAAGGAGAACACCACACCTTGTAAAGTTTCAAATACTGGATGAGGAATTTCCAAGTCAGTGAGCACCAAACTTTAGTCTGCTCTTAAAAGTGATTGCACAGGTACATACAATCCGTCTACTAAATAGGCTAAGGATTTTCTTAACTCCAATGGGATGTTTAGTGAAGTGGCATGTATTATTTACCACACATTAATATAGACTCTAGTATACTCCATGTAAATTCCCATTTGCAGTGACAAGGTAAAACACAGGAGTTGCCTCGATGGCAAAATTAGATGCTATTAAACAAATCTGGACCACAACTGATTACATATGGGTTTTCTTCCCTGTCGGCAGAGGAAGGAAGAGTCAACACAGAGCTCAAGAATATGTATGCCATGCTGCTCTTAGACAGAAGTAAAATTCATTACATTGGATTTATTACAAAATTAATTACATTAGAAAGCAGTCACTGGATAATTCAATCCACCATTTAAAAATCAAATGTTCTTAGAACTATTTCTAAGATCTAAATAATTTGCACTATAAACAATGCAACTCTTGTCCTTTATTTTAATAGCTTTCAGAATGACGACTGGATAATGCAATCATTGACAATAGAAAATTGTCATTTAATCAATACATTTTCTACTCAATGGCTCTCCATTTTTTACTTGAAAAGATAATTCAAATTGGCTTGGAAATAAACAAAAACATGGTAGTGAAAACCTAAATAAAAAGTAGCAGGGAAGTGGTGTTGCTAAAAGAAAGTTTGAGTCATTCTTGTTGGGGAACCAATCTTCCTCCTCATCTGTCTTTTTGCATGGTTATCTGCCATCTCAGATCCAGGTGTCCCAGTAGTACATAAGCTGACTATAAGCCAACAGTATGCCCCTGTGGCAACCCCTCCACCAAACCAACAGCATGCTCACTTGTATTTACAGGATGTCCTCTGTAAATCAAGGGGAGTGATTCTACTGTATTCGGCACTGGTGAGGCTGCACCTGGAGCACTGTGTCCAGTTTTGAGCCACACAGTTCAAGAAAGATGTAGATGGTAGAGGTGCATTGATACATCAGTCCATATCGTACTGGCACCAATAAAAGAAAAATTGATATCATCAGCAATTGGCTTTTTTTTGGCCAAAGTGGCTGATAATGTTGCAGATAAATGCCACGTGCATGTGCAGCTTGGAGAGGAGTGTCTGGCCAGTAAGTCTGTGGGGGGAAAGGAGTGTGGGAGCAGGGGTGCAGATTGAGGCCCCGACAGTGAGGGAGGGAGTGGGGCAGAAGCTGTGGCAGGGGCTGCCCAGCTGGGGTTGCTCGCCCAGGGGTGCAAGGGGGTGGGTGGAAAAGGGGCGTGGCTCCCCACACTGCATGCAGCCCAGGGGAGGCATGGGGAGCACATGCCCCATGGATTTGTGTGTGGGGTGAGGGTGGGCTGCCCACTGTGGTCTTGGGGCTGGGGGCTGCGCCAGACTCTTCCTGGTGGGAAGGCTGAGCCAGGTCTGTGATCAGAGCAGGCAGGGGTGGGGCGGGAGGTGGTGGCACCGAGGAGGGTGGCTATGGCAAATTTTGGGGTGGCTGTAGTCCACCCTGTAAACCCCCCTCCCAGCGCCAGTGCCACCCACCCTGATCACAGCCTTGGCCCAGCCCAGCCCCCTGCTGGGAAGAGGCCCCAGCAGGCAACCTGCCCTTGCCCTATGCACAAATCCAGGAGGCACATGCCCCCACGCCTCTTTTGGCTGAACAGCACCTGCCCC
>NW_005842222.1:1490857-1505857 GCF_000455745.1 Alligator sinensis
CTGTGGGGGACTCGATCTACCCCCTTCCTCTGCACCCCTTCCGCCCCACAGACTTACCAGCCAGACGCTGCTCTCCAAGCTGCCAAGCTGCATACTGGCAATCAGATCACTATCAGCCTGTATGGCTGGTTAATAATCGGCCATCAGTATCAGTCAAAAAAATCTTTATCGGTACACTCCTAGTGCACAGATTGGAAGAAGTCCAGCGGAAAACAATAAAACGATTAGAGGCTTGGGAAATGTGACCTACGAGGCTAGGCTGAAAAGACTATGGTTATTTAGTCTGGAGAAAAGATGATCGGGGGGGGGGGGGGGCAGGAAGGGGCAGGGTTTGGTAACAGTCTTCAAATACATAAAGGACAATTATAGAGAAGATGGAGATGGGCTTTCCTCTGTGGCTGTAGGGAACAGCACTAGGAGCAATGGTCTCAGGCTGCTGGAGAGAAAATTTAGGTTGGAGATTAGGAAGAACTTTTTAACTACAGGGTGACCAAGCATTGGAACAGGCTACCTACTATAGGGTGGTGGTGTAGCTGCACCCTCCTTTCAGACTGGACCATGCCATGGGAGCCTCTGGGAATATTTTTAGTTTCCAAAACAGTTAAGAAATCCCCCTCCCCTCTGCTGAAAAGCACAATCTCTTCTCAGCCCGGCTCCTCACTCCTGCTGTTTTCCTCACTGTCCTGGGGGCAGGAGAAACTTCAAAGCCACTCCTGCCAGCTTGAGCCAGGCTGCATGTGGGCTGGGCTCAGAGGCAGCGGAGATGAGATTCCCCCTTCCCATGCCTGCTCCTGGGGGACTGGGCAGGGTGGCAGAAACCCTCCCTCCCTAGCCATTGCTGCTAAGCCCAGACCCCACACAGGCTGGCTGCAGTGAGCAGGAGTGGCTTTGATGTTCTGCTCTGCTCCTGGGACAGCAGTGGAAGTAACAACTGCAGATGGGAGGAAGAGGAGAAAGATTCACAGATTCATACACTGTGAGGCTGGAAGGGACTTCAGAAGTTCATTGAGTCCAGCCCCCTACACCAAGCAGGAAAGACAACTGGGGTCAGGTGACCCCAGCCAGGTGACCATCCAGTCTCCTCTTGATTTCCAGGGTAGGCGATTGCACCATTTCTGGAGGGAGCTTGTTCCAGAGTCTGGACACCTTAGGTTTGAAGAAGCTTTTCCTAATGTTGAGCCTGAAACCGTCTTCTAGGAGTTTGTGACCATTATTCCTGGTTTTTCCCAGGGGTGCCCTGGTGAACAGCTGTTCACTGAGCCCTTGATGTATGTCCCGATGTAGCGGTAAGCTGCTACCAAGTCCCCTCTCAGCTTTCTTTTTTTCAGGCTGAAGAGTCCCAGGACCCCTCAGCCTGTCCTTGTATGGCTTGCTGTGCAAGTCTCTGGACTCTCTCAAGCTTTACCACGTCCTTGTTAAAAAGTGTGGCGCCTGGAATTGGATGCAGTACTCCAGCTGCGGTCTCACCAAATCTGAGTAGTGGCGGTGGAAGCACTTCCTTGGTTTTGCTGGAGATGCATTGATTGATACATGCCAGAGTGTTATTTGCCCTGTTGAGCTGTCAGTGCGACGCTGCAGCCATGTTCATACTGTGGTCTAATTATTACCCCCAAGGTCCTTTCATTTGTAGTACTGGTCAGATTGGTATTGCCAAGCCTGTAGGTGTGTAGGGGATTGTTCATCCCCAGGTGGAGCACTTTACATTTCTCGATGTTGAACTTCATTTGGTTCTGATCCATTCAACTTGCTAGCCTGTCTAGGTCTGCCTGTCTTTAAGCGTGACCACACTTCCCCATAACTTGGTGTCGCCTGCAAACTTGGCCAGTAAGCTCTTCCCCCCTGCATCCAAATCATTGATGAAGATTTTGAATAGCACTGGACCAAGCACCAACCCCTGAGGGACACCACTTCTTGCCAAGACAACACAGATCCATTCATTAGGACTCTCTGGGTCCTACCCCGCAGCCAGCTTCGTACCTACCTAACTGTCTCGCAGTTAAGGCCACAATCCTCCAATTTTGTTACAAGCACATGGCGAGATACCAGGTCAAAGGCTTTTTGGAAGTCAAGGTACACAGTGTCAACCTCCTCTCTCTTATCCAGGTGGTGAGTCACCCGATCATAAAAGGAGATGTGGCTGGTAACACAAGACCTGCCTGCGATGAAGCCATGCTGGCCGTCATTCAGAATCCTACCTTCTGCAAGCCTATCGCACACAGAATCCTTAACAAATTTTTCCAGGATTTTCCCTGGGATAGAAGTAGGGCTAATTGGCCTATAGTTACCCAGGTCCTCCCTTCTACCCTTTTTGAAGATGAGAACAACACTGGCCCTCTTCCAGTCCTCAGGGACCTCTCTGGAGCACCACGAGTTTTGGAAGAGTTTCGCCAGGGGTTCCATGATGACTCTGGCCAGCTCCTTCAGCACTCTTAGATGAAGTTCATTTCGTCCTGCTGATTTATACAGGTCTAATTTTTTTAACTGATCACACACCACTTCTATGGGAATAGCAGGAAGGCAGTCATTCTTACCCTGTTCATTCTGTACCCCATCTGGCATGATTTTCCCCTTGGCCCAGTGAAAGACTGAAGCAAAGTAGTCATTCAGTACTTCAGTTTTCTCCTGAGTGCTGGTAACCAGCTGTCCTGAGTTGTTGAGCAATGGCCCCACATTCCCATTTGTTCTCCTCCTGTTCCCTAATTACCTAAAGAAGGACTTCTTGTTGTCCTCAATTCCCATTGCTAATTTTAGTTCAGTCGCCACCTTAGCCTTTCTAATCTGTTCCCTACAAGTGCAGGCCATTGTTGTATAGTCCTCCTTGGGGCATGTCCCAAGCTTCATTGTCTGTATGCCTCTTTCTTAAGAGGACCATTATTTCTCTGTTTAGCCAAGAGGGCATCCCAGCCCTTTTACTACCTTTCCTCCATGTGGGACTTCCTTTGTGCTTCAAGGAATGACCACTCTTCATGTACTCCTTTCGCCTTTGGTCCCTGGTCCCGCAGTACAGTCCCTACTAGTGACCTGAGCTTGTTGAAATTTGCATTTCTGAAGTTCAAAACTTCAATCCAGCAGGAGGCGGCTCACCACTGAGGATGGAGGGGAAGGACTGAAGAAACCCTTACCTGCTTTGGGGACTTTAAAAAACTTCCCACAGGCTCCCAGAGCAGTCTGTCCATGCTGGTGGGTTGGGGAGTAAGGAATAGATGACCTTATGAGGTCCCTTCCAAGCCCTACTTCCCTATGATCTTCAGTCAGATATAAATTGTTACAGAATGCATTATCTGAATTGAATTTCCACTCTTTTGCACACACTTGCTGTTCATCAACTGATTGAAAAACAGTTTGAGATTAAACATTGAGATTTTGGAATCTCCCCATGCTTAAAAAGTCTAGTTCAGTCTTCCCTTCTACAGGGTATACATTTTTTCTCCAGCAACTATTACTCGTATCTCCTTGGCAAACATCCCTGCTAAAATGTGTAATAGTTGGGACTATGTTACTACTATAAGCGCAAGTGTCTTAAATCCTCAATAGAAAAAGCAGAGTCTAGAATATAAAAAGGTATTCCCCTATCTGAGACGGTAAGGATGAAAACAATGATTTGTTTTTAAATTGGAGGAAAGAAGAAGATAAGCAAAGATTAAAGTAATAATTCTCATCAGTAGGCCTTTTTTAGAAAGCACACTGACAATAAAACCAGAAGTTGAAAGCAGCATTTCTTTATACCACCTGTGTGTCAGGAGTATTATTCTGCAGAGAACAAGGATAGAATTCCAGGTTGCTGGTCTTGAAAGAAAACTTATTTGTGCTCATTAGGGAAACTCTCCAAATGCATAACTAGGAGCATCAAACCCTTTATTAGCAACTTTACTGGCTTCTTAGCTAGACAGCCAGAGCTGAGGAGTTCAGATTATTAAGCAGAGGTCATCTATTCTTAGGAGAAAACCCAAAGGGTTATGAAAGTAATCAGACTGCAATGCAACTGAAAAATCCACCTAATCTTATTGTGCTGATTTATGAGGAAACTGGAAAGAGCTTTACGGATTAAATCCAGGATGAATTAAAAAAACCCCTTAAATTAAAAACTACTACTGAGGAGCCATTAAAAACATAACTAGTAGCCTTCCTTTGGGGCTTAAACTGAAGTGTGCAGACCAATGCATTTCATTTTTAAAGCCCCATTCAACAAGGACTGCTTCAGTAACTAAAGGTTTAGTTAATTCTAAATCTTCTCATTTTACATTCTCAAAAGAAAGATATTATGATTCCTGAATTTGTTTCATTTTAGCAGCATCTCTAGTGAAGAAGAGGATTCTGCCTCATACTAGACACAGGAAAGACTCAAATGTGAAGTGATGAGGAATGGAACTTCTTGGATAAAGGACACACATTTTGAATTTCTGATTGATATGCCTTATTTGCTTGTAGAAAACCTCCTCATCAGCAAAACCTTATGTACTCTGTGACCAGCTAAATCTGAAAACAAGGCATGTTTAAATAAATCCAGCATATACCTGAGTTAAATTAAGATTCTTCATGGGGAGGCATGGGAAATAGTTTGGGATTGTGGCAGTTGGATATTTCTGTTAAAATGATGATTATGTTAAATACTGACAATTAAGCCTAACCTAAAGTTTCAGTTCATTCTCCAAGAGAATCAAAGACATTCACACCTTAGGAACTATTTTATTCTGTACATAAACTCAAGATAGAAAGGAAGAAATCTTACTTCCTTGGGCATAAATGCCAGGTCACCAAATATGCACGTGCCTACTCCATATGTCGTACTGGATGACCTGGACTGCAGAAAGCTATCACCATAGAACAAAGTAACTGTGCAAAACCCCAAATGTATTGATAATTATTACATATGCTGGAGAGAAGGCACCCAGAACTTATAGAAACTGCAGGTTTATTAGGTGAAAGAGGCACTGTATTCCTTCTGTGCAAAGAAATTCATTTTGCAAAGAAATTTATTCAAAGGTTCCACATGCTCAGGTATTTCTGAGTTGTAATACATATTCCTCCCTTATGATATAATATGTTAAATTTATACAAAATATTTTAAAAGCCCAATCATTTTAAACATCATTCAAATTTAGTATCTGTAGAAGCTATTTAATAACTTGATTTTGCCTTACAATATTGTGACTTGTAAACACATTTTGGTTTACAATATTACAGTTTATGTTTGAAGCATAAAAATTATGAAAGTCTTCCTTTTTCCCATAATACTTTCTGAATTAATGCTTTTAGTTTATCAATTTTTATTGATATAAACAGTTTATAAACTATAAAAAAAAATCAGTTCATCTATTCTGGCAGTTTGATTTGATTTCAGTTAAATTATTTAATTGGTGAAAATCCTCAAACCTCTATTCCGTGTTTATATCGTCTTAAAACAGAATATTTCAGTGGTGGAGCACAGAACCTAAACTGAGAAAGGCCGTGAACAAAAACGTAATTTTAAAATATCAGCTGTAGATGGGAAACTCAATTTTTTTTCTCCTAGAGAGAACTAGGGAAGGGAAAACACTGGGAAATTTTTCACTTCTGCTGTTCCCATAAATGAAATAAATGTGTTAAAAAAGGTATTTTGGGGTGCTAATATGAAGCGAGTTAGAGACTTCAACCTAATTAACATATAATGATAGCAGCGGTAACATGGACACTAAATAGTATTCTCACTGGCACACAGCGAAAAGAACAAGGATAAAATGTGTGTGCAAGTTTAATGATATTTACCTTTGGATACATGGTTACTAGGGGAGTGCGAAATGGGCCATATTTGATTCGGATTCGGCCCAAATCAGGGACAGTGATTCAATTTGTTGATTTGGATCACTGTCCCCAATTCAATTTGGCCAAATCCAAAATCTGAAGATTCGAAGCCGATTCAGCGAATCAGCAATTCAGCTAGACACAGCTTTTCTACATATGTTGAGGTACCAGGCACGGCTTCAGAACACTGCGACGCTGGGGCAGATGGAGCGTCCCACAGGAGCGTGGGGGGGATGCTCAGCAGCAAACCCAGAGGTGGACTGGAAGTACTTCCCATCCCACTTCCGGGTCTGCCAGGGAGCACGCAGGGGGCCCCGCTACTCTCCCCTGGCTTGACGATCACCCGCAGAGGACCCCCCCCAAGACCCAAGAGGCACCAGTCGCCAAGCTGGAGGGGTGGGTAAGCAGCATGGGGGGCCCCCTCAGCGCACTCTCTGGCCAACCCGGAAGCGAACCAGAAAGTGCTTCTGACCAGAAGTGCTTCTGGTCCACTTCCGGGTCTGCTGCCAAGCACGCTAGGGAGCCCCCCACACTCCTGTGGGATGCTCCATCTGCCCCACCATCACAGCATTCATGAGCCGCCTGGTACCTTGAGGTATGTGGAAAAAACATTTAAAAATGTGTCTATGTCCAAATTGCTGAATCTTTCCGAATTGATTCTAAGGGTTCCGATTCGATTTGGAGAGATTAAAGGGGTTCCTGATTTGATTTGGATTCAGAGATTTGGCTACCGAATTGGGCTGAATCTCCACCAAATTGAATCAGGGACCAAAGCTTTACGCAGCCCTAATGGCTGCAATTCAAATTTGAGATACACTGACTACATATTTAGGAGAGCATGAGATTTCTACAGAGGCAGATCCACCATGTAAGGGGACAATATGGAGAATCTACAACAGAAATTACCAGGGCAATCAGGTAGTCATGTTTAGATGCTTATATACTAAAGTTTATATGACTGAGAATACTCCAGTTGACTTGTGTATAGCTTGTTCAGGCGGGGGGTGGGGAAGAGGTGGCATTGCCATGTGTATACGTAAAGAGATAATACATGTGCTCTGAGGTGTAGCACAACGTGGAAGGTAGGCCTTTTGAAAATGTCTGGGTAAAGGTCAAAGGAAAATGTGGTAAGGGGGTGCCATGGTAGGTGTCTGCTATAGGCCATCAAACCGGAGGAAAAGGCACGAGGCCTTCTTTAAACAACTAACAGAAGTGTCCAAATTGAAGGACCTGGTTCTCATGGGGGGGACTTTAATAATTAAGACATCTGCTTGGAGGGAAACACAGGAGTACATGAACAGTCCAGCAAATTCTTGGAGTGCATCAGAGATAACTTTTTGGTATAGATGGTCTAGGATGGAAGCTCTTCTCAACTTGCTGCTCACAAACCAAGAGGAATTGGTTGAGAATGTGAAGGTGGAAGGTAACTTGCATGACAGTGACCATGAAATCAACAGAGTTCAAGAACCCAGGCGAAGGAAAAAAGAGAAGCAGCAGAAAAGACACTGGACTTCAGCAGACAAACTTCAACAAACTTGGGGAACTGGTGGACAGGATCCCCTGGGAGGTAAATCTGAAGGGAAAAGGAATCCAGGAGAGCTGGCTGTGCTTGAAGGAGGACACGTTAAGGGTACAGGAATGACAGAAGAATCCCTATTGACAGAAGAATGAGACATAGCAAGTAGTATGAGGAATTAACTGGAAGGACCACACGTTCTAGAATGTGCAAAATTATGATCAAATTGGAGGAGCAGAAAGGTGGGATGAGGGGTAAACAAGCCCAAGATTTGGTGGAATAGTCTTATGTTAATGGAATGTGAATCTGTTTAGGAAGAAAAGGCAGGGGGAAAAAAAATAAATGAATGCTGTCTTGTATATTAAAAGTATGTACACTAGTTCTAAAATACATGGCAGAATGGGAGGTAGATCCATTGAAAGTTTCTTGATTAAGGATAAAGGGGAAAAATGGCCAATGGGATATCATTGTAGGGGTGTTTTATAGACCACCAAACCAGGAGGTGGTGTTGGACAGAGCTTTTTTAAAAAAATACTGAAACATCCAAATCATTGAACCAGATGCTTGCCAGGGACTTTACTGTGATATCTGCTGGGCAAAGAACACAGCCCTGCCGAGAGTCTAGCAACTTTTTGCATCATTCAGACAACTTTTGGTACAAGGAATTACAGACCAGGCCATATGACTTTGATAACTAGAAAGATACTGGAGCATATAATAAAACAACTCATTTATAAGAAAAACAAGATTGTTAAGTAACAACCCAGGAAAAACTGTCAACAGCAAGTCACGCCTAACCAACATGATTTCTTCTACGACAAGATGACAGGCTTTGTAGTTTGGGTCTTCAGGTGGGAAGAGGTGACAGGACTTGAGTAAGGCTTCTGACACTCTCATGACATCTTCAAAAATAAGTTAAGGGAATATGGTCTAGATGAAACTTCTACAAGGTGAGTGCATAATTGGTTGGATAACTGTGCTCAAAGAGTAGTCATCAATGGCTCACTGTCAAGATGGAAGAAGGTGTTGAGTGGGGTTCCCTAGGGCATTTGTTCTGAGTACAGCATTGTTCACTATCTTCATTAATGGAAGATAGAATTGAGTGTACATTTAGAAAACCTGCCAATGACACCAAACTGGGTGAAATTAAGTGATGCTGGATGACAGGATTAGGATTCAAAATGACTTTAATACATTGGAAAAATTATCTGAAATATAAATCGGATTAAATTCAATCAGACTACTGCAAACTACTATGCTAAAGAGGGAACAACCAAATGGGGAGTGATGGGTGAGGCTACACTGCTGCAGAGAAGAACCTAGTGTTAAAATTTAATTCTGTTGCAAAAAAAATAAAGGCCAGTATTAACAGAGGTTGCAAGTCACAGGAAAGGATTCTTTCACTTTCTTCAGCATTTGAGAGCACTCATTTGGACTAAGTACTGCTTTCTGTTTTCGGTACCATATTTCAAGAAGTGTGGACAAGTCCATTGGAGAGCAACAAAAATAACTGAAGATCTAGAAAACATGACATAGGAATGAACAAAAACTATTTGTTCTGAAGGCTGCTGCCACCATTCCTCATTCAAAAGGACTGCTTTAGCTTTCTCCTCAGAGAAAGTTTCAGAGGTTGTTGCTGAAAATTTTGATAATTTCCTAAAGTTGGTAGGGAAATTCCTTAATGCTGTCAAATAATTTGATGAACTAGAACACTGAATCTTATGGAGATTGAAGCAGCCCACTAGTGTCAATGATTTTTTTTTTTCAAGACAACTTTTATTTTTATTTCAGTAGCTCCTTGAAACACTAAATCAAGTATAAGCAGCAGAAAGATTTCACTTCTGTACATAGGCATAAACAAGTGGTAACATCTTCCAAATTCTACATTTATTTCATTTAAGTGAAATGTAAAAGAAATAAGCACATTGCATCCTGGGTCTGTGTCCTGTACAATGACTAAAAGGTAGCTAGAAGGTAATTATATATAGATATATACAAATAGAAGCTGGGCTGCATAGCACACAGACTCCTTCCTGCCCCTGCCACCCAACTTCCTGTCAGCACTGCATAGTCCTGGCACTGTCATTGCCGGCCCCGCATAGGATAGGGTGCAATTTAGTGTGCCAAGTAGCCATCCCACTAACCTACTACCATGCCACACCAGGAAAGTTGAGGGCAGCTGCCCTGGGCCAACCCCCACCCCAAGACCAGCAAACTCACCTTGTAGTGGCACTGCAGCAGCTCATTTCTCAGGCTCCCAGTGGGGTGCCCAGCAAGCCAGACAGGATCATCTGGTGGGCCAGATATGGCCTGTGGGCCGTATTTTGCCCACCCCTTGCTTAGACATTCAGGGGTTACCCACTCGTGCAGGAAAACTATGGACAATTAATTATTACATTTGTAACACTGGACATACCATGCAATTAAAACTTGAATAAGAGCAGAAGCAACTGTAATTAAACGTGATTTAAAAGTTTTACATACCTCTGTTTAAAAATATGTAGCCTCTTTAGTTTCAGACCTTCTTTAGTTTCTCCTATGACCCAAAACAAACATACACATCTACGCATCCAACACACAATATGCACTAATTCTCTCTCCATCTCCTTTTGCAGATGAGCATGTAAGGGGAAGAAAACCCCCTTATTCCATAATTATGAGTCCAAATCACTCTCTCCATCTTTCCAACATACACAAGGCTTGAAGCCTTCCCACACCTTGCAGCCAGATTTGAATGAGAGAGATCACATTGGGGAAAAATAATCAAAATCATATTTAAATAAAAATACTGTAAGTAAAAATGTGTATGTATATAAGTTGGTATTTGTCCTTAATATTTGACCACATTGCCATAAGCAGTATATATTTTGATCATTTAATACAGTAACTTCCTAGAATATTAGTATCTCAGCTAAATTCTACTTTGGAAGCAGCTACATGCCTCTGAACAAATCCATGCACACACAGGACAACAAACTCAAAGGATCATCTGAAGATGGGAAATTTATCTAATATGGAAAGTTCTCTTTCAAACGCAATAACGCTTTGGATCTTCTCTGAAATATACATTTGGCCACTTTGGTAATTATCTATTATGGATAAATTTTAACATACAAATATGATAGTTGCGTTTGACAACACTACTTTGAACATTAGAGCAGTGTGTGGAGCACACTTTACTTTCAACTCTTGATTACCAAACCAACCAAATAATAGTGTATGTCTGTGATCAGCATTAAACAGTTCCACAGTCAACACATCTGTTAGCCACTGTAGTATTCTGAATGGCAGTCAAATTTCAATATACCCATACTATTCAGGAGCGTGAAGGCAAGTCACTTATCTTCAACTCAGAGGACACCTATTGTCTCAAACGAGTGCTCAGTCTGTGCATGACTGCACATAGCACATTTGTACTATCTAAGGTTTTATGTTTTCAGAAAATCTTTAATATTCAGAAAACACAAGTCTAGAAAAAGCAAATCTCTCATTTAAGTGTCACTGTCAGGTTCCTTTTAAATATTTAAAAAGCATTGTAAAGTTTTAAATATTAGGATCATTTACCTGTTTTTTAATTCCATAATCATCACTTGCTTCAGCTTTCATTTTTTCAATCTTTTCTTCTTGCTGTTTTGCTTCTTTTTCATACATAACTTTTTCTTTTGCTAACCTACAAATAAACCAAAATGATTTTGTTTATGCTCTAATAAAACTGAACTTTAAAGGAAAAATTACATCACATATAACAGCACTGAAAATACAGCAGGCCTTCTTGTAAAACTGGCTCTGTTCAGTTTTTACAAGAACAAATTAAATTCTTGATCATTTCAATTACAGATCTGCATTAAGAGAGACCAACAAGTTGGTCTCTCTTAATGCAGATCTGTAATTGAAATTGAAATACAAGTTGGTATTATAAGTACCTTTATAAACCCAGTTTAAATATTGTTCTCACATATTAGTTTATTCTGTGTTCACCTAAAATTAAAGCCACACACCTTTTTGCGTTTTAAAACACAAGACAAAATAACACGGTAGTAAATTTCCAGCTGTTGCATAATATGAGAGAGGAGACCACCCCCTGCAGGTCTGTAATGACTGTTTCTGGGCTACTCCCAAGAGCTCAAATTCAAGTCATGAGGGTTTCGATGATGTATGTTACAGATGGCAGAGTAAAGCAGCAAAGATCACACATTCTTATGTCCATAAAATAATCTCATTACAAGTGGATAATATTTTAGGAAGCCCTTGCATTCTCTACCATTTAGTGCACAAACTACCATACTTTCATAGACTTCCTTATTCATCTACGAAGTCTTGTGGATGACCTGTCCTCCCAAACCAGATTGTGAAGCCTCCTCCCTTCCCATTCATCAGTGGATAAAATCCCTACGGCAATACAGCAATGATTTCTATTAATGGTCATTATTATTAAATGAGATTAACTATTAACGGTATGCCGATTTGGGATGAAGATGATCAATATGAGACTACAATACTTTGTCAGAGTGCCAAAGGAAAAAGCCTCACACTGAACAGGGATAAATACCAGATCAGACTGTACTAGATAAGATTAGTTATGGAGGAGGCACACTCACCAGCCAAGGAATGTGACCAGGCCCAAGGAGGGCAGAATGAACTGTACAATGGAAAGACAATAAAGAGAGGCCTTGTAGAGCTTCATGGGCACGTTAACGTATCAAAGCAAATTAATTCTTAATGTGTCACAGTTAAGTGTTCCACTCAAAACGCTGCTTGAGGATAGTACAGAATAGAACTGGGATGAATGGAATTTTTATGAATTACATTGTAACAGAAGCTGCTACTGAAATATTTTGTGATTAACAACAAGCCTCAAGCCAGACTTAGACTAGAACAGATTTGTTGGTACATGAGTAAAGACCAGAATCTCTTGTTCCCAGTTAGAATCATAGAAAAAGCAGTGCTGGAAGGGACCTTCTAGCAGTTATCTAGTCCAAAGCAAGACCATCCCTATCAAAACATCGTGTACAAATTCTTGTCTCACCTATTACCAAAACTACACAATTGATCCTGTCACACAGGTAACCTAACTTGCCACAGATAACATGGGAGAGAACAGCAGTCAGCATCCTGCTGCTGCAAGGGTTGTCAGAATGTGCTCAAGGAGATCCAAGAAAGCGGGCCATGCCCCATTACAGAGGAAGACAAAAACATCACAGTCCCTTACAACTTTGGCCAAGAGGTAAAATTCCTTCTGATCCTGTGGCAATTGGTTTGACCTAGAGCGGTGGGCCAAGGCCCTCTAGCTAGGTACCTCCAGGTTTTAGTCCCAGAAGGTGTCAAAATCCCCAGCCTTGGCTGCAGCCAACACCCAATCCTTTCAAGAAAGATAAAAAGCCTGACATGTAGGAACAGGAAGGGAAACAAATTCCTTCCCAGTCCCATGTGGCAACCAACAAAGCCCAGAAGCATGGGAAATACCCACTGTGCAGCATAGGCATAGCTACTCCTAGATCATCCCTGACCAAATGTTAATTTAACCTCATAGTACTAATATAGCTTACAGCAGCAAAAAGGGGATTTTTCTTGGCATAAATTTATGCTTGCTTCTCAATTTAAATAACCTCCTAAATTCATAAAAAAAACCCTCTCTCCCTCCCTCAACAGGATAAACTGTGACTACATTTGGACTTTTGCTGATACACAAATGTCTCAAACCCCACCCCCCCCACTCCCCCAGCAGCACAGAACAAAAAACCCACTTATCCCTAACTGACATTATTACAGCAGCAAAAGTTTCTACTTGACTTGATCAGCATCAGTTTTTACAAGTTCCCAAAACAACAGTTGCTTAATCACGTGGGGGCGGGAGGAGGAAGGGGGAAGCTGAAAGATCATCTGACTGCCAGTGTAAAGTCCAAAATATTTTGATGATTTAGTGACCTTGATTTAAGCTGAGGCAATACAAATTGTTTCACAGTTACCTAAAGAAAAGTTAACTTCTTCAAAAAAGTGAGAGGGCTAGCCAAAGTCACTATAACAAGTCACTATAACTGTTGTTAAACACATATGGTTAAAAATATGTTAGCATGTTTAGACATTAAACCCATTTACTGAAAAGGTCTAAAAATAGTAAAAATTGAATTAAACTATACCACTATCTACAACACGTCATCACGTGTGTTATGCTGGTTTTGTATACAGAGGCAATTTACCACCAATGTCTGAAGCAGACTGAAAGCCTGCTCTCCTGTGACAGCTGCCCACAATACTATATAATATACCATTAGATATGGGGAGCCAGTAATAGCCTGTTTGTGCACAGCTACAAGTATGACTTTACTTCATGGCAGAGTGACATATACCTAGTAGGAATGTACAACATGTGTTCACTCCTCATTTGTACTGATGTAGATGAATTGTGCACTGCACCTCAAACACCACATTTTAGAATTCTTTTGCATTAGCTAAAAATAAACCTACCTTGACCTTGTCATTATGCCTAAATGTCACCTAATTGCCAGTTATGCCTATACAATAATTGATCAGGACTATACAATGTGGCTTTTTAAAATCATCATCATTTAAACTTAACCTTTTTACCAAATGGATAAGACCCCCACCTAGTAGTCCAGTTTGGAACATTTTCAAGCCTAGATATATGAAAGTTAAACGATATTTAGGCACCTTATTCTACATGGCCACTAAATATGGATTTAGAAGCAGAACTTTATAGACACTCAAGCTCTGAGAAACATTATTCCAACATTACCATTGCTGGCAATACCTTCCATTATAATTATTTTACACTACTGATCCTGTATGTGCTTCTATTTCATTCTCTTGGATTTTCAAAACCAGACTGGCCAACTTCATTTTCCACCTCTCATACATAATATGACTGGGTTGTTATTCATGTTATTGAATAATTCTGATGGCAAATATTCTCTTTATCAGACTTTTTGCCTAAATATCATGAAAATTTCTATTTATATTGAGTAGGTGAACTCTGTTTTTTCATCTTACCTGTTTTTTGAGGGTGCACCCTAAATTAGAGTAACAGCATCAAAATCAAAAGCAGTAATATTTGATCAGAAGGAAATATTCAAAACTAAGTTTATGTTTTAATCACCTCCTAAGAATTTTAACAGAACTAGAAACAAAATTATTCTGAGGATAGCACTCTACCCTTCCATTTTCCACTGTCTGGAAACCAGGTTTCAATCCCTTCAAAGAGCTTATAGCAGTGATTATCACATATCTTTATAAATACTGCATATGCATCCACATGTAAACAGAATAAAAGGTGGTCAAAAGTAGTGGAAATAACTACACAATAAGACTTGTTGACCAAACACACATGCACAAACAACTCAATTTTTCAGATTAGACACATGGCTGTAAAACAAAGATGATATTGTTTCCTCACAACCAAGTTATGGCCAGACATTAAATAAACAGCGGTATGTTAACAACAGTTGATTAGTAAATTTAGTTATTAAGATTAACAAATTATAATCCACAGTGGCTAAAAAAATACAAAACCCCCTGTAGATTAACTTTTTCTTCCTATAACAATTATACATTTAGATACTTAAAATATTTATTCTATGACAGATGCAAATAATTTTAGAACAAGATTTCAAAAATAAAATTAATATATTCACACATTTTAGGTAATACAGCATGCTTGACAAAATTCACACACAGTCAAATTTGCA
>NW_005842222.1:1510857-1532109 GCF_000455745.1 Alligator sinensis
ATCAAGCAGATACATAATAAGAAACGCAATAACGTGGCTTTTTCAGTATTGACACTTGTATGACCTTTAAGAAATCTCAGGAAAATACCTACTTCAGAAAAGTGTGAGAATTCCCCTTCTTCACCCAGGGGTTTGTCTTAGGAAAAAAAATCTCCAAATTAATTCTGGGGACAAGTAAAAGATTTGCTGAAAGAAAAAGTGTGTCTTTCAGGATCTTCTGTTCTTGCTGAGAAAGGAGCAAAGTTCAGTGGCTGCACGAAGATGAATAGTGCTCTCCCAGTGAAAGATTCTTCTGGGTATTGACTGGAATGATTCAGGAAAGCCCTGTTGTGTTAAAGAAAGCAGCAAACCTGCCACACTACATATTTTCAAATAAGTTCAGCAAAGCTCGTCTGCAAATATCAAGAGATTTTTTACATTAATTTCCCAGTTCTTTACTCAGGAGTTATGAATACCTTTAGAACAAGTGATGAAGGTAAGTGCCAAATTTCAGGTAAAATTTGAAAATGTCAGCTTTCATTCTTCCATACTGCTTAATAAATCACAATTTCTAGTTCAATAATGTATTACTGAGGATACCAGAAAAGTAAAAGATTTTATGTAAAATCTAACCCACAAGAAAGACAAGTTTTCACCTCTCTGGTTCAACACTTCCAAACAAAATACTTTATATAAAACAACTGTGTGCACATATATAATTAAACATATCAATAGAAAATCTCACTATATTCTATGGCAAACATTTTATCAGATGAGTTTGTGATCAGATCAAGGCCTCCTTCAGCATTCCTGTTTCTCATCTGTCCCCGCACTGAGTACTCTGTATTGAAAAATACATCCTGTTCCCCAAACATGCTTCTCGTCTTCCATTTTTTACAGTTAACAAATTTTGTTATTTACCTGGCCAGATTTTCATACTTTGAAAGGTCTTTGTTTATTTTTTTGGTCTCACTGCCACTTAGAGACTCCAGAGTGAATTCCTTATAAATCAATGCAATGTTCAAGATTTCAAATGAAACAAGATGCAACACTGCTCCCTGCAGCACCCAGTGTATAATTTCTCCCACTAATATGTACAATTGTTTAAAAAACAAAAAATCAATCAACTTTTAAATCATGGAATTGTTCAAAACTGCGCCAATGGGGGGGGCAGGGGGGGTAGAGATTGAGACATTACATTTTAGCAAATTTAGATATTTGTTGCATTTCTTTTCTGGAACTCTGAAATCGTCACCAAAACTATGGTCAAATTTTTCCTGGCATGATTTATTCTTTATAAATCATTGGTATGCGTTGTTAATGGTTCTATTATTCCCCATGTTTAACAAGCTAATATTTCTTCTGTTTTACAAGCTACTGTTAATTACTGCATCTTTTCTAATGCCAGGATCGGTTCTTTCTTCATCCCTTGCAAACCTTGACTGATCATGCTTTGAAAACGCAAACAGTGTGTATTTAGCTCTTCCTCAAATTTTCTGAGATTCTCAGGAATTCACTAGTTAAAATTTATTGATGTGCTAGGGTCCATATAATTCAGATTAATTTGCCTATATTCAATTTTTCCATATCTATTATTTATTTGTTATTAAAAGTATTTTAAAATTGCATGAAAACAGAAATATCAAACACTACCTGAAAGAAAAATCTTGACTGAAGAACTAGGCCAGAATAATTTCTACTATACACACACTGGAGAATAGAAAAGGAAAATGAGAACTTTGTTTTTACCTAAACTGTTGATTTAAGCACAGGTATATGAAACAAACATGTTTACTACCTCGCATATACGAAATCCTTCTGAAAATGTGCACTGATAAATTATTCTGATGAAATTAAGAAGAACAGAAAGGAATATAATAAATCAACGCTAGAATTATGGAGATGGACTTTGTTTTATGCATGTATTACTGAATAGACTAGAGTCCATTATTTATGTTTGATTATGTTTAAAATACTGCCGAACATAGTTACGCATAACAACTAAAGCTGCTCATTTTGAAACAGCAATTGAGTCAAGGTACAACCAGTGACTTGACACAGGTAACAAAAGGGTCCACGATTTATCTCCAAACCAAACTGTATGTCCAACTTGGTCCAAAAGGCACAATTTAAAAACATATCAAGACCCGCAAACTGAACAGAGACAATGATTATCCTTTTTAGACACAATTTTTAACAAATCATTAAGATTTAAGTTTAAAGAAAAATGGACTTTAATGATCAGTCTTTTTAGACTCAGGATTTTATTACAAACCCACATATTCTTATTGATAGGAATGGTTGGTTTTCTGATGTTCTATATAATAAATGGATTTTCTCTAATAAAAACTGAATTAAAACAGAATTTTCATGAGGTTATAATTTATTGAAAAAACACAAAGATGTGTTGCTGTGAGACTAACAAAGTTATCTTAAAAAACCCCACAGCAAACTCATATTTACCTAACTAAAGACCACATGGGCCATCACTACAACTCCTTATAAACATTAAGAATATAAAATCAATTATACTATGACTTCAACCAATTTATGTTCTCAAACCTTGTAGCTCTTTTCCTGGTTGCAAACAAGGTATAGTTGATTTTAAACATGCTAAGATCATTTCCAAACCTTTACAGTTTACAGTCTGGTCACCTGCAGGCCACGGAGTCCTTTCATTAAACATTAGTCTAAATATACTCAGTCATTAAAAATATACTTGTTCATTTTCCCCATGCTTACCATCTGGAAGCTATATCTCTTTGAAAAAAACATGGTTAATTTAAAGAAAAGTCTATGCTGAAAGTAAAAGTGTTTTGGGTGTGGGCAAGCTTTATGCAGATAATTTTAACTGAGGAACAATTAAACATAAGAAACATGTTAACAGTTGCTTTGCAATGGAATTTCACAAAATTGTAAGTATTAGCTGCTATACAGTAGGAAAACAAGGGTTTAGTAGTGCCTTTTGGTCGCTAGTGTTGCTTGTTACTTAAGTCCTTCATTTTTTCATTTAGGTCAATAAGCTTTCCCAAAACGTACACTATATATAGGTCCTCCATCCTGTTTGGGGAAGACCATCACTAAGGCTGTGTCTTTGCTATAGTTCACTTTGGTGAATGGTACATAGGTCTGAGATCCAAAAAACCACACACAAACTGCCAAATCCCCACTGCTGCTGCACTTGCCTGAATATCTTAGTACAATCTCTCAGGCATATTGGATGATTCCTCATACTATGGCTGATTTGTTGTACTACAGTATATTGAGCTGCTCTGTAATTCTTTTCTAGTGAACATAGCAGAAGTGAGGACAAAAATTGTGGAAAGGCACTGGAAGATGCCAGTACTTGGGTCATTTATCCTTTGTCCTTATGGCTCTGTGGGTGGGTTACTAGTCCAAAGACAAGCAGCAGCTAAACTGTAACCAAAACTGACATAGTCCATTCAGCCTAGATTTTAATTACTAAGCTTACAGAAGAGGTTTGTGCATGTGGACTGGGGCTGATGATGGGGTAACACCCTAACAAGAGCCCAAGTTATCTGTGAAGTATAGTCTTTTCACCTGTCAGATGCCTTTGCCTGAAGACTAAATGCATTGCTCTTGATCTTTCTGTTTAGCTCAGGCAAAGGGGCCAAATTATTCATTGGGATTTAGACCACCAACTCACTGTACAGCCAGATATCTGTCAATTATTAGTGAGCTAGGGCACAAGACATCTGAACTAAAGCTAAAAAGCTCTATACTTCACCAGTTTGATGAATGAACAACCATCTCCTCAGGTCATGTGTGCACCAGATGAACTAAAAATTACATGTACTATCAATCACTGTGGTAGCTCAACTTAATTCTTCTCCACCTTGAATTTCCCCTCCCCGCAAATTTTGAAATCCTTAGATTTTTTCTTGCGTCTGGAAAAAACCTCCTTTACATGAAATAATGTGCTACGTTCTTCTAAACAATGCAGCACCTCCCATCGACTAATTTGGTAATTTGCAGGTGCCTGGTTGTCCAACATTTTATGGCTATACCACAATAGCAAGCTATTTTGCTTTCCATCGTTATTGCTTCTGTCTATAAAATGGGAAAAGTAATACTTTTCTTCCTCATAAATGTATATTGTAAGCAGTAGTGTAGATATGGCGCTCAGCATACTTTGGTAATGAACAAGATAGAAAAAAAAAGAAAAAGTTAACATGAGTAAATCAAGGTCTGTCATTTTTAACTTTAGCAACTCATGTTTTACTCATACATACAATTTGTACGGGTGTGCAAAACAGTCCGTATTCGATTCAGATTTGGCCCAAATCAGGGACAGTGATTTGATTCGTTGACTCGGATTATTATCCCCGATTTGATTCAGCCGAATCCAAAACTGAAGATTCAATGCCGATTTGGAGAATCAGTGATCTGAATTAGCGATCGTGCTACAGACACAGCTTTAAATGTTTTTTCTACACACCTCAAGGTACCAGGCGTGGCTAGCAAATACTGCGATGCTGGGGCGGATGGAGCATCCCACAGGAGCGCAGGGGTGCCCCCGCCCGCATGCCTGGCGGCAAACCCAGAAGTGTACTGGAAGTACTTCCAGTCTGCTTCCGGGTCTTCAGGGGAGCGCACTGGGGGACCCCATGCATCCCCCAGCTCGGTGATTGGCCATGGGGGAACCCTGGGTGGCCCCCCAGATCCAGGAGGCACCAGTCGCTGAGTTGGGAGGGCACAGGGAGCCCCCCTGGCGTGCTCCCCGGCAGACATGGAAGTGGACTGGAAGTGCTTTTTGTCCACTTCTGGGTCTGCTACTAAGCGCGCTGGGGAGCCCCCTGCACACCTGTGGGACGCTCCATCCACCCCACCATCTCAGCATGCACAAGCTGCCTGCTACCTTGAGATATACAGAAAAACCATTTAAAGCTGTGTCTATGGCTGAATTGCCAAATCGATTCGGAGGGTTCTGATTCCATTTGGAAATATTAAAGGGTCTCCTGATACGATTCAGATTCAGCGATTTGGCCACCGAATCGGGCTGTATCTCCGCTGAATTGAATCAGGGATCAAAGCTTTGCACAGTCTTAACAATTTGGAGTTATCTTGCCTTGAACACCTTTTTTCGATGTCTCTCCATCTTGATCATCACAAGGTAATTTAGCAACATCTGCATTTTGGGCATAACCATTATCTTAACATTTCACTTTCATTCCACTGTTTCTCAAACAATCTCTCTTTAAAGAGAAAGAAAAATGTAATTCAAAAGAACTCAAAACAAAGAAGAAATTACTCACTAATTGCCCTGACTAAAGAGACAGCTACCATCTAAACCACCCAACAATTGGTAGGATAGTAAAACAGAAGCAAGACTTGTTTGCTAATATCTTTTACTGCTGACTCTATAGTTAAGAAAATATTGGACAAGCTATCAGGGAAGTTTTTGTCCAAAAAGTTGCCTAACATCTTTCTTAACTATAGAACTGGTCCAAAAATATATCACAACACAAACCTTGCATCTCAAATATGCCCTGAACCATCACAGCTACAACAATGCAGCCCTACTCGGATAGCAAATACATTTTAATTTAGATTTTTCTAAAAGTAGAAGTGGCTGAATTTACCATCTAGTATATTCTTTCTTCAAATTCATGAAAAGCTTTGATAGAATCTGATGATTTCCCATTCATTTTATTTAAGACTTTTTGCATGTTATTTTACATTCCAGCAGGTGTTACAGTCCAATGAGATGCCAGGAAAGATGGCAGGTCTTACTGAGGCACCTTTCACATAATGAAAATACAACTGATAACTAGAGTTCTTCTGTTTTACAAGGTACTTTTACATTTTTCCCTTTAAAAGTATTGATAAAAAAGTTATTCTTCCTTCCTTTCTAGCTGATGAATATTTTAACTTAAATTATTCCAGCATGTATATTCCAACATGTGTATAAGTATGTATAAGTATTCCACTGACACTTCACATCTATCTAGAACACAGGTGGCCAGCAAGGCAAACAATATGCTCGCATGCATTAACCATTGCATCTCATACAAAACTAAGGAAGTGATATTCCCACTGTACGCTCCACTGGTGAGACCACAGCTGGAGTACTGTGTCCAGTTCTGGGTGCCGCACTTCAACAAGGACATAGAAAAACTTGAGAGGATCAAGAAGTCCATTGCTGCAGCCAGTTTCCATGGAGACCCCAGGAGCAGCAGGGTGGTGACAGTGCGCGGCCAGGGTTTCCATGGAGACTGGCCCCAGCAATGCTGGCAGGGCATGTGACTGGGCAGGAAGCTGCTCCAGGGTCAGGGCAGAGCTGTGATCGATTCACTGCCAGGGGCATGCAGGCAGATCATGGCTCTGCCCCAGCTCTGAACCACACTGTTGTCACTACAAGATCCCAGTCCCGATCCAGCCGCGTGCCCTGCCAACACTTTCAGGGCCAGTCTCCATGCCCTCACTGCCCTGCCGCTTCCATGGAAACTGGCTGCAGCAAGGGCTGCTGGGAAATGGAGTCTGACCACTGCCTGGATCTCCCATTTTTCCCACCCTGATCTAGAATGACAAGTTTTACTATTTGGAGATAACTCCAAATCGTTTGGGGGTGTTGGTTGGACACATATTGACATGGTTCTTTGGGTAAATGTGATATAATTTATTAGATCAACTAAATTGTTGGAAAAGTTGTTCTTTGCAAACTTTTGGGCACAAACACCCTTCTTCAGGCATTGGGAGAGTCTGCTGCTGTTATATGTTCGCCAAGGTGGAAAAGAAGGTGGGGATGTTGACCTAGTGACAGAATGAAGCTGGTAAAATGTAGAGCAGTTACCTGGGGTTATCACATGGCAGGTAGGTTACAATGTGCCATAAATACAATATTTATAGTCCATGATTTTTTGTATCCAACAGATTTATGAAGTGAAGTTTGTAGGCTTGCCTATGAAAAGTGTTTTGTAAATTCCCTTTGAGGATTAGAACAGAGAGATTGGAGAGAGTGGCTGTCTTGTGAGAAGCGTGCCCCTACAAGAATACCCAATTACCTGTCTTTGATAGAGACTTTCGGTGCATGTACATTCTGGTACACAGTTGTTGTTTGGCTTCTCCTACATATTTTCCATCAGGGCATTTAGTGCACTGGATGAGATATATTACAGTTCTGGAGGTGCAGGTGTAAGCTCCAGCAATAGTGATGGTTCTTGTTGTGGGGTGTAGATATTGGTGCGGATATGTTGGCAGGTTTTACAATTCTTGTCCCGGCATGATCTGAATCCATTCAGTGTTCTTTGGGCCTAGTGTCTCATATTCTTTTGAAGATAGGAAATTTATCTCCAAATAAAACAGCTGTCCTTGCAAGGGACCTGTCCTTTCTAATTTCATACTGAACTTCCTTACACCTAGTTTTCCACGTACAGACATAATATACATTTCTATGTGTATATGCCTGCAGATCTTCCCAATGTTTTTCAGGAAATTTCTTGTATTTATTTTATATTTACTTTCATCTGTGCATTCATTTCAGACTCAAAATATAATCTTTAACTCATTTACAGCAAGCATGTATAGCTATTTCCCCCTAAAACCTTGTATCCTGTGTTCTTTTTAATGTGTCCTTTAACTACTATTTTAAATTAGACTCAATATTTACACTTAAACCTCAAGTTTTTTTCTATAAGTGTAAGGTGCTGTGTCACAGTCTCCAGCTGAGTACAACTGTTTCCAACACCTAATCTTCCTTTTCATTTTATTTTCCATTACAGAGCAACATAACTGGTTAGAGGGGAAACATAGGTCAAATCATTAATAGGAAATTAAGTTTTCTATATTCTGAGAAACATTAATCTTCTTGATGTTTATGCATCTAGTTTATCAACATTTTCAATCAATCCTCTGAGATGCACAAAATTATACAGCTTACACTTAGAACATAAAAAACATGCACAGTATATCTAATAAAAGATAGCAGAATGTTTTGAAATACATTATACCTTATCTTGAAATAAGAAGACCAACCAACTTAGATCTAACTTAGAGGCAAGAGTTTATAGATTAGTTCATAATAATTTTAGCAAAGTCTGTTTGGCATGTAAACAATAAGATTGTAGGGAAGGGGGGGAAGATATGTTTCCAGTGAAATTCCAGAAAATGAATCTGAACTTGATGTATGACAATGCATGTCCATGTTCTATTTTGAATTTACCATAATACAAACAAGTTTAAGATGTAATGAAATTACAACTATTTTCATTCCTAATGGTAACATTAAGTTTGCAGCAACATGCAGGAGAATTCTGCCCAGAAGACATTCATATTCCCTAGATATTTAGAAAACAACTGCTTTAGGATTTGGATGATGGAGTTGAGTGCACACTTAGCAAATCTAAAGATGACACCAAGTTGGGTAGAGTTGAAGATACTACGGAGGGTAGGGATCAGATCCAGAATGACCTGAATAGGCTAGAGAAATGGTTCACAATCAGTCAACTGAGATTCAGCAAGGACAAGTGCAAAACCCTACACTTAGGACAGAAAAACTGCATGCACAAATAGATGGGGGAATGACTGGCTGGACCGTAGTACTGCAAAGCTGTACCTGAGGGTTATAGTACGCCAAAGGCCAAGAGCATACTGGGCTGTATTAACAAAAGTGTCATTTGCAAATCAAGGAAAGGGATGCTTCTATTCTATTCAGCACTGGTGAGGCATCACCTGGTATACCGTGTCAGCTTTGGGTTCCACACTTCAAGAAGGATGCAGACAGTTTGAAAAGAATCCAGGACAAAGCAACAAAAGTGACTAGGGGCCTGGGAGGTAAGACTTACTGGCATAGGCAGCAGAGGGCTGGGACTAATAGGGCTCAGCCCCACACAAACACAGAGCAGTGGGTAGGGCTGCAACGCAACTCGCCATGGGCTGCAGGCAGCTGCAGCAGGGATGGGGAAGGGCATGCATACAGCTAGGATCACAGCCCAGGGGGTGGATCACTAGCTGCCCAGCATGGCAGGCAAGTACCAGTCGATTCTGTGAAGGGGAAGGGGCTGGGTGTGAGCAGATCAAGGCCCCTGTGGTGAGGGAGGGAGTGGGGCAGGGGCTGGGATGAATGGGGCCCTGGTGGGCCAGGTGGTGGAACAATCAGAGCCCAGAGAGCTTGTCCAGGGCATGGGGGGGCTCCCACCACTGTGCGCAGCCCAACAGAGGCCCAGGGGCACATCCCTGCCTCCCCCGATCTGTGTGTAGGGTGAAGGCGGCTGCTGCTGTGCTCTGTGCCCTGCTGCAGCTGCCCAGGAGTGGTGCAACGCCACATGCCTGCTGCTGCTGGACTGCCCCGCACACAGATCGGGGGGCATGTGCCCCACTGGCCTCCGCCAGGGTGCACAGTGGCAGGAGTGCCCCCGCCCCCCTGGATAAGCCATCTGGGCTCCGACTGTCCCACTGCCCGGCCGGGGCCCCATTCACCCCAGGCCCTGCCCCACTCCCTCCCTCACTCACTGCCCACCACACCCCTTTCCCCATCTCCCTGCCCTTCCCCCACAGACTTACCTGCTGGGTGGAGGTGGGGGGTGCGCACACACACACATACGTGCACAGCCCCCCTCCCCCAATTATTTTTTCTCCTATGCTCAAAGGCCAGGTACAGATATTACACGTTTATCGGTATAAGTGATTGGAAACTAGTCTATACCCATAACAGAACAAAAGTTCAGCACACACAGACTGGTTTAAAAATGGTGAAACCTGGTCTAAGGCCCTCCCTTCAAGGGTGAATGCGTGTTCTATTCGCTACTGAACCTTAAAGAATCCAAAAACCTTAAAGGTTGGGGACTGCAGAGCAAGGCTCTTAAAGGTGCCAGTATTGGTCAGCCTACATCCTGATGCAGACAATCAGCTGACTGTCAGCCTTGGGACCAAGGCAACCCCTAGCCAGTGTCCAGACCCAGGGCTGCTCAGTGTGAGGGTTCAGCTGAAATGTAGGCATCCAGGCTTATGGATAGGCCCTGGGGGGCAACTAGGAGGTCAGCAGGGCGGGTACACAGGTTACTGGAGCCAAGAGGGGAAATCCAAGGGTTAGAGAACCGGTGCTGAGTTCTAGAGAAAATCTAAGAACAGGGTCAAGGCAGACAAACTGAGTCAGGATGCCAGGAAAACCAAAGAGTGCAGAACCAATGCTGGGTTTCAGGAGAGATCTGAGATCAGTCATAAAAAGCTGAAGCCAGGTAAGAAGTCAGAAGAACCAGGGAGAGCTCTGAATGAGAGACTTGCTGGAGGAGACTGAGGCTGTGACACAGTGTGCCTCTGAGGCTGCAGGTTTTTAAAAGGAGGATTTTGGATTTTAACCTTCACTGCAGAACCGCAAGAAGGATTTCTTGCCTCCCTGCCTGCCATCTGACACCTCCAGGGAAGGAATTCTACCTGATCTACACATCAAAGAGCTACTCAGCACAGCTCACAAAGACACTCCCATGGACCCAGAGGGACAGCCTTCCATCTTCAGCTCCCTCTGTGCAAAAATGAAGTTTATTTCCTACCTATGGAGACTTTTTACCATCTCGTACCATCTATACTTTTCCCAAATCCTGACGAAGGGACTTTGATCCTGAAAGCTTGCAGAAAAGGACAATTTTCTTGCAATTCCCCAGTTGGTCTAATAAAATGTATCATTTTGGAACCAAGAGTTCTAGTTTTTTGTACGTCTTTAAAAGGAGTGGTGCTTTTAGAAGCCAATTTGGTTGCAGAGAACTGGATCAGTCACATTAGCCAGGGATCAGGGGCAAGTGTGCTAAATCACATATGTGGCCCAGCCAGGCCTCCTTGATCACAATTCCTGCCACCCCTGTCTGGATCCTGACAATTAGTTGATTGTCAGCATCAGAATGATGGGGCATGCCACACATTCAATTTATGTTGTCATATAAAACAGACACAAAGATGTTAAATGTTTTTAAAAATAATAATATCTTTGTGGCTGGATTGCCATTTTATGCAGCCATAAAGTCAATGGATGTGTGGCATGCTGCTATTTATGCCCTGATTAACACATTAACTGCACCAGAAATATGACATGTGTCAGGACATAAGTGATAGCATGATTAAGACATAGGAAAATGGACAACATATTAAGAGGCAAGAAAAATAAAATCACCACAACCTGCTCCTTCATCTAGCCATAGCCAGTCAACTAATTTAATGGCTGTATCACTACTGAACAAGATTTTAACTTCATGGATTTATTTTCTTCTGAAATTGGAGAGGCCATCACAAGGAGAATATAATATCCCCAGAGTCAGGACAAAGCTCGATTATAACCCTATGTTAGCCACTGTAGCTAATAAAATGACTTTAGTAAACCTTCCAGGTTTACTTACCAAATCATATGATCATATACTTCCCCCTACCTCTCATGATCACATACATCCTCCACTGCTTTCTTTGATGCACTGTATAAACTAGATTCATTTATTAATCTGTTATTCCTTATTTTGTTCTACATTCACTGTTGAATGTGTGGCACAATGCTTGCTCACAACATATACATATTCAACCCCTCATTAGATTTTCTTTACCACTCATCTGAGCAATATTGCAATATCTGAGGACTTCAAAAATACTGGTTTGTCTTCACAACACGTGACAGAAGAGCAGAGGGGACATTATCCTTATTATACAACTGGGAAGAGAGGCACAGAGTTTAAGGTCAGATGTATCCCTTAATTTGGGGTGCAATTTAAGATCCCTATAGCAAGGTTGGAGCACTGTCACAATAGTGATAGTCCAGGAAATGTATAAGGCACAAGAGCTTTTTTGTGATACCTTTTGTTGGACCAACTCTACAGCTGGGAGAGATACTGGACAAACTTTAGGGCATTTTGTGCCCAAAAGTTTATCCAACATCTCTTTCTACAGTCTGATTTTTTTTTCCAGAATGCTTATTATATTTGTTCAATATACAGCTGCTACTGACCGTCATGTCTATACCCAGCATTTCTACAAAACAAACAAACAAAACAAAAAAACCCCTCCAGGTCTCATGTCAGGATCCCAGAAAAATGAAGACAATCAGTGACCACCTGCTACAATTTTTAAAGTAACATTTTGACTTGACTAGCATCACATCCATGGTTCATCCCAAGAGCAAATCCATCCTACACACAGATTTAAAAAGATGTCCTGAGGAAACACTCATTTGCGATCGTGTAATTGAAAACTACATGTTCACAGAAGCACTAAATTAATGTTGCCAGAAGACGCTAATTTTGATATTTCCTAACTTTTGATGCATGATTTTTAAATGCTGCACACAATTTTGTGCAAAAAAACCTCTTCCACTTGAGCTAACAACAGTAGCAGATGGTTGTCCTCTATGTGGACTAGCATTAAAAGATGAGATACACCAACAAAGGAATGGGGAGACTCAAGAATCATCTCAACTCTGAAGCGTGGGTACTCTGGTAAGGAGATGCCTCCATCTAGTTCCGTGCATGACCCTTTTCTACTGTTTTCTTCAAAATGCCTTTTTACCAGTCCTATCTGGACCAGTCCATTCTTTTCACCTAGCTAAAGCTCATCTCTACTCCTCAGGCTTCTCATCCCATTCCCAATCTGTTTCCCCAGCCAATCCCAGGTTGTCTCCCACCTGTCCTTTCATCCAGTTAGTGACTTTCTCTGCCCCCCCCACCCCCCGTTAGCCTCTCCCAGCTGCAGTTCCTGCCCACTTTCACAGTCTCCAGTGCCTCAGTCTGAGTTAGTTCCTACCATCACCCACTCTTGCTCCTTTCCAATCAATCCATCTCCTAATTCAGACTCAAGTCTTTCCCAACCTCCAGTTCCACTCTCTCCTTGCCTAGTTACAACATCCCTGGCTAGATAAGGATATGGATACCCCCCACTAGTCTCCTGGTATCTGTGCCCCTGCTCCAAACTGCATGTCCCAATCTATTCATCTCATTCATGTATGTCCAACTCCCTTCCCCCCTGCATTCAAATCAGGCAGCTCCCTCTTCCTATACAACATTTAGAGTGCTCTCTATTTGGTGTTGGGACCCACCATAGTTCCAAACAGTAATTTCAGAAGTCCTCTAAGACTGTTGTATGCTCAATGATGAAAGAGCCTTCACAGAATTTAGCTGCTAAATTCTATTAATTCTACTGAGCATGTGACATCTGCAATTTTTCAAGGGCTTATAACATGGCCAAATGTGAATAGAGTATCACAGGAGTTCAGAGAATAAAAATTAATCAGCCACTTTTGCCTACTTTGTCTAATTCTGAATTAATATTTTGGAGGGAACACTCTTCTCTTAAAGGTCCAATCTCTGATGATTCACTCTCTACCAAATTCACCAGCCAGAGAAATCATCATTGTTCTTGATGATTTCTTATTTAACCTTTTGAATTATTTCCCCCACCCTAATACATGGGCCACTTTTATACATGATAAAACAGCCAAAGGGTACTTTCTCTGTTTGTTTTTGCTAAATATTAGTCCTTTGTTAACACACTATGGTATTTTCAGCACTTAAAAGCTACAGGCAGATTCAGAGTGCATCAGTTTATAACATATAATTTTGTTTCTGTAGATGTGATATACAGGCATCTTATCCAGAGGTGCACCGATATATCGGTCCATACCGGACCAGCACCAATAAAAGGAAATTTGACATTACCCACAATAGGCCTTTTTTGGCCGATATAGCCAATAATGTCACCAATAAAGGCTATGTGCAGCTGCAGCATGCATGTGCCCAGGAATGCAGCCCGGCAGCTTGGAGAACAGCATCTGGTGGTAAGTCTAGGGGAGGAAGTGTAGAAAGGGCAGAGTCAGGCCCCCCCCAGCGAGGGAGGGAGTGGGGCTGGGGCAGGCACTGCCCAGCTAGAGTAAGACAGGTGGGACACGGGACAGAGCTGCAGGCGGCTTATCTGGGGGCTGGGAGGGGGACAGCTCCCTACATGCACCCCTGGCAGAGGCATGGGGGGCATGTGCCCCCCAGATCTGTGTGTGGGGCAAAGGCAGGCTGCTTGCTGTGGGCTTGGGGCCAGGGGCTGCTCCAGCCTGTTCCCGGCAGGGGGGCTGGGCCAAGGTTATGCTTCAGACAGGCAGCAGAGGCACTGGGGGGGGAAGGCTATGGGGCAGGCTACAGACACCCCAAAATTCTCTGTAGCTCCCCCTCCCAGCACTGCCCCCACCACCCCAAGCGCAGCCCCTCTGCTTGGAAGAGGCCAGCACACAGATCCAGGGGACACATGCTGTACATGCCTGCCTCAGGGGTGCATGCAGCAGTGGGGAGCTGCCCTGCCCCCCCCATGACCCCAGACAAAATGCCTATGGCTCTGCCCCGCACCCTGCCCCTGCCCTATTCCCTCCCTCACCGTGGGGGGGGGCCTCTATCTCCCCCTCCCCCCCACAGACTTAATGGCCGGACACTGCTCTCCAAGCTGCTGGGCTATATATCAGCTATTGGATCAGTATCAGCAGATAAGGCTGGTTAAATCAGTATTGGCCAAAGAAATCTTTATCAGTGCATCTCTAACCTTATCTTCTCATCAAAATAAGTAGCTGGATGGAAGGAACTGGAGGCTCATCTGAGCACTAAGAGTAAGATTCAAAATATTGGTGCTTCTGGCTAACAGAATAAATGAGACAGGATTACATGTAGATTAAATGAAGGGTAGAAGATTGTTTTGAGAGAACAGGTTATACATATACATTTACTTGACTATTAAATTGCCAAATACACTAAATTATCTCCCTTCCATGTACATTCCCTACTTTAAATAATTGCATAAATTAAAATAAAAAGTATCTCGATTAAAAACATTTTTAAAGGTTGGAACAATTTATTTAGCTTTTAATCATTTAATCATTCTCTGGCAAACTCTGTATTCCGTTAACATTAAATACTGAAACTGAACACAGGTTTTTTTCAATTAACTGGTTAAATAAATAATTTTCTTTTTAAAATAAATTTGTTTGTATTTACAAAATTTCATCTGACTATATTAACAAGAAAATTATAAATTGTGTGTATTAAAAAGAAAATAAAAAGTTGACCACCATTGTGAAGATGCCTTGGGGAAAAAAAAGGCTAAAATCAACATCAGTGCTCCAGGCAAAAGAACTTGGGAAGATTCCACAGTTTTGGAAAGGTGGTTTCTGAAAAGGCTGTTTTACAAAAATCAATACACTTTCCCCATAGGTTCATGATGTAAAATTCTATAATCAAGGCTTGTAGATTTGTAATTATGGTATGTCAGCTACATTTAAACAAGAGTGTTAAAAGATTGTTAAAGTTAAACTAACACAATTGCAATGTGAATTGTCTTAGTCTCATTCTAATCTACTGGTGTCACTTTCATTTAATCAGAGGGAAACTATGGGCAAATGTCAGTGCTATTTTCGCATGCCCCTAACATACTTTGTTCACAGTAGTTTTTAAAACCATTACCAATTTGAAATGGATAAAGATATATTTAAGAAAGTTTTTTTAATCAACTGATTCACTTGTTCTCCAGCAGGTTATCTGAGCTTGAATTTATTTAGTGAGGTAGCTTTAAAAAGTGATTAAGCCACTTTTTAGATTAGCTAAACAGAAATATTACTTGTTAGGATGTAACCACAAATCTACTGGCTCTTCCCCATTAATGGATTACCAAATCCTAGTTTGTGTATGACCTACAAACATGGATAGTTTACCAACAACAGCATGACCTGTTATCAAATCCACCTCTAAGAGTGGGGAGAGAAATTCTTAACAGTTCTCCTGTTAACACAGAACAAATTAAATCAAGGCTAGACAGGAAAGTGGCCCCAGTGACACTGGAGATAGTGTCCTTCTACAAACCTGAGAAATTCACCAAGGCAAATAAGCTGCAACATGACCCAAGATTCATAATTTAAAACTTTTACTATATATATGCAAAAGTCAGCACTGTTAAACAGTAAATTGATCATTTTTGTTCCAACGTTAAGGAAAGCATTATCATAACCATTAATGAGAAGGGAGAGTATGCTAAGGTAGAACAGAAAGACCATCCAGCAAAGCCAGCTGCCCAATTAGTGCAACAAGATCAGGACAGTGTAAAGCAGTGTTTTTTTTAACCTTTTAAGCCTCAGGGTACCCCCTCCATAATTTTTTCTGAATTTCACAACACCCCAATTAAGAATCACTGAGCTATAATATAAATCCAGAAAAGATTTGGAGCAATACCCTGAAGCTAACAGTTTGGAGAGCCACTGATCTAGCTGGTGCCGGGTGATGGCAGCCAAGGCAGAACCTCAACCTGTCTGCCGTGCCCTTTCCATTGTCTATGCACTCCCCACCTCACCCCCAGTCTGCACCTGAGGAAGCAAGAGCACTAAGGCTGCTCCTGCAGGGGTCTCACACACTGGCAACCCCTCCCTGGTTGCAGTTAATTTCAGGAGCATGGGAGAGTGGAGGGGACAAGCTGGGCTGCAAAGTGCAACTCTGACTCGCAAACCCATGTCTGCTTACTCATCCCCTCACAGCAGAACATGATGCTGGGAGCATGGGGGCAACCATGACAGGTGCTGCAGTAGAAGTAGTGGCTGTTCTCAGAGGGGTAGCCACAGGCACTGCTGAGGCAGGGCATTGGACAGGGGGGAGGAGAGCTATTAGCTCTTCACACCAGGGCCAAGAGATGCATCATCCTTAATGGGATCTCATCCTAGTTAAGAATCACCCTTAATGCAATCTCACCCTGGTTGAGAATCACTGGTGTAGAGATTCTGCTCCACAGACTAGCAGTAACTCATACCCTTTAAAAATGTTCTTAGCCCTCAAACTGATAAGATGCTCACTGATGTTATGCACCTCTTCTATATCTTGTCTACATGGGGCTACTCAGAAAAGTTAAGGCAGATTACGGAAAAGTGTGAAGTTGATGTGCCTAAATTGAAGACATGAAACCCCCACATGGATCCCCTCATTTATGATTAAACAGCTTTATATTGCTGCAGTTTAATCTTCCAGCAATCAAAAGCCACTTTTCTAAGCGAAGAGATCCACATATGCATGCCAAATTGTACAGACTGACTTTACACCTTTAATTCCCCATATGTTCTTATGCAGACAGCTTGAAAATACTTCATGGCTCAACTTCTCAACTATTTCTACATTCTACTAGTGGAAGATAATCTGTTTGGGGAGCAACAATACTACTGATTTTTCAATTCAAGTTGCACAAAAAGACTTAATAAGTATACAGTAAAAATATAGTTGTAGTCATCTGGATGTGTTACTGCTGTACTATTTAGGAGACTTCTGGCCTCCATAGGCAATTATTTGAGCTCCTGAAAAGACAGCACCAACATAGTGAAGTGTACAGAACTACCTATGTGTTAATTAACAGCTATGACTCCAGTCATAGCTAAGGCTGTACCATGCAATTGTAGGAAAGTAGGGCTGGAAGAGACCTCAGGAGATCATCTTCAGCCCCCTACTCAAGGCAGGGTAGAATCATCTGTATCTACACCATCCACTTAACCTATTCTTAAAAAATTAATGAGCATTCCTCTTTGTACAACTACAACGCACAATGCCCAAAACAACCAAGAGTTGGTCAGCAGTATACAAATAGTCTGAAATCAAGCAGAAGGCTCCCCCGCAGTGATTCCATGCAAAATAGCAAAAAACAACATTTTTCTTGATGTTCTCAAAAATCACAATTTGAGTAGGTCCCTAATTATGAACTTTACATGTGCATATCTCTGTTTCTCTTAAGGTTCCTATATCCCAAGTTACATATGCAAGTAGATTTTGACCTGGCTAGTAAAACAAGAACTATAGGTCCTATAAAACAAGGAACCATGTAGATATAACGCTCAGAGGTTTTGTTTTTGGTGGTGTGTTTTGGTTTTGGTTTTTTTAATCATTGTTGGTTGTTCTTGCTGAGCTGGCAGCCCTTACTGATTTAAGGCAAAGTCTCTTGTTTGGCATGGTATTGTTTAGCATTTAATTAAGTTCAGCTCTAAAAGTTCCAATGTGAATGAACTGATACTTTCTCCTTTAACTCCCTGAAATAACATCAGTGACATTCACCTGCAGAATTGTTGTCTTTAGGGTTAGTGGTGTCCAAAAAATTCAGTAGCATCTGATAAAGACTTGTTTGTATATAAATCAAAATAGCTTGTATATCTGAATACGTCTTATATTATGCAACA
Source organism: Alligator sinensis (assembly GCF_000455745.1). Taxonomy (NCBI): domain Eukaryota; kingdom Metazoa; phylum Chordata; order Crocodylia; family Alligatoridae; genus Alligator; species Alligator sinensis. The sequence continues at coordinate 1,528,994 of NW_005842222.1, forward strand.
GTTCACCTCTCGATTAAACAAATAGATCTCTTTCTTGGATCTGTTGAGTGTATTTTAAAAGCACTTCCTTCTCTTTGAATGGCAGAAAATTTGGCAGTGCCTTCATCCCTCTGCTGTACCTATGGAAAGTTAAAATGTTTTGATGGTTTACCTTACAGACTAAATACATTTAAAAACTGTAAGATGCAAATTTGCCCTGCCCTCTGCTTGATTTCAGACTATTTGTATACTGCTGACCAACTCTTGGTCACTGCTTTACCTGGTGTTAGTTTATTAGATTATTTCCGTTTCTTCCCCAGATCACAGAAAGGGCATCTTGTGCCTGAAAGTTTGCCTAACATTTCTCCCAACTACATAATCTAGTAAGCAATATTACCAAACAAACCCCATTTGTAATAAAAAATAAAATACCTCCATGAAGTTACAGAGATTAACTGAAAGTCACAAGATTCTTGTGCAACAGTCACACTATTAACAATAAACAATGCTGTCTAATGGTTTAGGCCCTGGACTGAGAATTAACACTCCAGAATTATAATCTTATCTTTTACAGACAGTCACTGTGTTCTCGAGTGAGTCACATTTCAGTTTCCTATTGTGTAAAAAAGGAGGTAACAATTACCTACAGCTTCAAATAACTGTTGTGAAAATTAGCTAGTGTCTATAAAACAGTGAACATCTGAAGTACTATCAGTCTGATAACTGTTACTGTTCTCTCAAAGCTACAGTGTGTCCAGTAAAATACAAGACACTAGCGAGTTTGACTGGAGAAGCTTCTGCAAAATATTAAAGTGTAATTAATTGTTTATTATAAGATTTTGTAAAGTTTTTTTTAAGGCCTAAGGATTCAGAGTTTTTAGAGACACAAGAAATAATAGTATGCTTTGTCTTCTGAAAGTGCCTAAAATCTGAAAATTCAACCTAGGCACAGTCCCTATTTCCCACTAAGATGTTTCTGACTGTAACTCTTGCACCAAATGTTCCAATCCATAACAACCCCAATCCAGGCTATACATACACAGTATTTTATACTGTTTTTATGACTGACACTAGAGTCATCAAACCATAAAAATAGATTTAAGAGAAAGTTATGCATGTGTAAAGTTTAGAATTTACTGTGTACTGCGCTCACATGCAAAGTGACCAAGAAAGAGTACATGAGTATGAACATAAAAAGATAAAGCTGTTCTGTTTTCTCATTGCATACCACCCTGAGCCTTAGCTGGGAGGGGCAGCATATAAATCAAATAAACAAATACAGAAATAAAGCACTTCAAAATTAAAGCACTCCATAGGTGATCTGTTGCAAGTCCAGCATGCCTTGTCCCAGTATAGCTGGAGCTTAAATTGGTGTATTTTTAAACCAGTTTTGCTTTCACTATACTTATATAGGAACTGATAGAAACATTGCATCAGTTCAGATCACGCATTACCTAAACCATAACTATATTCCCTAATTCTTAAGATAGTTATGCTGCGTCTATCTATACCTTAAGATTGGATAGTCAAGTACAGCACCATACCCCATATATAGTTGCTTGCTGTTTTGAATGAGGGATAGAAAGCTTTTTAAGTACAAAATTTTGCCTATTCTATTTCTTCATTATTAAAGCCCAAACCAGGAAATGCTAAAAATCATTGTCCTTGCTATTGTTAGTAGCTTCTCATTGATTTTTCTGCCAGGGAAGGCAAGCATCTAAGAGACTAACCAGTTCCGGGTGGTGTGAGATTTTGTAGCCTACTTCATTAGATACTACAAATCTTCATCACAGCATCTGACAAAGTAGCCTGTTGCCCATGAAAGCTTGCCTCTTTGAAGCAGTCTAAGACCATTTGTAAATGTGCTCACCATTTTCTAAACCATGTTAACTGGTTTACATCCCACAGGGCCAATCAAATGTCAATTCAAATTAAGGGTTAATACACAATCAAGGGGGTTGCCCCCTTCTTCACAGACCAGTAGCCCACGCGCTTGGGCAGAGCTGGGGGGCTGAGTCAGGATACTGATACCTACCTAGTCACTGGCGAGGTGCTGTTGTCAGGTTTGACTTTGTAAAGGTGTTTTACATTTGACTTTGTAAAGGCTGTTGGGGGTAAGGAAGGACAGCCTCAGTTATGTTGCAAAAACCCTGTTGGCAATGCTGACCTACATTCCCAAGGAACAAACATTTATCTGAGTTGCTGTTTTTTTCCAAAAACAACACCATATATACATGTTAATTAATACAGTTTAAATTGCCTACTTCAGACTGCCCTAGTCTGAATTACCTTTAATCCTAATTCAATGAAAAACAGTTCATTTGGACTGGAGCCATTTTAATTTGGACTAGAGATGTCCATGGGTATACAGAGACAGCTGAAGTCTGGATTAAACCTGGAAAATCATACAATTTATGGCTGGCCAAAAGCGCCAGCCTACCCTGCCTGACTTCAACCAGCATAGCTACCTACCTCTCTCACCCACTTTCCTGGGACTACTGACAATATACCTGGCCTCTTAAAGGCCTCAACCCTAGCACAGGGGCCAGCCACTCTGACTCCGCTGAATTAAGTCAATGCAGTCACCCCAGACTGTGTGCGCAACATCCCAGTGCGACCAGATCACGCGAGTGAGGCACACCAGCGCTCGGTGCGCAAGGCACCACGGGTTAGCAACTGCACAACCAGCCGATCTTCCCAAGCTGGGACACTGGGATGATTCAGCAGTCAGAGCAAACGGGTGAAGTGCCAGCACTACACGTAACGCTCATTCTCGGGTCTCAAAGCCGAGTTCGGCGACTTGCTGCGTGTCGGATCCGGGCGTGTTTTCTCCCTGCGCAGCGCGCTCACCTCTGCTTCACTCGAGGGCCCGGCCAGCGCCTGCCTCTCAGCCCACCCCGCCACACCCATGCCCTGCCCCCGCCAGGCGCCTCCCCGGGCCGGGACAGGGCAGGCCCCAAAACTACTAACAGTCTGGGACGCAGAAGGGAGGGGAGGCCGGGCCGGGCCGGCGGCTCGCCCCGCGAAACTTCCAGCAGCTCCGGACCCGGGGGCTCCCGGCGGCTGCGACAGGCCGGGCCTGCTCGGGCCTGCTGAGCCCCACCGCGGGCGGCAGGGGGCGGCGAGCGGCGCCCGCG
>NW_005842222.1:1532514-1550013 GCF_000455745.1 Alligator sinensis
GAGCGGCCTGCTGCAGAAGTAGCGTCTGAGGCGGTTAGAGAGAAGTGGTGGTAATAAAGGTAAACTATTTTCATGCTCTGATGACGCTCGTTACTCTTTGATCAGTGTAAAACTACCCCCCCCCCGCTCCCCCCGGACACTTCCCTCATTGCCCGATTCTTCCTTTTTTTTAACGCACCTTAGAGACGAGGACCCGGTTTGCGGGGGAAGGAGCAGAGCTGCGGCGGTCCCACGGCTCCTGCATCTTCAAGGGTCGGAGTTATTATTTTGTTTATTGGCTTTCAGTAATTCCACACAGCGATCGGTCCCCGCCCTCTGTTGCTCTGAGATGCCCTGAAGCATTTTTTCCAGCTGACTGTGCTTATGCCCGGGCTGTAGTCTCCCTGAACTTTTTTAGTTTCTTGATGTCGGAACAGAAAGATTTATTTCTGTTTCAGGAGACAGAGGGACCCCGGGCAACACGTGCAGGTTAAAACAGTTAGGCTGAATGAAGTCTGGGGCGGTTCCCATGTTCAGAGAGAAGCTGGAAAGGAATAGTGATCCGGTACCTCTTGGAATTGTTTCTTGAAGTTTTGCAAGGATCTAGTTAGAGGTGAAGAACCAGGAAATTCCAAATGATTGGCCTAGTCCTTAAAATAATTCTAATACTTAATATATATTTTCAAAGCAACTTGCAGACATTAACAGAAATTAATTCTTCCAGTCCCTGTTGTGTAGTAGTACGTGGGTACGTATCAAGTATACCTTTTTACAGATGGGAAAACTGAGACCAAATAGTGATGCAGTTTACCTAATGCCATAAAACAAGACGACAGCACTCATCATTTTCTCTGACTCCTAACTCTACTGATTCCTCCAGATTATACTGTCTTCAAACACTTGCTTTTAGATATAGGAGGACACCTTAGCCTCACTGAAGCAAACAGAATCTATGCCATCCATATCAGTGGTGTCAGAATTTTACCCATCAGATTTCTAGTGGGACTACTCAGGGTAATAAGCATAATACATGTTATACCTAAAAATAAATGTTTGCAGTATTGGATAAAATTGTTAATGATTCCAATTCATTCCTGCTCACCTTACATATGCATACTCAGTGAAACCCCAGTTTATTTATTTGAGAGCCCAAACATTTAAAATCCTTGTTCAGTTTTGAAAACCAAAGCATTCTATTAACACAGTAATACCTTTTATTCTTTTGTAGGGTGATGTGATATGCCACTATAGAGTATTACTGGTATTTTTGCCAGTATTATGATTCATCATTTAAATAAATGTTCAGTGCAGATATACAATATTTTTAGAATGGCTGCCAAGACGGAATATACGAGTGTAATTTTTATATTGACAGCCTTTGGCAGAAGTAAATTTAGTCATGCAGTAGTTTGTTACAACAATAGCAAACTTTTGATAAGCCATGGGGTATTTAAATATATGTATATACATTTAAATAAATAAGGTATTTGTCTTTAATAGAGGTTAATGGTGTTGCAAATTCAGTACTATAACGATTTTTTTACATATAAAAAACTAAGTCCTTATTTATTACACTCTTGTAACTCAAAAAAAATGAACTATATTCAATAACATTTTGCATATAAGAAATTATTCTCAGGTTAATACCATTGATGGGAATACATTAATATTGGTAGCCTCTGCCAATATAAATCATTTTTATTGAAAGTGTGATTGGTTGAAAATGAAATTTTGAAACATAACACCACACTAGCAAGGCGGACATTATAATTGTATTACTGTAAATATACCGTGGAACATTATTAATAATCTTACTGGAAAACGCTAGAAAGAAGTCTCTTCGCTGTTTAATTGCCATAAAGTCTAATGCTATGGATGCATTTCCATTTATAATTCACCATTTTTTCTTAACTATTGCAATTAATTGATGATAAACACTTCGAGGTTTAAATGCTGGAGAACTATTTCAAGATTTTGATTGAAAACTCTTTCACTGAATATTACTTAAAAAGAAAAACAAATGGCTAGAATAGAGTGAAACTTTAAATTCTACAGAGGCCTCCAGATTTCAGGTGTGACCTTAGCTGCTTACTCTGGTTCTTGGACTGGTTTCTTGAGGAAGACCACACTAGGGATGATAGTCAAGCAATCAGATTATGGGTGTTTAGCCATAAGCAGTATAAGCACCAATTTGGCATTCAAGTGGGTGCACAAAATGACCAAGATCCATATTGATCTGTTATTTTTTTGGAAACCAAAGTCAGGTCCAACATAATTCAGTGCAGTTTGATAAATGTTTTGGAATCTGGCCTGCTATTGTATAACCTGAAAAACCTCCAGTTATGTCAATAGCCAGAAGCCACGTGCATATAGCTAATGCTGGCAGGCCAGATTCAGCTGTGGTAAATAGGTCCACTACCACTTGCAGCAATGGAGTTGCATCTATTTTACAGAAGTAAACAGTAGGTAAGCACATGGTAGTAAACCATAATAATAAACTAGCAAACTAACTGACAAACTAAATCAGTGGTGCTCAAACTTTTGGTCCTGCAGGTCAGGTGTGTAGCACAGGGCTGGTCCACAGGCTGGTTCTTATAGGCAGGGTCAGTCTGCAGGCCAGATCCAGCAGGGAGTCAGCATGCAGTGTCAGTCTCTGGGCGTAATCTGGTGAGCCAGGCCAACCTTCTGTACCAGATCCAGCCACAGAGCAAGTACACATGCCAGCTTGGCCCTGTATACTGGATTAGGCTGCAGCCTAACTCCACATGCCAGCACAATCTAGCACACAGGGCTGTATCATCCAGCCCATGGGACTCCTCCCCACAGGTCCAGAAATTTGGTAGTGGGGAAGCAGCAACAGCATTAATTGTCACAGCCCTAGTAGCTGCAGCAATGAATGCTGCTTCCAATTCTCCCACTGCCATCATTTCCCTGCTGCCAAAATGTTCAGACCCTGAATTTTTGGACCTCTGGGAGCCCTGTGGGCTGGGTGACACAGTTCCATGAGTCAAATTCATCCTGCTGCCTGGAGGTTGAGTAGCACTGAACTAAATTAACAAAGCAGCCCCACATATGGTAAAATGCAACAGTAGTAGCTCTAACACTATGGTCTAACTAGTCAAGACAGATGTGAATTTTAATACAATGGTCACTGAGTATAACTTAGGATACAGGCAAAAGAGAGCAAGTATTGCACAAAATATTTTTTTGTAAGATGCACAAAATGAGTATCATTTATAGAAGATAGTTGTTTCATCCAGGCTGGTATAAAATAAAGGAGACCATCATCTGTAAGCTAGTGGAAGTCTATATCATCATCTCCAAAACATTTATCAAACTGCATTGAATTATGTTGGACCTGACTTTGGTTTCCAAAAAAATAACAGATCAATATGGATCTTGGTCATTTTGTGCACCCACTTGAATGCCAAATTGGCGCTTATACTGCTTGCAGCTAAACACCCATTATCTGATTGCTTGATACCAATTATCCCTCTCCACATCCTAAGTTGCACATCTTCTCATAGCATCACTTCAACAAACCAGAAGAGCACCAGGAAAAATTTGCAAAGAAATATAAAGAGCTGCACTAAAAAGTCTGCTTCAGTTTAGAAGTTTAGAAAACAATGCATTTATAGCCCTGGAGTATTACAGGCAACACTGGGCACATCTACATGTTCATTAATGCATTGTAGTTACTGTGCATTAAATCAAGGTGCAGTAACTCATGCTACTGCGTAGTAGCACCAGCAAACAGGCTTTTAGGTTTTTTAGCCTAATACTACTGTGCAATAGAGTATTAACACGGTTTCTGCCTGGCATGCTGTTGCATAATGTTATTAGGCTACTGTGCAGTTAGTGTCTCGTGTAGTTGGTTAGCAAACTGCAGAATTAGAAGACATTTATTTACATAGAGGGAGCTAAGTCAGGCAGCTTAACTTGCAACAAGCAAGCAAGTAGGAAGTCAGACTGATACAAGCTTAGTGTAAACGTTGTCATAGTAACTTCTTTGAAAGAATGTTAATCTGTTTTAATCAGTAACTTGTTATTAAAGGTACCAAAATAGCAAGTTTTAAATAAAGGAAAAATTAGCTCTGTAAGGATTAAATTTTTACAGCTGACCAAGCAGTTTACCTAGCCTGTTGGCTTCTGCAGGCAGGTGGTTACTCTCTGAGGTCTTCAGCCAGTCCTCTCAAATAACACAGTTTTTAGGCAACAAACAAACAAAACAAAACCCTTCTGCTCTGTCCCAGACACTCAAAGAGGAGCCCTTGGCTGTGGTCCCCTTCTTGTAACAAGCAGTGGGCACATCTACACGTTCATTAATGTGCTTTTGCTACTGCACATTACATTTAGTACCTCTAATGAGAGGTGCAGTAGTGAAGGCACATGCTTGTTTAGTGATGCTTAATGCTCAGTAGCCTATTTTTACTGTACATTAGCGTATTAGCATGGTTTTTGATGTGAGACTTCAGTGTGCAGTAAAATAGGCTACTGCACATTAAAAAGCATGTATAAACACGACCAGTTACATTCACAGCTTGCTTTCTCCTTTCCTGCTTGCTCTTCTGGGTGTTTTTAAAAACTCCTAGGAGGACACAACCTGCATATACAAATGCTCTGCAGCTGGACTCTGGAGAATCTCTCATGATCTTGTCTGTGTGCATGAGCCATAGTTTTTGTGTCTTCTTAACCATGCCCTAATACAAATACCTAGAAAACTTTTCAGTTCAAAATGGAGTTACCTACTAAGTTTTGTGGTTGTTAGGGCCAGCTGAGCTGCTCTTTGGAACTTCAGCAGCTAAGTCTGCTAATTAGGTACCAAAGAACCAACTTTGCATCCCAAAGTAGAATGTAAAGTTAGGCACCTTCATAAACAAAACTGGGAGGGAGGGGGGAGAGCTAGGTGCCTCTAAATGGCCATCACAAAAATCTGTGTACTGAGAAGGAAGCTGCCAATAGGAAATGCTAAGTACAGAGTTGTGTTTGAACTCCCAACCTTGCCATTCTTTAGGCACCAGAGTCCAGGCTTCAAGGAAGGCATCTCCATCAACTCAGGATCTAGAGTCCAGAGACTGAGAAGGAGCATTCTCCTTGGACTGTTTATATATTTTACATTAAAAGAAAATAAGTAATTCTGAGAACAGGAAGTCAAACCCAAAATTCTGCCTCCAGCTAATTACCTTAACTCCCAGTATAGGTGGACAGTCATGCCCCTTATTCTAATAGCCCCTACCCTGCCCTTCCCCCTGTGATTCTTCCCCTGCATGCATTGCTTCTGGGTTCAAATGTGGCTTAGAAAGGATTTGAGCACTTAGCTGTTCAATCTAGGACAGTTCTGGACAGAAAACAACCATAGCGAACTTCCAGATCAAAGAGGTGTCTAGTGAAGTTAGGCAATCACTGAGTGTTTTTTGGATCAAGATTTTAGACTTTGGTGCCTAAGGTTAGTCCTCACTCTTATTTTAAGCTCTTAAGACTATTTTGGATTTGATCCTATATCTTTTCTACCTTCTTTACTAATCTTCCCAGGTAGACTCAGAGTTGGAAGGCTGCTGCTATTAAGACTGTCAAACCCTTCTTTTTTCATCAGCAAAACTTATTTTAATGTAGTTTCCCCATGAGGATTGGCCGGCATGCAGCTGGTTCAGTGTCTTGCAGAAAATCAGCTGAGTTAGTGCTATTGTGTCATAAAATCTATTCACATAATCTAAAAAATCCAGCTGAGCCTAATTTATTTTCTTTGTTGTATTTGCTAAGTCATTGTGATACAACCATGATCACTAGCATTGCTGATATCTGCTAATTTAAACAAACCAACAGAAACAATTTTAAATGACATAGCTAGTCTCTTTAACCTTGTATTCTTTGCATTGTTCCTCTTACCTGCCCTCTTCCATTGTTTGTTTTACACTCCTGTTGTGCTTGGTCTTCGTAAACTCTTCAGTGCTGTCTGTTCTCCTATCCTATGTTTGTTCGGTGCCTTATGAGATCCTGATCGTGATTGGAGCCTCTTTCCATTACTGTAATACAAATACTAAATAGTAATCATTGGCCTGTGAGACCTATGGGGCTTTTTCATCAAATGATTTAAAAGCCTGATAACACTTCCCCAAAGCTTGTGCAGTTTTTTAAAAGAAGATTTCAACACTTCTTACTTTGTATTGCATCGTTGGTTTTCAAGCTGTGCTCCATGGAACCCTGGCATTGCACACCGGGGCTCCACAAAGAGGTAGGGAGCAATGGCAGAGCAGACAGGGAGGCAGTGCCCTGCCATTGCTGAGCCAGACTGCCTGGCTCTTTCTCAGCTCACATGGCCTGCAGAGCCAGGAGTAGGGGTTATATGGCTGAAGAAGTGATATGAAAAGATGTCATACCTAAATGCTTGTTTGAAAAGTGCTGTGCATGAATTCACTAGACTTACTAGTGATAAAATCTCATGCATGGCTATGGCTTTTCAACATTAGATTATTTCCAAAAAGAAATAGTCAGAACAAAACAAAAACTATCTGTTCAGTGCCATTAGTTAGAGGTGAGAAAATACTTCATAGTGAATAATTAATGTTTCTGCTACAAATTATGAGTGGCTTATGATTCTCAACAGATTAGTAATTATTTTTACCAACTAATTTCTACTAATAATTCTTGTTCTGTTGATTGTTGCTAGAAGCTGTTTCTATCTATTTTATATATATGGGCTATGCTGATTACCTCTAACTGGAAACTGAAGGCACATAGTATTATTGCTATTTCCTGATTGGATTATAGTAACATTTTGAGTCAGATTTCTCTTGAAGTCACTCATCTAATTGAATTCAAAATTTGCCTTTGGTCAATACTTTTTAATACAGTAGTAGTTAAATTTGCAGGTTTTAGAAATCCCAGTAGAAAAATCTGTTAGTAGTGATCTTACCAGTAGACTTCCTAACAAATATTTGTAAAGAAAACACAAAAAGAGAGTGAACATAGCCAAAGAGAATTAAACTTTTTATTTCAATATATATTTATGTAATTATTTAGGAATTTGCCTAGCACTGCTACTGATGATGAACCATGTATAGCTTTCCTTTGAAAACACAGAAACAGACATTCTTATGTTTTATTATCTGTAGATATTGGCCAGATCTTTAGTTATAATAAGGCTGCTTTAGACCATAGCACCAGTACAGTTTGGCCATAGAACCAATCTAGTCAGTTCTAGCAGGAGGATCATCCTAATGCTAGGAGGCTCAACTGCACTAGCTCCACTTCTTGCCACTAGGATAGGACGGTTGTAATAAAAAACAAGACATGGCCAGATTATACTTCCATTGCACTGAGCGCTAGACAATTTCAGCCTTAGGGTCCACTAGCAGTTTGTGTAAGCTACAGCAGCCTAAGGAAGCCATGCACTGTTTCACCTTATGACTACATTTCTTCATCTGTCATCAGTGCAAAGTATAAACACCGTTATATAGGCTTCCCAAATAAGAAAGAAATGTTATGTGATATTAATTTGTTTAGATGCATAAAAAAGCTTTGTGCAATTTAGGTGTATTTTTTCTTTTCTCTTCTGACAAAACATATATGTAGACATTTTTTAAAGGGGTATTATCAGGCTGGTTAGACTCCAAAATTTACCTTTCCAATAGGAAAAAAAAATTCTATACAGCATCACTGGAGGATAATAAATAGACAGATAAGATTAGGTTTTAAATAAAGGTTAATAGTGTCCCTTTAACTTCTGGATATATTTTCTAGTCATTGGATGATATTCACCTCTGCACAGCTGGCCAGGATGAGGTCTCTGCATCACCATCTGCATACTAATGGGTTTCATCCCATATGAGCATGTAATATTGTACTCTGTACTGTGGCCTTCTTTACCTAGATACTTATCAGACAACCATTACTATGACTTCTGATGTTCTAATTAGTCTATAATGTAAGTAAATTATAATATAGTTTAACATTTATTCATAATGGCAATTCAAGGCTGAAAAGGAATTGCTATCATCAGGTTTGGAAGAGAATTTTTGAACCCAGAGACAAGAAGACTTGGGAAGCGGGGCCCAAAAGTTATGTTAAAGGGAGGATTAGGCTTGCAGACCAAAACAGGAAGGGTACGTGAGACAGAACTGAAAATAGTTAGGGTCAAATCCTTTTCTCAAGCCCAGGAGCCTCCCCACACACATACACATGGATTACTGGGAGATAATGAGAAGAACTCTGAACCCTAAAGCAGGTGGATATTGGAGAAAACTCTACTCAGCAGCAGGAAAATGAAGCAGAGCTCCACAACTGTCTTAGTTATGAAGGAAGATTAAAGAAGCCAGGATAAGTTTATGAATGGATTACAGAAAAGGGAGTTGTGGCTGTCCAGCACGAGGGTGTGATGTGTGGAGTTAGGCCTGCTATCCCCAGATTGCAGAGCAGAATGGAGGCCCATGTGGGGCCTAGAAGGAATTTTTCCTCTTACTACTGCTACAGGTGCCAGGGTTTTATTTTTTTGGTTTTTTTCCTTCCTCAGAAGGATTTTGACTGGGGTGAACCAGTGCTCCTGCTGGGACTAAGACCTAGAGGTTCCTTGATAGGGTCTTGCCCCTCTGCTCAAGGCCAGACTGAACACCAGATTTGGGATCAGAAAGGAATTTTATGGACTGTGCAGGGTTTTGCCTTCCTCTACAGTCAGGGACACAACTTTCTTCCTTGGATATCTTCAGTGCATTTTAACAACCCTTGCAGCAGCATGACACTGATTGTTGTTTCCTGTGATAAGCTAAGGTGTTATACCTGGTAGTTATGTGACAAAGCTGATTGTGTAATTTTAATAATAAGTTAGTCAAGGATTTGCATGGAATGGTCTGGATAAGGAAAATCCTGCCTCAAACAGGGCTAGACTAGATGCCCTCCGTGCGTCTTCCACCCTTACTTTTCTACGATTCTCTGATTCTAATTACATATGTAACCTATATCTCTCAAAGACAGTTGGGCCTTTACATTATTTCATTTACTCTTATAAACAAGAAAAAATCTACTGAAATACATAGAGCTACACTAGCACACGATCAGAATCAAGCCTAATTATCTTCAGCAAGTTGAACAGACTGCACAGTCTACCCAGGGAAGGGGCTAAGTATGATATTACTAATTTTATACTCATGGGGAGAGTGGGTTGCGATACAGACCTCCAATGTGAGTTTAACCGTGCCTCTGCTAAGTGCTAACTCCTAATTTAAATCCTGTTAGCTGACTCAAGATTTTTTTTTTTTAAAACAGCTTTTCCTAAGCTACACTAACCATTAGGTGGAGGTTGGAAATAGCAAGAGAGAATGGGATTTATGCACATGCATCAAGGGAAGAATATATTCCTTTGTGATTGATTTCCATGGGTCCCTACTTACAAATGAAGAGATATGTGATATAACAATTCACTGTTCTGACACACATTGCAATCATGATGTGCAGTTTTTAATGCATCATGTTACATTAAGCTTAGGCCATGGTCTAACACCATGTAACATAAATTTCTGTGAAGGGAGTAACATAACATGATACTGTCTTTTAGAAGACACACACGATTTTTTTAGATCACTTACTTTTTATCCATGAATGCTCAATCCAAAAATCAAGGTGGCAGACAAAGTGGAGTGAATGAGTATCCACAAACCGGCATATTTATCTTGTGTAGTTTTGCACATTGCTACCTGTAGTCAATGACTCCAGTCAATTTTTATGTTGTAATGCATGAGCAAAGTTGATGGACATATTTTTTTGTCACCCCCAGTTAGATTTTATTTGGGGTCAATCAAGAGAGACCTAACAGCGATTAAGATTGTAAAATACACTGAAAATCCCCAGAAGTGTTTATTTCACAATACAGAGATGAATGTTGAATAAGAAACTGCAACAGACATTATTTATAACTGCTTTATTTTTATCCTAGCAATGACATTCTCTCACCTTTAGTTAAATGCCTGTGTGTGGAATATTTTAAATAGAATATTTGTACAAATGATCACAAGAATTTTATTTACCATATGAAAGAAATAAAAAGAACTACTCATTTAAGAATAATTCAACATAATAAAATACCCACAGAGGAAGAAATTGAACTTTGAAATCCAAGGAATTCACAGACTAAAGGTGAATTGAAACAAAAAACCTTGAAAAAGATCAAATTAGAATATTTCAGTGTTTTTATTGCTTAATTCTACACTATTAGAAAAAATCTGAGATGGCTGTAAGCAAGCTTTAGGGCAGCATATACATTATCCAATCTATTGTTTAAATGGAAGTATGCATCATTATCTTTATTTCTGGTTAATTATTTCTGTGGCAGGCTCTGTGCGTTAATGGCATGATACTAAACAAAACAACGTGAAACACATGGACATTAGCTGACATCTGCGTGGGTTTGACTGATCACATGCTTGAGTGCAAAGTTTAAATATGAGCAAAGGGATTCCTCCTTTTTTGGCCACACATGAAAAGTGTGCAAGTCCTAACAGAAAATGAACACTTGAATGGATAGCATCTAGTGAAGAAACAGTCTCTGTCAGTGCTTAGCAGACAGGAACTGTTGGTTTCACAACACACAAGGATGGAGAACTGTCACTGCTGAGGCTCATCATGCTAACATTTCTCATGCTGTTGCATGTGGAGTTCTGAAAGCTTCTAACATAGTGGTTCTCAAGCTTTTTTAACTCAAGGTGTCCCTTGCTAAACTCAAGGAATCCTTCAGAAAATGCCACCTCTTAGCTTTCACTTGTTTTTTTGACTATGGAAAAATAATGGAGCAATTCTTCTGTTGAAAAGAACCTAGAAATATCACAACTGGCTGGAATGTTTTTGACATTCCAGATTCCTATTTGAAATCTCTTGGTTCATCCTGTGAATCATGTCCTGGTGTATGCACCCTGTGGTGCACTTAAAAATATTTCAAAGGGCCCTTGTTGGGAGTCACTATGTTAACTCATGATGAGTCAGGAAATAAAGTAAAAGTAGTAATAGTATATTGTAGCACCAATTTGGGTCAGTATTTTAAAGAGTTAAGAGGATGATAAACTTTAATTGTTTTTAATGAGATTACAATTTTTTTCACAAAGAAAACTGTATAAGTATGATATATATATATATATACACATTTATGTAGGCTGTTGACTTTGTATGACTGTACATTATGATACAAAAATTAGCACTGTCCAAAAATCAGTGTAGCACAAATTAAATAGTTTGAATTCTGACTAACTGATAAATTGCAAAACATGAAAGGTAATTGTAAATGGGGAACCACCATCCAGTGCGGGTTTCTAATAACACGCTGCAGGAATCTGTTCTTGACCCATGATATTTGATATATTTATTAATGATCTGAAAGTAAATATAAAATCATTGTAGAGTTTGCAGCTGAGACAAAAATTGGCAGCATAGTAAATAATGGTAAGGACAGTTCTATAGAGCATACTGGATTGCTTGGTAAGATGGACTAGTTTGAACTACATATGTTTTAATGCAGCCAATGGCAAGGTCATACATCTAGGGACAAAGAATATTGGTCACACTTACAGGATGAGGGACTGTATCTTGTAAAGCAGTGACTCTGAAAAGAATTTATGGTGGTAGTGAATAACCAACTGAACATGAGATCCTACTGTAATGTCATGGCAAAGACAGCAAACTCTATCCATGTGGGTATGAACAGAAGACTATCAAGCAGGAGTAGAAAGGGGGTATTACCTATGTATACAGCATTAGTGAGGCTATTACTAGGTTCCTGTATCCAGTTCTGGTGTCTGCACCTCAAATAGGATGTTGAAAGTTTGACAAGAGTGTATATACAAGAGTGATTTGGAATCTGGAAAGCATGCCTTAGAGCAGTAGAGCCAAACTTTTAGGTAGGCAGGCCACAAGTTGAGCCTCATGCTCTCCCTGAGTGCCACTCCAATCTCTTTTCCTTTTCCAATCTGCTGCTCTGCCTTTTGCTCCATGCCCTATCTGCTTTGGTGCTGTCTATCCTCTCCCTGAGCAAAAAAAGACATGAAGAGCTTAATCTGTTCAGTTATCTAAAAAAAAAAGAGGTTATTTGATGGCAGTCTGAGAGTCCCCAGATAGTGAGGAGATTTCTGAGTGAAGGGCTCTCTCATCCAGGAGAAAAAAATGGAAAAGCACAAGTTAGATTAGAAAAGATAAATGATTTTTTTTAAATAAAAGGACAATTAACAACAGGAGCAGTTTAGCAAGGGTTGTGGGAAATTCTATATTACTGAAGTCTTTAGCTCAGGCTTGGGTGCTTTTCTGAAGGATATTCTTTGGCTCAGCCACAAGATGGGGGTTTCCTACATTAATTACTATAGTCTGCATTATGCATTCAAGATTTTGGACTAGGCCGTTATAATAATCCCACTTGGCTTTAAAAACATTTAGTCAATGTTCATATGTCTAATCTGAATCAAGTTTAAGGTTTAGATACCTAACTCCAGGACACAATTCAGGTTGGTGAATCTGGAGTGTTGGATTGTGCCACCTCCCTGCAGCATAAAGTCCCAGAGTGGAGTGGCATTGAAAATATTGTATACTATTCTTGTTAGCGTTTCTCATTGGCTAATTCTGCCAGTTCCCCAGCCAGAGTGCTGACTTTTGGAGATCCCGTTCCTAGATACCTGTCTTTCCTTGTGCAGTCTGTTGGGAGCCTAAGCACCCAGCTTGGATGCTGAGAATTCCTGTAGGTGGCTAGGAGCCTAAAACGCTCAGTATTGTAGTGCTTATCTTCCTTTTGTAAATCTAGCTCTTGGTACTTATTAAGCAGGTATAAAACTTGTTATTAAATCAAATTATTGTTTTCATTATCTCATTAAGTAATGGACCATATTCTGTGACCTTTTCTTTTTTTAAATTACATACAGAATGAAAAGGAAAACATCTAACTTTTGAGGTCAATGCAAGCTTTATTATAATAATAAATATGTCACAATGTCACATTCTGCATTAAGTATCTATATTATTTTCATTCTTCATAATGAAGCAAATGCTGGTATTTATATTTTTCCAAATACAAGTGCTTCCAGTTTCTGCTTGTGGAGAAAAGCATTTGCTTTCATTAATTTTGGTGTTTGTTTGGCTAGTAGACAGAGACAATATTTTGTTCATTTGGATTACTACTGAGTTAAAACAGGAAAGTTTGTTTTGCTATATCAAAATATGAATAAGAATGAAACTGGAGGAGATGAGATTGAGGACACCTTGAAGAACAAGGGGTTATATTTCCAAATGTAGTTTAGATGCCTAAAGAGGCAGGCAGATGGCTAGTCAAATTGTAAAAAGCTCCTTAGCAGGTTAGGTGTACACATCCAGTAATTTCAATTCTTAATGATTTCAGTGGGAGTTAAGTACTTCCCTGCACTTCTGAAAATCTGACTACAAATCTACCTGCATCTTCAGGGATCCAAATATCTCTGAAAAAATCTAGCTAATAGTGATCAGAAACAATCTATAAATTCAGTAACTGCATGTTTGGTTTTTTTTGCTTAAAATCAGTTCATTTTAAATGTAAAACCTGTTTTGAAAATGAAAACAGATTTATATTTAATATAAGAATACTGTTTTATATACTTTAAATCCAGTTTCTATCCATGTGCAGTTTAACCCAAATCCCAAATAAAATTATTATGCAGTGAATAAGGAATCAGTTATTTACTATTTTCTAACATAATAAAAATGTAAAATTTAAGAATCTAAATAAATGCATGTTAATCTACATTATAGCTCTAATAAATACAGCTAAAATATAGTGCATGATCCTATTTAGCAAAAATAAATACCAAATGTAGTGAAAAGTCTACAGAATCAAAATCATAGAAAAGCAGGGCTGGAAGGGAGCTCTGGAGGGCATGTAGGCAAACCCTCTACTCAAGGCAGGATTATCTGTCTAAAACATCTTACACAAGTGTCTCCCCAGGGGCAGCTCCAGTACACATGTACCTCCCTTCTGATGCTGCCACCTCTGCCCCCAGCTGATCTGAGCATGGGGGGAGCCCCACAGCCATTCCTGCCTTGCTCCAGCCACGGCCACAATTGTGCAGCAGGCCAGGTTTGGCAGGAGACAGTAGTGAGGGTGTGCAGTTTCCTCCTTTCAGTACCTGTCCCCTTTTCCCACCCCCTGCAGGTGTCTCCTGAATGTGTCTGCTGCTGCTGCCCCCAACTGATGCAAGCACAGGGGGAACATTTAAGAGCTGAGTATTTTTGAATGCTTGAGCCTCCTCCCTTTTCTTCCAGCATTCCTAATATTTTCCTTCTGTATGCCTATCTGAGAAATTAGCCAAGAAAATTCTTTTCACGTTAGACAAAGTTGAAGAAAGTCTCCAAAATTTCATAAGATCAAGCTTGAAAACGCACCTACATTCACATACATTCTTGCAGCTCATACACATACACTCCCATTTTTCAAGGAAGCCCTGCTTAAAATTTGCAGAAAATGCAGATGGTCAAAATGAAATACAGAACAGCTTAATGGAAAATAACATGTTCTTCCCCTTACTGGCACCTGACAATCAGGGACCAAATCGTTTTTTGTCTTTGTTGTCTTGCTATGTTTTATCAAGACTATGGGACTACAGTTTTGTAGTGGTGAGCATGAATAATGAGATTTGTGTGCATAACTTTTTTTTGTGCCACTCCGGAAATTATCTTATGATGCATTTCTCTGAGGCTGGAAGAATAACCCTTGAACATCTAAGGGTTCTAAAAGGCCTAAAGTAAACATGTAATGGAATAGAAACAATAATGTGACATCATTCCAGTAAATATAGCTTTGTGCTGTGCAGCTTGTTTTACAGTAATGGTGTTACTTAGGCATTTATTGGTCTCCTGAAGAGCTGGGGAAAATACAGGTGCACTTAGGGGAGCTGCTTTGTCAGAGTGGAGAAATGTACTCTAGATTACCACACCAGCACACAGCTAAATATACCAGAGGTTTACTGTACTGTATATCCTTCTTACAAATTCCTACTTTGTGTTTAAAAAGGCATTTGTGTACATTTACCTGGAAATATTTCATTGAAACTGTTGGCAAAAGCCTAAAGTCCTTACTCAGTTTTTATTCAATCCTCCCTCAAGCAGAACTCTCATTGAAGTTGCTGAGGACTCTTCTACTGGGCAGTTTTGTGGGACAGATTCTTGCCCATACCATAGTTTCTTTGTGGTGACAGAATGGCAATATGCAGTTGTAAAGCTGCCCTAACATAGCCACTGAGGCTTCCCTCTCTGTTATAGCATGGATAATTCTTGGTAACTTCTCTTAATCCCTGTTGGCAAAGAGGTCTTGCTCTTTTAACTTCTGGTATATTACAGTGAGAATTAAGGCAAGAGAAACTGAAGAAGCCCATCTATCTCACAAGCATCACAGAGCTCCACGTTTGTGGATGTAGGGGCGAAGGGATCAAACTGGAGAGGGAGGAATTTGCTGTTCCATAGATGGAGGCTCCTTTCTAAAAGTGGAGACCAGGTCCAAATCCCTCATCCTTTTGCAGCTCTGAACCCTGTGTCTTAACAGTACAAAAAGATTTCTATTAAGGAAAGGATAGGAATGTTTTGTTGACCCTCCCTCAATCTCCCTTCACACAAGGACTCCTACTTCCTGCATGGTCATGCTACTCTGCTCAGGGGTAGATTTCTGTACCCCAGCACCAAAGAGATCTAAAGGGACAGAACCAAGTGAATCAGTCTTAGAAAGAAATGTGGTGTATCTATAATTAAATATATCTATTGGTTGTGTTCCACATAAGATAGTTGGGCTGTACATACTGCAGGAGTTACAGGGCTACAAACTTAAAGAAAATTTTCCTTATCCCAGGGTTTGATCCAAACTGCAAATAATGTTTTTCTACTCCTTTTGACATGAGACATACAGCTCAGATTTATGATAATGAGATAGGCTATATAGAAAATAGATGGAAGGGACTTTAAGAGATCATGTAGTCCATCTGCTACCCCAAACCCGGATCAGCTATACTTAAACCATTCCTGACCAGTGTTTGTCTGATTTGCTCTTTAAAACAAGACTGTGATGACTGACTCCACATAATGGTTAACTATCCATACAGTTAAAAAATGTTGTCTTGATATACAACCTAGAATTTTTATTAGAAAGGTTTTGTGAATTTGGGAAAAGTAAATTACGCACAGAAAGAGAAGTGAGTGCAGATAAAATCTTTATACCCGCAACCACATATTCTGCGTAGACTACAAGTGTTTCAGAAAAACTATATTAGCAATATTTTACAAAGATTTTCCGAATATTTAACTTAACTATATTCTTTAACCTTTTACTGCAACACCAGGTGTCTTTTCTACCATGAATCCTACTATACTGGAATCATATCAACCTCTTAACATGGCTTTTTATTTATAATTGTTGCACATAAAGTTCACTATCCCAGGACTTTGAATGGATGGAAACAAGGTCCCTTTGGAAAGCATTTGAAATAAAAGAAGATCCACAGGCAGAAGCACTCTAGAGCAGTGGCATTCAACGTTTTTCCCCAGCAGGCTGGATAGGCAGTGCCCCTTCCATCCATGGGCAAGATCCCCCACAGTATTTCCAATCCAGCACCATAGGTTTATGAACCTATGAACCAAGACAGGCACAGTGTGTACCATTCGGCTGCATGGAAGGGGACGAGGGGGCAGCTGAGCCGCAACCCGAGCCTGAAGGGGAAGGTGTCATGGCTTGGCCCTAAAGTGGGGGTGGGGGTGGGGAGGAGGTATGGCACACCCCCAAACCAGCCCCACGGGGGGAGGGGGCATGGCTTAGCCCCACAACTGAAAGGGGGGTGTGGCCCAACCCCAACCCAGTCCTGCAGGATGAAGGGGCATGGCCCAGCTCTGCGGAGGAAGGAGCATGGCCCACCCTCAAACCAACCCTGCAGCGGGGAAGGGGGCATGGCCTGGCTACAACTGGCAGTGTGGGGCTTGGGGTTTGGGAATTTGGCTGGGGGAGGGTGCCCATAATGGCCACCACTCCCCCGCTGCCAAATATCTCATCCCATGGAGAGCCCCACAGGTCAGATGTGATGGCTCGATGGGCTGCATTTGGCTTGCAGGCTGGAGATTGAGCACTCCTGCTCTAGAAAATTGTCCGTCTCCCCTGAAGGTACGTGATGGGGGAAGACTGTCTGTAATGTTCTAGAGCAGGGGTGGGCAATTATTTTGGGCAGAGGGCCGCTTACTGAGTTTTGGCAAGCCATCAAGGGCTGCATGAGAGGTAGCCCAGGGCAGATTAATATTAATTTTCTACATTTTTAGGGGCCCCACAGGCCGGATAGAATGGCCTGGCAGGCCACATCTGGCCCCATGGCCACATTTTGCCCACCCCTGTTCTAGAGTCAGTGACTTAGAGCAGCGGTTCTGAAATGGGGGTATGTGAGATATATTTCATACATTGTCTAACACAGGTCAAAGGGCCTAAAAAATTAATTTCCCATTGAAAGAGGGTACGTGAAGTCTCACTCTGAGACCAAGGTGTACATCGACTGAAAAAAGTTC
>NW_005842222.1:1550044-1567544 GCF_000455745.1 Alligator sinensis
AGGAATGGAGGTCCCTGATTAAAGGAGCTAGCTGTGACTAAGGGAAGGTTGATCCTGGGAAGATTTCCACAAGATTTTTGAGGGCTACGTGGTAATCTAAATGTAGAGTAAAAATTTTATCAGTTTTGTTTTACCATATCCTGTTGTCAAAGCATTTGATCACTTTTCTATACCATTTCTTCTTCCTTGTAATAAACCCTTTGGTTTTTCTGTTACTTTACTGAAGTGCCTGCAGTAAATGGTAATTTCTGGGCAAAGTGATAACCTGGCCATTCAGCAGAGTAGGGAATTAATAAACTTACACAAACACAGTTTGTATCTGGGAACACCACCACATTCTTAGGTTTTGTCACACTCCCTTTGCATCACTACATATTAACAGGCTTTAAAGACGTGAGGTAAATTCTTTAGCTAGGTCTGCTCCTTTTTTGAGACCCCAAAGCAGCCAGATCTTCCTTGCTGGAGATTCCTTGTGAAGGGGAAAAAATATTGCCTTGGCAGGGAAGGAAAGGTAACAGCAGTCAGGAACCTAGGGATGGATTCTCAGCTGGTATAAACTGCCATAGCTTTATTGGAATTATGACAGTTTAAACAAGCAGAGGCCCTGCCCTCTGATCTCTATCCCTGTCCTGTAGGGAATTATACAAGTCCATTTTCAACACAGATATTGTAGGAGATGTACAATCTTTACCTCTATTTATAAAGTATAAAAAAGAGGCAATCTCTTCAAATTGTGGGAGTTTATCTTGAAGTTTATATGATATTCTTCCATAAATTGCTGTTGTAGCAAGAGACTGAAGCCATTTATCAGCAAATATTGGAGATGTTACAGTGATGCATTATGATACATTTAGCTACCAATATTTAGCTATCAATATGATACATTTATCACCAATATCTAGCCAATATTACCAATGATTTAGCAGGAGAGGTTAGATGAAAATCTCTGATTTATCATTAAGGAGACAGTGTGTGCGGAATACAGCACTCCAGTATCATTTATATGTCTTGTGTTACTGTGTTCCAAAAAGAGCATCACTATGTAGCATGGGTATTTTTAGAATGTGGTTTCTTTTTATGAATGTACAATTTTGTTTTTGTACAGAACTGCAAATGCAGTTTTGATGTATCAATATAAATAGATGATAGGTTCTAAAACCCCAGTACATGCATATGATAGAATTGTTATGCAAATATCTCACTGGAACAAATGGGTTTTGTGCATAAAAGGCCTGATTCTTCACTGCCTCATCACTTTTGTAGTCATTTACGCCTGTGCAGAGGGAGTGACAAATAAACAACCATAGATATAAATGATGACACAAACAAGCCAGTAGAGAATCAGCCCCCCAAATCTATGATTGTGAACACAGTGTGCACTTAAATGCACAAACAGGTGTGTGTACATGCACATTTGATGTTGTACATGTGAAGGCTGCCTTTTGAAAAATCAGGTTCCATATATCTGAAATTCACAGTTGAAGTGATGTATTGATGTCAATATTTAGCAGAGACATAAATAGAGCTGGATTGTTCTGGGTTGTCCTTCCAGCTCCCCCTCAAGATTTTTTGTGGCTCTCCAGCTCACACTAGAACAGGAATCTTTAGGACAGCCAAGAGTCTAGGCTTCCACAATGGAGGAGTGGGCTGCACGAGGAAGCTGGTTCCATGAGGAATTGGATAATAAAGACGTCTGTGCTCTAAAAACAAATCCACCAGCTTAGTGAGAACAGCAGCAGTAGTTGAGACCTCTAGGCAAGCTGCAAACAAAGTCTCTGCATTGCAGAAGTACTCATTCTCAGTGCACAGAAAACACCAAAAGCTTTTGCTGACAGTAAACACTGAAAAACCTATGGAACATGGTGCATTTCTGTGATTCTAAAATGGCAATTCAGGAGCATACTGCTTGTAACTTCATTTTCATATTTTGGTGGGGGAGAGCACAAGCTTGTACGTTGGACTTCTTCAGTCTCTTAATCACAACAGCTCAGGAGTTTTATTACATCCCATTTTATTGGTGAGCAATACACTTTGTACAACCTTCTGATATGGGGACATTTTTGAGTGGCCTAAAATTATTTAAAGTGTTGATGTAGTTGTGATGGTCCAAGAAATGTGCAAGAAGCTAGGGTTTGTGATGATGTCCTTTGATTGGACCTCTGTAGTTGGGAGAGATGTTAGACATGGTTCTGGGCACTGACAAGGCACCTTGGGCCTGAAAGCTTGTCTAATATTTCTCCCAACTTTACAGTTGATCTGGTAAAAGATATCACCAAAAAAGCCTTGCTTCTTGCATAAAATTATTTAGGATAGTCAAGTCCAGAGAAAACGGGGGGAAATCTCAGGGAGGACCTAACTGTATAAGTAGAATGGGCAGCATGAAAGCAGGCTAAATTTTTAATATTGACGTGTGTATTGACATTGGAGGGAAAGGAACTGAACTACATGCAGCGGTTCTAAATCATCTATATCATCTCAACTAAATAACCTGAGCATAAGTGTAAGTAACTTAGTAAAGACCTCTGCTCAAAACATAGGTGGTCAAAAAGGCAGCAAGATATTGGATACATCAGGAATGGGCTAGATAATGCAGAACATTACCATTATAGATATTAATCTCAAAAGGAAGTTTGTACACTTGAAAGAGGTTCAGAGAGGGGCAAAAAGAAAGATGTGAAAATTCTCAGGTGCAGACAGATTCAAAAGATTGAAATTGTTCACTTTAAAAAAAATGATGAATAGGAAGGGAAGGGACATGATAAAAATATATAAAATAATGAAGGGTCTGGAAAATGTAGATCAGGAGCTGTTTGTTCTCCTATGTTGTAACACAAGAGCTAGAGATCATTAAACAAAAAGGAAAGTAAATTCAGTACTCAATAACTGAGCAGTTTTCAAAATGGGACTGGCCACTGATCTGGACAACAGGAATCTCACATTATAAGAGTTAATGCTAAAAATCAGAGTTTTGGAAAAGTTGGGAAAGCTCGTGCTTCAGGTGTTAAATTAACCTCTAACAAATAGGGGTTGGAACAAGACACATGTGAGAGTAGTTTATCCTGTATCTAAATATTGACCCCATCTCCCAAAGCCTCTAATAATGGTCATTGTTAGGACTGAACCAACCATGGGTCTGATCCAGTATGTAATCACTCATGCTCCTTATGGAACCTGTAAGGTCTTTGCATTTTTAATTAATTTATAGTCTTGACGTTGCTTACATAATCATTCTTTCTTATTATATTGTTTATTCCAATCTTTTTTACCAACATCCTAATCAAAGTATGTTTGGTTTAATGACTTCAGTGTCGGTTTCCTAGTTTAAGTTAAAATATTAATGTACTAAAATACTGTTGAGAAACAATAGTTCAACACTGATTTAGGACACAGAGGATAAACTGTTGTAGCTGAATATTATCAGTCAACTAGAAATGACTAGGAAGTGGTTTAATCATGATTTATTAGAAGTACAAGTAGTCAGTGCAACATCAACTCACCATACAGTATAAAGGGCCAATCCTTTAAACTTTGATTCATGCAAGTCATTTCTTTGTTGCAGTGTGACTACTCAAACAAATAAAGGTTGCCAGATCAGACCATAAAGGTCATAAACTGGTACTAAAAGAGAAAAAGAGTTCAGTGAGATAGAAAAGTGAATTTTTTTCCTTACAGTGAGTTAAAAATATGAAGAACCAAAAGCTAGGCAAGGTGGCTACGATAGCTGCCATTTAACACAACATAGACTAAGCGAATCTTTGGATTCACAGCCTGCTCCAGTCCCCATCTCTGGATGAACATCAGTTTGTTTTAAGTGGACCCAACCACTGGAACTTATGTGATCTGTGTTTGAGCAGTGAGTGGTCACTGTTCCTAGTTCTGTCTCTCTCCAGCACACTTCCAGGTGTAATCTCATGTCTAAAAATTTTATTCAGCATTAAAACCAGCAAACTAATTTATTTAAATCCCCCAAGGAGTGCCCCAGCCTACATGAGACCCAGTTGCTCATACACATTCCCTTAGAGTTTCACATCACTTTCAGTGCTCTGAACTTCTTGATTAGGGACACAATCATTCTTACGGATAACGTGGCATGCAAGCAAGGCATCATAGAATCATAGTAAATTAGGGTTGGAAGGGACCTCAGGCGGTCATCTAGTCCAACCCCCTGCTGGACTCTCTCCTATTTGTCCACATCCTTTCTGTAGTTTGGCTGGGGGGGGAGGCAGGGGTGGGGAGGCAAAACTGAACACAGTACTCCAGATGTGGACTCACCAGTGCTGAATACAGGGAAATAATCACTTCCCTCGACCTGTTGGCAACACCCCTATCAATGCAGCACAGTTTGCTATTAGTTTTCTTGGCAACAAGGATCCACTGTTGGCTCATATTCAGCTTATTGTCCACCGTAACCCCCAGGTCCTTTTCTGCAGAGCTGGTGCCAGCCTGCAAGGGGAAACCCGTGGTTTTCCATGTTTTTCTCCTTTAGAGGAGAGAATCTATATTTTTCTCTGTTAAAGAAGAAAATCAGTGTTTTTTCACAGTGAAGAGAGAACCCGGATCCCTGGTGATCACTCTCTAACAGCTTCTCAGATACAGCCTTTCCACCCCATCTCAAGTTCCAGCTACAAAATGGATGGTATAATCTACAAAGGTTATACAAAACAACATGAAAGTCACACTCCAAAATGAAAGGTGCTGTACAAAGTAGAGCCCCTGAAATTAACACAAGTTGGAGTTCAGGTTGGCACAGTTTTCCAAACTGTCACAACAGCCATAAATATTTTGTTTCTTTAGTAGGATAAGAATGGAAGTGACATTATTTATGAGAGGTCTGTTGATATAGACCACTTGCTGAACGATATTCTGTGTAAATGAAAAAGTATTAAAGAAAAGGAAGATGTAAAAAATAGAAGTAGAAAAAATCCCAGATCCTAAGATGTAAGCTTCTAAATCAGGAACAAATAATTTGGGCTTATTATATGAATGCCTAGAAAAGACTAAGCTTATATTGAAGAATTCAAGACTGACTGAATTCTCTACTATAACAATATGCCATAAAATAAACATTATCTTCCATTTTCAAATAGTATTGCCCCAAATGTTTTATGAAAAATCTATCTGAAGATAGATGCCAAACAACTTCAAAATATATTTGAGTTGTTTGACATTTTTATATGTAGTGCGCCTCCTATGATGCTTTTGGTGTTCCAGGATATTCTTTAAATATATATGTGGCCAAATGTTCCCATTGAGGGCCATTCACGTCTACCTATTATAATCTAACTCTTCCCATTGTGTGGGATAATCATTAGGAGAAATTGTGGTGTCTGAGCTAAGCTAAATGCCATTTGATACAGTATGAGATTAGGTAGTTTTAAATATGTTGTGTGAAATTTATAACTTTGCAATTTTAAGATTTTTCCCTTCCTTCAGTCTGGAATAAGATACACATTCAATTTTAGTAAAATAATCTTTTGGTCTATCTACAGGGACCATTTTTGATATAGAATTAAATTGTGGTGCGGACAGAATCTTTATTACATTTACATGACCCCATAAAGATAACTTTAATAGTTCCCAATAGAGCAAAACCCACCTTAATTTTGTTAATTAGTTTCTCCCAGTTATGCTTAGCCATGTCTTCTAATTCAGTATTGATCTTGATACTTAGGTATGTCAAATTCTTAGCAATCCACTTCAATCACCATTGGGCAGAAAGGTCTGAGAGGCAGATCATAAGCAGAGACAATGCTTTGGAGTTGTGCTAATAATTTTAACCAAGAATTATTACAAATTCTTTCACACACACATATATATATTAAAGATTGATCCCAATTCATAAAAGCTGATAGAGGGAAGTGTTGATTACAGAATGTGTGCATCCCCAGGAAAATTCAGCAGTAGCATTACATCAGCCCTCCCTTAGGATTTCTGCAGAAGAGAGGAATAAACTGCAATACTGAATGAGCTTTTACTACAGCTGCCTTGGCCACATCTTTACCTTGCCAAAACTAGCCACTCTGAAGACTGTGCAACTCTTTCTGTTGTAGCAGGGGTTATGGCCACAGTACATGTCAATAGTTGCATCCTTTGGTGGCTCATCCAGCACTCAGCATCTCTGCTAGGGTTTATATTGGTATTATTCCTGAATGGAGATGACCTTTGGCATACCATGGGGATAAAAAGAACTGAACACAGTGTGCACATAAGGACTCCTGTTGTTATTTTGTATGAAATAACAGTTTTTCTAGCTTTGAATTTATTGGTGATAGAGACTCAGAAGCGAAAACAAAGAAGGAATAATAAGGGATAAACCCACCCCCATTTCTCGGTTTTGATTAGCTCAGATAAATTTTCTGTATTCTCTAAGGATTAATTTAGTGGAAAAAAATATTTTAACAACACAATTGTCAAACTAATTATTTTGTTTTGTTTCTGGATTCCTAGGGAAAAGTTCTTCCAGCAGATGTGGTTGGTGGATCTCTGAAAATTAAGACAAATATGCACTTGAGAAACTCTGCACATATATCAAAATCCACTGGTATCCAGATATAATTTTTTTTAAGTACAATTCCTCCTATACCTACCATTGCAGATCCTCAAAAGACTTGTGGTGCTACTCATATTAAGTGTTGTGTGCCATCAGATCTGTCCCTGACATAAAAGAGGAAACTTTGGAATGGACATTATATTATTCTAGTCCAGAAATGAGGAGATTACTGTATGTAAAATACATCATTATATAGGAAGAAAGAACTGTCTCTTCAGTTTTTCAACTGAATCAAAGTTATAAATGGAAAATCTAGTACTCAGGGACATCACATAAATTTGTGACACTCCTTACAGGACTTTAATTCTATAATCCAGTGAACAGTTCACTTCCATGCACCTATGTATTTTTCATCTATGTCAGATAAAATATGGACATTTTATTGTTGTAGTCTTGTCTTAACTGTGGTAAAATTCTCCATCCTTCTATGGGATCAAATACATCAGCTTTGCTTATAATAAACTGTCTGCATTGTGTTAATCTGTTTCACGTATTCTTGGTTTCATGCATAGCAAGAAAAAGTCACTTCACATGAATAAAGCCACTGTCTGTGATTTATGTAAGTGAACTGTGGTGGGTCAAGGAAGCAAAACCCACTTGCGAACCTGAGGACAAAGCATGGGTAGCCCCACATGCTGTGACTACACTGTGTGGGTTACCCATTATTAGAGCCAAGGAATCCTAAATCCTATATTTCCTCCTGGGTCTGACATTACTGCCGGATCTGGGATTGATTCAGAAACCAATAAATTAGCAGGCTTTGAATCCACTGATTTCAGTAGGTTTTGTCTCAGGATGTATGTGAGGATAATGCAAGCATCATAGTGCAAAGGCCCTTATTTACATCTGACACTGGAAAACAGCTGAAAGAAGAAAGAAGGAAATATAAAAAGCCAGTGCAGGTGGGGCAGCTGGTAGAGTATGGAAGTAAAATATATGTGGGCAGCTGTTCTCTCTAGTCAGGAGTGAGATAAGGAAGGACAGACCAGCATGTCACCACACCACAGGGGCTAAAAGGAGGTAAGTGAAATCACTTCCAAGAAGTAAACAGGGGGACACATTTTTGTATAGTGACATAAGGTTAAATATTGATCCTGAGATAATCGTATACAAATTGGGGTTGCCTGTTGTCATGACCCAAAGGGTATGATTTTGTGTGCGCTTCGGCACTGCAGAATTATTTCCCTCCACATGGAGCTTTCTTTGCACGGTGCAATTCTCAGTTGCATAGAGAAAACCCCAGTGCAAAGGAGTTCCCGCCCCCCGTATGTAAATTTGTTTCCCACTATTGGCTGTTTCTAAATTATTCCCACGTGGCGGCTAGTGATTGGCTTGCTAGCCGTATAAGAGGCTTGAGCAGTTTCCGCACAAGTTGGAGGACTTCACATCCATCTCGTGAAGAACTCTAAGCGCGCTGTGGAGCCTAACAAACTCCGCGTGTGCCTTAAAGGAGGATACAGGGGCCTGATCAACCTCTAGCCTCTCCCCGTTGCCGCATGATCCCTCGACGTACCCCACCCTGCGCGCTCGTGGAGAGTCACCTTTCGGACTCTCATTTCGGATGGTCCACGGAGCCTAGCAAACTCCGTGAGTGGTATCCAGAGCTCTTTTCGTGTTCGTTTAGCGGAGCCTAGCAAACTCCGCTCGTGTGTCTTCGGTGGGGCCTAGCAAACTCCACGTGTGTGGTTTTTTTTTTTTTGTAACTGCAACTCAAGAAAGTTTTTCCTGCCTGCACCGCAACCACCTACGGTGTAAGTAAAACAATCTTTAATCAACCTCTACGTGTCAGTGCCTAATTCTAGTTTGCCGTGCCGACCTTTTCCCTGGCCCACGTGCCCGAGCTGCTGGCCACAGCCCCTCGGCCCCCACACCTGTATTTGTCCTAATGATAACAAAAAATCAAAAGGGAAGCCAAAAAGTCAAATTTCTTTAAAGTTTCCTTGGGTGAATCTGGTATCTTTTATTAAACCAACCCAAATAGTTGGAAAATAATTATTAAGCAAGCTTTTGGGTTCAAAAACCCTGCGTCAGGCTAAGGAAGTTTCAGCAGTCGGTGTGTGCTCTTCCTGGATGGAATGAAAAGTAAAGAAGCCAGCGGTATTTTTTTCTTTAAACAGATGTATGTTGGAATCTGACTCATGATTTTGAATGTGTGTGGCTGACAATACCATACGGCCATTCTTGGATAGATTTGGGGTTTTTCCTTGTAGTGGGTTATTTTTCCTACACCTTTGGATGATTATGTATGCCTTGAAAATTACTGAAATGTGAAATTAAAAATTTGTAAAAAATTATGGAGATACCCATTTCACCATGAAGAGCAAATTCTGCAACATGCTACCCCTCTCCTGAGAACTGTTCTATGCCCTCAAATCTCAGTGAAGTCAGAAGGTTAGATTCGGGGGGAGAGGGGTTATTTACAAGAGTAAATATTTTAGAGTGCTTACACAAATAACATTTTTCATGCAATTGGACCCCTGAAAGCGTTCTACAGCCGTGATATAACACATGTACATGGCTGCAGAGTGCTTTTGAAATGGCCAATTGCGTGACAAATTAACCCTGGTCAAATGAGGTAATAGACTAAGGTGCTCTAAAGCAGAGCACCTTAGGGAATTTGTGTTCCCTCCAGGGTTAATTTTTCACATGGGGCAGAACTGGCAGCAGGGAAGGAGGGGGAGGGAGAGGGAGCAGCCAACAAGGAGCTGCCAGCTGCTTTGCCTGGCCTGAGTTGGAGGGTAGGGATGGGGTGGAATGGAGCCTGTCACCTCATGGGCCTCCCCTCAGCTATCCTAGGGTACTGGGGGGAGCCGAGCCAGGCCTGTGAGGCAAGGGGACTCTGTACCACCACTGCCACCCTCCAGTTCTGGGTAGGCAAAGCTCCATGCTGGCTACTCGCTCCCTTTCCTCCTCCTTCCCCCCACCAATAACCCCAGAGGTGGAGGGGCAATTCAGCAGTCTCTTTGGAGGCTGTTGAAGTGTTCCCACCTGCTGGCCTGGGCAAGGACAGGCAGGCTCCAGCCCACCCCTGTGAGCTGGGTCCAGGAGCAGGGCTGTAACTGAGGGCGCTCTATGTAAAGTGGAGCCTTAAACATCTGTAGGCACCCTTAGAGGCATGGGCATTATAAACTATAATTAGTGAGAAGGAGGAGTTAAAGGATGTTGGGAGACATTTGTTTGTATTTTAATTTAAATAATACTTTGACCTTGGCATTATCAAATAGAAACTTACAGCTGCTACTCATTTTCTTTTTTATTACAAAAGACATTGTTTGGAATGAAGAGGATGAAAGCGCTGTTAGAAATTGTTTACAAATAGCAAAAACATCTTCTGTTTTGTCTGGTGAAGAAAAGACTAAGGCCCCAATTCTACAACTGACTCCAGAGGAACAGATTTCTGCATTTCTGGGGGAACTCCACTGACTGAAACCAATGGGAGGTCCCTCATGTGACATCAATTGCCAGACCAGGGCCCTAGCTAACGTACCACAGAGCAGCCAGAATGAGGCATGCATTTAAAACAAAAATGCCATAGCCATAGAACTACATGTAGCCTTATACAAGCCTTCCAATGGAGGCCCAATATATTCCTCACACAGAAATTCCTACTGACATTAAGGGTGCTTACAGAACTGGGTGGGGGGGGCACACTTTACCAGAAGAGGAAGCATGTTAGTTCAACCCGGCTCCCCAGCATCTATAGATCAGGTGCTTTAGTGGGGTTTTTGGTGCTTTTATCTAAAACTGATTCAGTAAGCTACTTAGTGGGGTTTTTCACATCTGCAAGCAGCCTAAATGTATACTTTATTATAATAAGACCTAATTATTTACACATATGGGGGGGGGGGGGTTTCCCCCTCCAAATTCCCTTTAAATTCCTCTTCCCTATTTGAAATAAATAGAAGTTTTACACTCAAGAACTGCAGGAGTAGGTTGCTCAGGTTAAATTTTCAAATAACCATTGTAAACCAGAAGTTTGTGTAATGAAGAATATGATTGCATACACAAAAAAGTAGGAGGAAATTTAAGAGGAAAATGTTGTCACTTATGTCAATTGAAAAGAAGGAATTTTCAGTTCTGACCGTTCACTATGGGCACTGTTAATACTGTACCTCACTTGCCCACACATACTACTATCAGGTTCAACACAATTCAGGAAGAAGTTTTTGTGCTCGTAATTGGACATTGATCAATAGCACTTTGCTGCTAAGTACATTTTTTGTCATTTGAACCATGTAAACAAACAGCTTCTAATAGATTTCCTCCTCTTCATTTGAAACAATGGCTGTTATAATCAAGAAGAAAATTAACATCAGCTGAAAGTTTCTATTTTATGATGCTAAGATCAAATTGTTATTTAAATGAAAACATTTATTTCCCTCACTTTAACTCTTCCCACCTTATTAAATGTTGGCCTCAATCCTGCAAACACTTACATTTGTATGTAAACATCAAAGTTAATGTGATTACTCCTGGAAGTAAGGTTTTGCATGTGCTTATGTGTTTGTAGAGCTGGGGCCATTACCGTGTGCAACACCGCAGAAATACCTGCCCCTACAGAGTTCCCAAACTAACTTGTTAGCAGCACAGAAACATCATATCTATCTATTACATTTTTCTTTGTAGGAAAATATTTACAAAGCCCACCACTAACAAAAGACACACAACTTGAGAAATTCTACATCATAACAGGATGAGGTTGAGGTATAGGGGATCTTACATTGAGCTCCCAATAGCTGATAGATTCTTCTGATGTCCTAGTATAAATGATGAATAGATCACTGGCTAGTAAACTGCAAAAGCATGTCTTAAGAGACTCTCTTACATCTGTCATCTACAAACACTTTTAAGACCATCCTACCTAACTGTAATGAGGTAATTTACATTGGTTCAGTCTATGTGCTGGCCCAGTTGCATTCATGTTCCTAGGAAACCATCACTGTTACTATATCCCCACAGCTCCCATTAACATTCACATCTTTAAAATTCATTCACATATTTAGATGCTAAACATGGACTGACTGCCTGTGTTTAGTTAGCCAAAGTCTTAACAAGTAAGACTAGTGTTTTTAAACAAATCAGTTTTTTATTTACACCTGTCCAAAAGCGATCTTGTTCTTTAAAAATACTGAAGAAAAATCACTTACAAATTATGAAATCGCTGTCTAAAAACTTTAATCAACAGGCTGGAAACTTGTATATAGCAATCTGTTGTTCTACATTTTCTTAGACTAGGCTTGTCCAACATATGGTCCAAGGGCCGCCATGTGGCCCACCAAGCCATTTTATCTGGCCTGCGGTGGCGGCGCTGCCGTGGTGGCGGAGCGCAGAGCTGCAGCGGCACAGAGCCTCAGCGGCAGCTGTGGAGCACAGAGCCGCAGCGGTGGCGGCAGGGCTGCTGCAGAGTGCAAAGCTGCGGCGGCAGGGCTGGCAGAGCCACGGCAGCAGAGCGCAGAGTCGTGGCAGCGGCGGAAGTGCCGGAGATGAGGAGACCAGGTGATTAGCTATGAAGGCAAAAAGTAGTGACACCTGTGTTCAAGAATATGCGATCTAGCTTGGGGAGCTCTGGGACAGCCTCCCTTTTGAGTTGAAGGGGAAATTGCCCCTGTCACGGCCACCTGGGACAGTACTCTGTTACACTCCTATTGATTTCAATGGATTTGTCCTATTAATTATGAGTATTATTTGTTTATTTAGTACATCTAGTTTGTCTGTTGCCTTGGTATACATATTTTTGCAGCACTGGAGAGCTGTGCCAAACAGCCAACATGTTTCTTGCCTTGGAGATTTACTCCAGGGGTACAAACTGAAATAGTACTAGCGAAACAGGACTGTACTGTGGTGCACAGACTTTTTTCACCTTATGTGCCCCAATCACCTGTGTTTTCTGCAGCCAGAGAGTGAAAGAGTTCTGCGTATTTCAGGCACAGTGAGAGAAGATAGAGAGTAAAATTAAAAACGTAAGAAATGCCTGCGGAGCAGACCCATTTCATTGTCACTTCCTGCAACTTCATTGGTGTCAAAGGTCAAGTGACATCACTTCCTGATGTGATGTCACTTCCTGTGAGGTCTTTGAATATGGCTCACCGGCCCACTGGGTGATAAAAAGTTCATGATCCGGCCCCACATTCAAAACGGTTGGACACCCCTGCCTTAGACCCATCTTATGGCACCATCTCCCTAAAAAGTAAGAAGTATCATGGAACTTTAAATACAATGTTTCTACTGGAATTCCCCATAATAAGCAGTGATCTTTTCTGCCTTTGCAGCTACAATTCTTTCAATTCAAAGTCATGGGACACCTGTTCAGCAATGTAATAAAATATAATGATTATTAAATCTTTGTGTTGATAAATCTTGAGGTAATTTCTTATTAAAGATTATAAAAGGCATCTTAGCTGGAAGCCGATTAATCTAAATAAATGTTTTGGAAAAAACTGTACATAAGTAATTAGGCTAGAAATTTGCCATTTCAAGATTTACTATTCTTTTGGGGCCTACTCCAGCTCCCATTGAAATCAATAACAAATTTCCCAATCTTTTAAACTGAAACAGTAGCAAGTTCTTCATTTACAGTGCACATGTCCTCCTATAAATACTCAGCAAAATATTAAAATCAGGATATGTGTATATATTTATAGTCTGCTTAGCTTTTTAAAACTCATTTTCTTGGGTGTGCTGTATCTGAAAAAAAAATCACAACAAATACACCAGCAATAGCTTTCCTGAACTTCAGAACTGAAAGGCCTGCTCCTGCTGCTTTTGAAGTGGACCAAACTTCCAACAATTTGAGAAGGGTTAGGAAAAGCCCTAGTTTGTTTTAGATTGAGATCTATCAGCCCAATTTTGCTCTTATATAACTGGTAAAACACTGGCCGGCCCAATGTAAGTAAATGGCAAAACTCCCACTTTACTCTGGTGTCACACTCCTGATTTCAGTACAGTTAGCTCTAGTTGACATTGATGTAAGTGAAATCCAAATCAGGTGCTGTGTGTTTTTTCCAGGTAGCTAAAAAGTAAAAGGTTTGAAATACGTGTCTGATTAAATGTATTTCCAAAACTGGAATAAATGCTTCTGGCTAGCTTCAACACTGACAAAAGCTGGTGCAACCCCATTGATTTTATGGAGTTTGCCCACTTATAAATAAATTAGTGATTACTTTTACTTTTTATCCTTTGAAAAGATATGTTTCTTCATTTTTTAAAAACATAAATAATAATGGTTGTCATTACAACCCATTTTGAAGGCTATATTTTCCTTCTTAATAATAGGCATCTAATCTTAAAACATTACCAGTTACACTACTTGAAATATACAAGCTTGAATATACAATTCTGCATTGCTCACTGTATCAATATTATTCCATGTTAGTACAGTATACATGCTGGACATGGAGAAGACTTTGTTATGAACTGAAGAATTTAGGAATTTAGGTTTTAATTAAAGCATTCACAAAATGCTCACATCCAAAATTAGAGTCGGGTAGAGTTTTTATTCCTAATTTTGTTTCTTCATTGTCTTTTAAATAAATGTACTGTACAGTTATTTTACTGAAATAAAGAAAAATTACAAGTCTTAAGACTCTCATAATAAAAACTCAAAAACCAGCATTGTCACAAAAGTTCAGTAAGATCTAATTAATAATAAGTACTAAGAACAATGGTTCTTGTAGTGGCTATTCCATTAGAATAGCAAACCTTGTAAGGAGACAAAGTCTGCCTTTAAATATTATTGCTGCTATTGTTTTTGTGTTTATGCATTTATGTAACTCAAAAATGTATTTAATTGAAAATATTGGCCTTAATTGTTAAGACTTTGGTAAGTAAATGTAGGCAATTCAACCTATATTTATGAAGATAGCTTTTCAAATATCTTGATGACAATGAGGGCTAATGGTATTTAGTACCAATGAGAGTTGCACAGAAACATGAATGTTACAGAACCAGCACATAAACTGGCAAGTACATTGTGTTGTTATTATTACTACTACTATTACGCGCATGTAGATACAGTTGAATAATCTGTCCCCAAAACACCATGGGGGCAGGGGAATAAAAAGTTTAACAATTAAAGGAATCATAATACATTCAGACAAAGGATCTCTTAAGCCTTTGTTAGATTTCCAGCCCCTCACAAAGGTGCTAGGGAATGTTGCTGGGAAAAATCAACAAAGATCTGTTCTCTCTACATATGAATTACTATATGATGGTTCAAAGCAGTTTTGAAAGGTATAATTTTTAAATGTTGTAACTATAAGTAAGTTTAAATTAAAGAACTGCTCCTTGCATCTGGATTTATTGTGCAGACACTGCAATTGAATTTAGTCAGCCCTTTTTTTCAATCTATACTGATGCCAGATAGCCTGGTCCTACTTGTATGGTAGTGACTGAGGTTATTGTAACAGGCTTCTACTTATAGTAAGTAGGAGCTCAGCTGGAACTGATAAGTGTGATCACTGATTGATTGCCTGTCTGTACATAGTGGACAGAACCTCTGTTGCCTTTCAAGTACAGAAAGATTCACAGAATAAAGCTAAAAGGGCTAAAATTCTTCAATTAACATTAAGTACAATGGCTCTTTTTTGTATCAAACTAATTAAAATAATGTAATGGTCTGGTTTTAAACAAAGTAATGTAGAGATACTACAAGATTCTGCTCCCATTTACACTGGTACAAATCCAGATTAGTGTTATCAATGTCAATAGATTTACTTTGCTTACATAAGAGTAAGATCAGGATCAGATCCATAGGCACTAATGTAAAACAAGCACATTTATGAAAAACAGTGCATCAGATACCGGTATATTTTAAATGATATTATTATGGATTTATACGAGTGTGACAGAGAACAGAATTTGGCTCTTTGTCTTGTAACCATTTCTTTTGTGCCTGAATATGTAAAGTATTTCTTTCAGCAGGCATTTTTACATGCCATGGACCTGATTCTAATTCCACAGAGGTGTAAAGAGGCATATAAAATCAGGCTCTGTGTATGTTCAATAGGTCTATCCACAATTATGATGAAAAATTGATTTTTAGCTTTAACTGTAAGTTAGTTTAATCCTGACAGTACTACATGACTATAGTTTTTGAATTAACCCTTCTTTGTTTCTATTATAAAAAAGTGATTTGAATTCTATTATACGTGTGTCTAAATATTTAGAGTATTTTTACATGGAAACATATTCAGTACACCACAACAGGGTCTACAAAAATAGTACATGACTATAGCTATAAATACATTTAGAGTAAGCCAGTAAAAAGCAGTTAACAACTGACCACTTACCAAAATTAAATATACTGTCCATTTAATATTTGGGGGTTTTTTAAATCAAGGATTAATTGCTTTAAAATTATTTCCTTTAAATTCATTTAAGTTCAATAAGCACATTTTAAAGAACTGGGATACAAGAACATAACAATGTATTATTATTGATAAAAATTAATCCACAAAAATACCTAGAACTAGGCTTTTCAAAGAGGTTTGTTGAAGGCAGGTGTCCAGCTCTGACTGGATTTACCTAAATCCTTTATTCCCTATTGCAAATCGCAGTTCTGAGGTTTTTCCTTAGTAAGATCATATAAGCTGAGTTTCATCCCACACTAACATTTTTTACCTTCAAGTTAAAATTCTATATTACTTTGAAGGAATTGTGTGGAGGGGACCGATCTCAATTTGCTCAGTAAGGCCTGAAATATTTTTAGCTTTGTTAATTTTAAGGAAATACTAATACAATTTTAATACAACTGCCTTGGGTTTACATAAATGATGCCTGTTTTGAACAAACAGAATTTGTTTTGATGTTGTATTAAACAAATTGAATGGTGGAAAGAAGTTGTAATTTAAATTTGCCAGGCAATAACTACTATTTTGCTATACAATTTAGTTAAATAGTTCTTATATTATAATGGCTATTATATTATAATAGTGAACCTCTCAAAGAGGCAAAGTCTGTCTCTGGATATATGCAAGTGACTCCTCCTGAAGTAAGGTCAGACTGTGAGATCAATATAGATGTAAAAGCTGCTGATTTTTTACAATGGAGTGGATTAGCAGCAGGGTAATCCAAGGATTACATAGACCCATCACATCAGAAGTGAGCCTCAAATTGAGAAAGGACATGATCAGAAGGCCCTCTCTTTAGGAGTATGTTTTATACACTTTTGCTAATCATTTGTTTCAGAAAAGTGACATTTTGTTCAAAGGAAACCTTTAAACGTTCTTTTAAAGCTTCTTAGTCAAATGCATATTTATATCAACTAAGTATTATTTGTAATATCCTAATACTCAAGAACTCTAGCCAAGGACCAGGACTTCCCATTGTGCTAGATGCTGCATAATCATAAGTAAAAAAGTCAGTTCTGCTGCAGAATCATTACAATCTAAGTATAAGATAAAAGATGGCATATGAAACAGTATTAGTCAGAATGACAGGCTGTGGTCTTAGCACACTAGCAGCCTAACTACTGCCAAGTATTGTAAAGCAAAGGAGCATTTTAAGGAGTTATTTGAAGAATAGTAAGGTGATTTTGCAGATGTGTCTGGAGAGCTCCTCCTGAGCATGAGGGGAGTATGGGAGAAAGCATGAACGTCAGGGGTGGTGCTGGGGGGGGAGGTAGGATTTGTGGGGGATTATAGCCAGCCCAAGTCACCTTAGCCCCCCCAGGGGTCCCCCACTACCGCGCCCCAGGGTCGCCACCACCTGTTCCATGCAGCTGAGCCTGCCCTGCTCCCACCCACAGCCTGCAGAGGCACAGTGCTCCCGGCCTGGCCCAGCCCGACTCATGGGGCCTGTGTCCCACCTTTGTCTGCGCAGCACCCGCAATTTTCTGTCTAGCCCACCTCAGCACTCCTCCCCTCCCCGACCAGGAAGAGGCTGGCTCCACACCTGATGAATGTGCTCCATTGAAAATGTGACAACTGGGCAATGGAGCCTGACCCCATTGAC
>NW_005842222.1:1572672-1610294 GCF_000455745.1 Alligator sinensis
GGAGGGGAGAGGAGGGGGATCCTCGCCCCACTACACTAGATCGGAGCCCCCCAGCGCAGGCGGAAATTGCTGGCAGCCTGCGGTGCTGAGCTGGGTTCCGGCCAGGCGCCCACCTGCCCCAGCCCTACCGGATGGGGGGGGTCCTGCGGGGCAGTCGGGGTATTGCCCCCTCCGCCCGGTTCGGCTCTGATTGGCGATTGCTGCCGCTCGTGGTATTAATTGCACGCCGGCCTTTCCCGGCTGTGAGCGGGAGCAGCGGCTAAATTGGCTCTAATAAATATTAGCCGCTAGATTAGGCGAGGTGAAGCTGGCACGGCGCTATATTTTCGACCTGTAGCCTCTGCAAAGCCGCCAGTTCTGCGCCAGATTAGCCCCATCCATCCAGTGTCAATGGTTGTCTTGTTGAGAAAATCAGTGAGTAAACACGGCTGACAGAGAGGGGCTCAGCTGATTACTCATACAAATAGACTGCAAACTCCACCAGGAGAAGCTGTTTCCAGAGATGGGTTTCTCGCATTGACAGGGCTGCTTCTCCCAGGATCCTGTGTCCTGCTGTTCCCACTTTGTCCTCCATCAATCACACAATTGTGTCCGGGATGTTTTATAGAGTCACTTAATATCCCTGCCTTCATCTCTATTCACTTAGAGAATGATCTGCCATAAGGGCTAAAGGCTTTTGCAGGATGGGACCGGAGACAGACCCGGGCCACAATAGCTGTGGTGGAAAACACAGCAAATCAGTGACACTGCCGTGCTTTCTGATGCTAATAGCACAGCCACGGGATATTACAATCCGGGCAGGTTGTGATTTAAATGCGCTCCTACCATTATCCTATTGTCCAGCGTATTAAATCAGCCCCTCCACATCATACACTGGGGGCGGGGGTGGATTTTGAACTATAATTCTGTGCTAGCCTACAAGGCGCACGAAAAAGAGGGTTGGAGGGGGAATACTAAATAAATAATATCGAAAAGGCACATCAGAGGGACGCCCTGTGTTGATAAAACTGGTCCTCCCCCCTTTCCCCAGCAAATGCTGTGCTGGAGTCCTAAGAAAGAAAAAACTTGGGGCCCAGATCTCTTCCTCGCCTTCCACGCTGGAGGCCGGCAGGGACAAAACTGTATTTTACAGATGAATTTTAAAGATAGATGAAAGAGTTACAAGGTATCACTGTTTAAGTGTCTCATCTACAAATTAGATTGCTACACAATTAATCAGAAAGTTAATTAATGAGCAAGTTACTAATTAGGACATTTAAAACCAGTGTTTATAGTGTCTTCGTTAAAAAAAAAAGAGATGTGGCTAATTGGCCCATACAGTGATTTCATAACTCACAGCCAAGGTTAAAATACTACAGATGTATTATTTATTATGTACAAACTCTAATTATATCATTATTATATCAAGCGCATCTTGCTTCAATCAATTTTATTATCATTTTAAGGTTGATATTTGTTAAATGCAACGTGCGCAGTACACGAAGGAGCCTGAAGATCCAGTTCAGCTGCCCCTGGTAGGAGGCAGCCGGGCACTTGGGAGGTAGCGTCATTGGCTAAAGGAACGGTGTTCTTGTAGGAGCGCTACACAAAATGCGCGCACACCACAGAAACCTTTCAGCTCAAAGGATTTGGCACTGGTAGCAAAGCCAAACAAAGTTGCGGGGCCAGACTTGGCCAGAGATGTGCCTTTTCTTTCGTATTTGTCCCCGGATTTAAGCGGGGGGAGGGTCCTATTATACCCACGTTTAAGAAAATAAGAGAGGCCCGTCCGGGCTTCCCCTGCACAGGGCTGGAGTGCCCTGGAGCCGGTCCCCTGTCAGGCATTGTGCGCGCAGGCACTGGTTATGAAGTCCCTGCCCGCTGATTTATGCCGGACACTAACCGGCTCAGATCCAGATGAAAGCTTTGTTGCTGCCTTCCCCACTTCCTCCGGCAGGGAAGGTCACTGGCCCACGTCACCACGTCCTCAGGAGGCGAGAAATTCGGGCTCCAGGCGCGATCTCTGTCCTTAGCTCACCCCTCGCTAGCTCCAGCTCAAGCCCTCCCTCGCGGAGGCTTCCCTGCAGCACTGAGGATGCGGCACCCAGACACCACCAGCTCACTGGGAGCTGGTCTTTAACTGGGAGCGGGCTCCGGGCTTTGTGCCTGGCGCCTGCTGACCCGGGATGCGGTGGACCCGGGCGCGCCGGCTGGTGGAGCTTTTCTGGAGGGTCACGGCCTTTAGTAATAACCCAAGCAGCTCTTTAGCCGCTGCTGGTGGGTGCAATGATACACAAAACTACTCATTGTCATCTCCTTTTCAATAGTGAGGAGTACATATAGGTAATTTTAATGAAGAGGTTCCTGTACCACATTATTAGCAATAAATCTACACCATTCTTTGTTGGTTAAAATCATTATCATCATCATCGCTATCATTACTGAACTCATTATTCTTGTGTTACTATCAGAGTAGATTTATGATAATACCCACCATCACGCCTGAGTTAAAGAAGGTGTAAAGGTTTGATTAATAGCTGCTTTCACGCTTTAATACTCGACATTTTCTCACATTTTTTATAAATAAGGACCATGATAATTACAGGCGGTAATTACTGCTTTTGTTATAAAGTGTTTGATTCCGCGCATATACATATTTCTAAAAAAACCCAAAACTAAAACCTATATAAATAAATAATCCGGTGGACACAATAAGTTCTTGTAACGAGGCAGTAAGGTAGACCTTGAAAACAATTAGCGTTTTGCTCAATCATAACGACACTTCAAATGAATAGAAAATAAATACAAAAAGGGCATTTCTTTCTAGGTTTGCTTGGGGGTAGATAATCCTCGCGGCCGGGCTGGGAGAGAAGGGCGGGTCATCCCGCCACCTGCACTGAGCCCTGCGGGGCATCCTCCGCCCTCCCCCTGCTCCTTTCATCAGGCCGGAGAAGCGGGGGTGTGTCACTTTCCCTTAGAAGCCAGCGGCTGGATGTTTGAATGATACAGGCATAGAGATATTATTATACTGTCTTCTAAACGTCAGCCTGTCTTTGCAAAAGCACACACGGAGATCTAGCCCCGA
The DNA here is from genome assembly GCF_000455745.1 of Alligator sinensis. Taxonomy (NCBI): domain Eukaryota; kingdom Metazoa; phylum Chordata; order Crocodylia; family Alligatoridae; genus Alligator; species Alligator sinensis. The sequence continues at coordinate 1,575,737 of NW_005842222.1, forward strand.
AATAATCCATCAGCCATCCCCGCGCTGAATTGCTTAGCGAGAGCAGCCCCTGGTTTAGAGCACACGTACACACACACACGCGCGCGCACACACACACACACACACACACACACTCTCTCTCTCTCTCTCTCTATCTGTCCCGTGTAGGTTACACGCCGCTTTGCCTCGCTTTGTCTTCCTCGTGCCCTTTCCTGGCAAAAATGGAGACATCACATCCTTGCCCAGCCCCGGCTCAGTATTTATGAAGGTTTTCTGACAAATAGGCAGGCTGGCCACGCATGGGTGGCTGCCTTCATTCCGCACTTGGCTTGTTTACATAGGACCAGCACCATTTCCACGGATTAAACAAATCACAGCGAGAAGGAGACATTTATAATCCGCCAACGAGGCCACAGGCAGTTAAAAAATGTGTGTATGTGTGTGTATGCTGTGAGAAAGAAAAATAAATGTCCGTGGCCAGGGAGCTGACCTTCTTCTTAGAGGGTAACTCAGGGGATGCAGCTCTAAATACATGTTCTTTATCATTTGATATCGTATACTTAATAATTATATATTGTACCTGATTATCATATAACCAAACCTAGAGCAAATTACTTTGCGTCGTATATATTCCTCCCAACCGAGGGTTTCTCCAGCATATCTTTCCCCTGCTAGACACAACAATGATACACTGTATCTGTTTTCTGACTTTCCTCAGCGTATATGCACTTATATGTGCATATAATGCATAATACATATTTAATGTATATATGTTATTTTGTGTATATATGTGTTATGTATGTGGTAGAGGACATATGTGTTGCATATTATTTGTTATAGATGGGTTGTCTATACCTTATAGGTATAGGGAGAGGGTAGTAGGTTCTCAGCGGTTGTAAATCGCGGTAGTTTAAATGGAGCTATGAAAATTAACACCCGCTGAGGGGCTGAGACTAGGCACAACTCCCAGTATTGTACCGCGCCTGTAGAGTGGGGCTCTGGTGAGCGTGGCAGTGCGATCCAAGCAGTGTGTGTGTGTGTGTGTGTGTGTGTTTTGGAGAGGAGTCGCTGGGCGGGTGTCGGTGTGGATGGGCAGGCACGCGTGCGTCCATGCGGTTCTGCTCAACCCGAGTTAATTTCACGTCTGTTCCCTCCCGTCACCCGGAAGTACAACGTGCAGAAGCGGAGCCGAGCCCTGGTGCCCACGTTAGGGGGATTTTGCAGAGTACCAGCGTGCACTTTACGATCTCTTCCCTCATCTCCCTCTGCCTCTCGCCGGAGGAAGAGTGATGGTGCTGGGGAAGGAGCTATCACTGGAAATGTTGCCCTTTATTTTCTGTCAGCTTTCAAGAGAGTTGGCTACTGCTGCTTCTCCTCCTGCTGCAGGGGGCTGGCTGACACATGTCACCCACCTCGGGCAGCCAGAGCAGGAAATTCCCTACAAAATAGCAAGGGGTTCGAAAAAAAGGATCACAACAAAATATTGAATAAATTCCCTTTTAATTTATTTGATCATTCCACATTACGGGGCTATGAATTGCTCAAATTTGATAACAAGTACTCAATTCAGCTCATTATGTAAGTTAAATTAGACTTCGATAAAATTTCAGTGGCGCGCAGTGGTTCCTAGAATGAAATGTAATTTGTGCAAGAATTTGTTGTATCTGTCACAAATATTTCCAATTAGCGACCGTAATTATTTGATAGTTTCTGCAATTATGGCTTAAACGGGTGAATTTGGGACTGTGGAGGACCCTAATTGGCCTAAATTTGATATTTTGCATATTTGCATAATGAGGAAATTGGTAGAAAATTGTGTTCATTCATTTGTGAAAAATCCTATGAATTTTATGAATTTGAAAGCTCTGTTTGTGCAGACTGTGACTTTGCTTGCTGATCCCTGAGGAGCTGACGCTGAATGCCTGAATGGGCAGCGCGCCAACTTCTCCACCAGGAGGGGGGGGGAGGGGGAGGGGAAGAGCAGCAGCAGCAGCAACAACAAGGGCCGCTGCGCATGCGCCCTGCTCCATCTCGAGTCCCAGTCTGCGGTGGAGGGGCAGAGCGCGGAGCGCCCGCCCCGGGCTGCAGGCAGAGCCCCCGCGCCTGCCCGCCGCCGAGCTACCTGTCTCCCTCCCATTCCCCCTACATGAGAAATGCGCCCAGTCCGCCGGGTGGAAGGGGTAATTGTGGAGGGTGAGATGCCGAGATGATGATAACTGTGCACTTGTTTAAATTAAATTGCCAAAGCTTCTCCTTTCAGTAAAAGCCTTTGATCTATTGCTCTGTCAATTTAAAGTGTTTAAAGAGAAGCAAAAGCATAGATTTTAAGATGCTTGCCCAGCACCTATTCATCATGCACCAGGGGCTTTAAAGTCTCGTGCTTTGCTGTGCTTAACATCTCAACTCTCCGAGCCTGGATCTAGACCAGGGAAACAGCCCCACACTCAGCCCTGATGAGATGACTTCCAATCATGCGGGTTGGGGGAAGTCTCGTGTAAACGACATGCGCTTCATGTGAGGACTTTACATTTGGGAATAAACCCCACACGTTTCGGGAACGAAAACAAATTCTGTGTTGGCCACGTAGAAAAGGAAAACTTCAACTTTTCCGAGGAACTGAATTATGGCAAAAAAGGGATTGTTTTTCCCCAGACAACTGATGGGCAAAATGGGACAATCTGGTCATCACATTTTTTTTTTTGTCACAGGTGTCCTTTATTTTTAGGAAGTCAGTAAAAGTCCAAACCCAGTGGGCTTTCCCCTCCTTTAAGTAAATAATGTCTAGCACTTCTTTCCATATGCCTTTGCTGGGAGCAAAGCGAACAAACAAGCGATCAAGGGCTGCAGATACTGAAATGGGGCTGTGATGTATTCCACTATAGACTTTTACACACTTCAGCTCTCGAATATAACTTGGCTTTGTTAGCACTTTCCCCCATCAACATGGACGTGTATAATGCGAGGATGTAACAGACTCTAAATGCTTAAGTGCTTTGTTTCACAGTACATTTTCTGTAAAGGTCAAAATAAATTCATCTCCCTTCATGCAGTATTTGTGTTTGGCTTCTAAAGCCATTTGTGCTGGCTTCAGGATGGAATCTCCATTAACTAATCAAATGTACCCAAGGACTGGAGAGATGCATCGTATTTAGGAATTTGGTTCCATTTTGTTTTTCTTTTTTTGTACTGGGGAGGATGATGTCATTATTTCAGCTGTGTTACTACTTAACCAGCTCTATTGATCTTTGATATCACTGTTTAGCTCTCACCTGCTCCCATTTTCCACCCCCATTTCATTTTTCCCTTTTGCACAGAAGAAACTCCTAACTAAGATAAAGGAGTACAAAGAAGGTAGCAGAATTTGGAAAGTAAGAAAACATATAGCAAAAAGTTGAGATGTTTTGAGTAGTGCTTGTGACCATGTTCTTCAATACTGTGACAAAAAGGTGATGTTTGGAAGCATGTTTTAGTGCTTGCAGATAATGTGACAAAAAGTTATTAAAACATTCCTGTTTATAATTAAATTAAATTCCTAGAAACCAAGAGACAAAGCTACTCTCCTTTCCAGATGACCAGCAGTTCTTGCTAAAATGGAAACATCCAGGTGTAGTGATATATTAACATGTAAAATATGGCCACTGATCAAAAGCTGGTATATTTAAAGTTAAATCTAACTCCGATTGGGTGCATCCACATGTGCAATTACCCCAGTGCAATAAACCCCGGTGCAGCTAGCACCAGAGTCAGCTGCTCCTGGGAGCAGCATTTACATGGGTGTGCCTGGGATCACAGCAATTCGGGCTGGGGCAGAGCAGCCCCAGGCTGGCAGAAGACCTGGGGGGTCATCTTTGGGCTTCAGGTGGCAGTGTCGAGCAGCAGAGGGGCTGGCTGGGGCATAAAGATGTGGGAGTAGCAGGCAGGCAGCCCCTGCACTGTACCACTCTCATGCCCCAGCCAGCCCTGGTCACCATCTCCACATGCATTGTGGTGGTGTAAATTACTTGTCCAGTACTTGTCCAGAATTATACTATCTTATGGCAGAGTTGATTAATTTACTGTGCCCTTATATGGGTGCACATGTGGACAGTGACACCTTACCATGGAGCTAATTAGTCAACTCCACAGTAAAGCGCACATGTAGATGCACTCACTGTAACTTTAATTTTTGTAACCGGTATTGCAAGCTAAGGATGGAGTGTCAGCTTTAACTGTTGATTTCTTAGCTTTCCTTCTGCAACCAGGGTGGTATGAGGTTGGTATCCCCTCTCCAACTGAAGGGATGTTTGGAGGTGTGTGTGTGTGCGCTGTGGGAGCGTAGCTGCTTAGCCTGAGCTAATTCACTGTCCTCCCCTACAGAGCAGAGCAGAGACTGTGGTCATGCTCACTAAACAGGACCCAACAATAAATAAACAATGGTTAGAACATACATACACAAGGTTACAATAATACAATCCCACACATAGGCATAGCAACCACTCAAATCCAAAGTGATAATCATAAGTCTCTCCCCAGCATTTTAGCAGCTGACCATTTACCAAACATAAGGCAATACATAACCATCTTATAATACAATATCAAATTAAATAAATTCACAGTGAAAATACAACTTATGGCTCACCCCACATTTATATGGATCTAAGGCAACTGTAATCATTTATGTAAACCTTAACAGTTACATCCAGAACCAATGATGCACAGTAATCATGATGCATGGAGGAGTAATACACAGGGGAAACAGGTAACCCCTAAGGGACAACACTAACTGCCCCTAGTCCCCTTGACTAGATGGACTCTGCAGGCATGAAAACCTCTCCTGAATATTGGGGCCCCTCCTTTCCTGTGGAGACCTTTTCCTCTCCCCTGTGAGGACCCCAATCCTCGGCCTGGGCATTCACAGCTCCTCAGCCCTCTGGTGGGACTTGGCTCATCTCTCTCTCTCTCTCTCTCTCTCTGGGTAGGGGGCTGGTCAAAGCTCCCGCCTTGCTGGGGACTGCTACTTCCTCCCACTGCTGCTCATACTGGAAAGGCCCAAGCTGCCTAGTGCAGCTACCAGGGCCTACCCACTCTCCTGGATCTCCCATGCACCTTCTGGTGCCCTGGGACCTTTGCCACCTGCAGAAATGTGTGCCCACGCTTCCTCGTGCCACCTCCGGGGGTTTTTTCAGCTTTCTCCCAGCCCTGTGCACTAATCTGTGCGCCATGGGACCCCCACCATTTGCAGGGTCAGAAACCCGAGCTGCCTTGTGCAGTCCTGGAGTGCCTTCAGCTCTTTCTTGGCCCCATGCACCAATCTGTGCACTGTGGGACCTCTGCCCCTCACAGAGCCTTGTGCAGCTGGGGGAGTTCTTCCCTCAACTCTCCAGCCCCGTGCAGCGACCTGTGCACTGAGGGCTCCTGCCTCATGCAGGGTTGGGGACCCATGATGCCTCATGGAGCCGCAGTGGTCCCTTCAGCTCTCCAGCCCTGTGCACCGACCCGTGCACTGAAGGCTCCTGCCTCACGCAGGGTTGGGGACCTGTGTTGTCTCATGCAGCCACCAAAGTCCCATTCACTCCTGAACTCTCTGTACATTAATCTGTGCAGCAATGCCACAGCTCTTCCCATAGCAGGGCTGGGACACAGCCACCTGCTGCCTCCCATTTGGCAGAGATGTCTTCAGACCACTTCTAGGGCAACCGCTCCACCGCACCGGTCAGCTGCAACCAGCTTTTCTGGAGCCCATCTTCATCGTCCTTCATTGAAGCTGCCCATGTGCTCAGCAAGCAGGCTTTTATTCCCTCTGGAGGCTCCACCCCCAGATTGGGAACTGACCAACAGAAAAGCCTGAGGGGGTCAGTTCCCTCTCAGGTCCTTTTTTTCACCTCGCCCCTAGGTCAGGGCCAGGCAAGCCTCTCTTCCTCCCTCTTCTGATTGGTGGGAGCATTCCCCTTCCATGCCAATCAGCCTGAGCCATATGGCTGAAACCGGCAAGCCGGGCTGCACCCAGCAAGTCTGCCACACTTCCAATATCAAAGCCACCTCAAAAACTAAGTTTGTTAATTTTATTTATTTACCCAACAAAAGCAAATAGACTGCTAGAGGAGATTCCAGAGGATATGCTGAAATGGTGTTTTGCAGGCTGCCTGTGAATATGCATTTACATTCCTATCTGACATCCAATACTTTCAATGGCACTTCTAAAATAATGTTATTCAAGAACACTGCACTCAGGATCCGAGCTTCCACTGACAGTACAGGTGATCTGGCCCTAAACATGCCTGATTTGGGCCCTAAACGATTTGATTTGGGCCCTGCTAAAAACCTTTATTAGACTGAATTTAGGTAAGAGGGAAAGTTTTAAACGTGTACTTCTGCTGTTTTAAAAATATAGAGCCAACGGAAATTGTGGACTACAAATTTTAATTAAAAAAAGTTTTGTAACCACAGGGAAAAGACCTTTTGTTCCCATACATTTTACTAAGGTGAATGACAAGCTTCAGGCCAGGGCAAATGTTCACATTAAAGATAGGATCCCCATGTAGGTGAGATTTATAATGTAATCTCTAGTGATCTGTTATGGCCTGCCTTGCCTGTTGGTGAAATGGAAATTTAATAGCTCCCGTTCTAGGTGTCACACCAGACTGTAGCCAGAACTTTCTGTTAATTTCTGCTATGCTTATATCTGCTTTACCCCTTTTTTCCTTTCTCCAGTTCTTTTTCTGTGTTGTCTCTCTCTCTCTCTCTCTCTCTTTTCCTGGGATGTTATTTCTTCCTGGATTATTAGAACTCATTTACATGCACTTAAAAATAATGCACAGATTTAAATTCATATTGCTTTAAAACCTTTGTCCAATTTCCTTTTGACTTCAATGGAAGCAGGATTGTCATTCTAGGACACAATGGCACTATCTTCTCTAACACAAAATAGTCACAATGAAAATCCCAATCCTGCACTGTTTTTGCACATCAAATTCCTACTGGAGTTAGTACATTTTGGGTGAATAAGTGATCAGACAGCAGGACTGATCCTGTGATAATGGCTTGCCTCTTGTTGTAGGAGAGGTGTTTGCATGGTCTGTTTTCTTCTCATGATGAGGAAAATTGTTAATTTTGTTTAAGACAGTTTTGTGGTGCATTTCCTGGTATATCTTTCAATGCAAGGTTCTAAGAGACTTATTTATTTGAAAGGCTACAATGGGTTCTTCAGAGGTATTCAACTTGGAAAGGCAAACCCCTATTTAATGTAATATAAATTACTGGGACACAATGGATCCAGTAGACTTAGATCCTGTAAATATCTACCTCGTTTCAAGTCCAGAATTACATGCAAACATAGAGATTTAATGTGGATAAGTATTTTATCAATACACAGTTTTAATGCAGTAGTAGCTGCCAATTCTCAACTTTCACAACCTAACTGGGATCACTCACAGTGCAGAATCTGGGCGCACATCTAAATCTTTTCTGGGTCAGGGCCCAAGCTTTCAGAAAGTCTGGTTTAGAATATGGAAGAGATGCCTGTAAAATACCACTTAAACCAAAAAAGCCCTATTTCAGTTACAACTGGTGAAGGGAGTCTAAAATCAGTAAAAGGTGCTTCCTCTTCCATGACATTTTTATTTCTAAGCTTTTAAAATATCATTGTATGACTTAGCTGCTGCATCATATTTAGTTATTTATGTAACCACAGTTCTGGGCAACTACTAACAAGTAAACTTTGTGCAGATTACCAAAGAGATAATGCTCCTAGGAACAATATAATATGTTTAAGAAAGTGCCTTATAATGTGGCTAGAGTGCACCATCTTAAGTTACAACCTTCCTCAACTCTCAAAAAGCAAGGATACGAACCTTTCCTTATACATTCAATCACCTCATATCCAATCCACCTCATATCACCTCCTCCTTTAAAATTACCTATGTTCAAATGCAGGGCTGGTCCAACCATTAGGCAAACTAGGGGGTTGCCTACAGCGCCAAAGTTTGGGGGGCGCCAAAATGATATGTCTCTCTAGTGGGTTATGGAATAGAGAAAATCCCACACAATTTACTGATTTGTTTTGATGCACTGGCTGGGGGAGTAGTTAGCTGATTGCACGATTTCACAATGATTACACACTTAATTCATACAACACAATTTTATTTTAAAATTCTTTGCTACGTATATAACACTGCTTAGCTTTAAGAAACACCACAAACATTAAAAACACAATAATTACATATATCAGAAACAATGCTCCGAATGCACTTCCTTCCAAAACAATGCTGTAAGAATTAGTTACAAAAACAACTACAATTACAACTAAAAGTTAAATTTGAATCAATACTATTATTTTTCATAATATACTTACAATCCTAGAATTCCGAGAAGCCAAATACCAAAATATGGTTTCATTCCTCAGTAGTACGATTTAATGGGTTGGCCTCAGTAGTACGGTTCAATGGGCTTGCCTCAGCAATACAATTCAATAGGCTGGCCTCAGCAGTGATAGGACTAAGTCCCCCTTCTTCAGACCCTTTCAGGTGCTCCGCGGCTTCAGCGTGAACTAAGAGATTCGTGTTCATGGAGAGGTTGGGTCAGGTGATCAGTCTGATCCCGGCTACACTTGCAATTCTTCCTTCATTGTTCTGCAAGTGAAGTCACCTCCAAATTGGGACAGTAAATTACAGTTTTTATTGAGTGAGCTGCCATCAGTGGGCTCCTCCTACTCAACTTGTCATAACTCCCAAATTTGGGCTCGGATCTTACTCAACAGAAATTACCTTTGTTGAGCATTTTTAAATTATTCTTGGGGAGACTTCCATATCACTGTAAATACCCTTTTCTTACCAATTTGGTTAAAAGGCCCTAGGCTTTGATGTCTCGGAATTCAGGATATTTACTTTCTTTGTAAAAAATTTCTAAAGATACAATTTAGATTAAGACTTTAAGTGGACAGCCCTGGCTGGCTACGGCTCCATCTTGACAGGGGTGGGCAAAATAGAGCCCAGGGGGCCAGATGCGGCCCGCCAGGCCATTCTATCTGGCTCGCAGGGCCCTTAAAAAATTTAGAAAATTAATATTTATCTGACCTGGGCTGCCTGTCATGTGGCCCACAATGGCTTGCCAAAACTCAGTAAGTGGCCCTCAGCTCAAAATAATTGCCTGCCCCTGGAAGACCTTTGGTTTGGTAAGGGAAGAAAGACGTCTGAAAAGGTCTCAGAGGAAAAAACCACTAGAATTGACTACCTTCAAAGCTAGAACTTCTGTAAAAGTTCATTCTAGACTTCTTATTTTCCTCTATATTGGAAGTGGTGGGGGCGCCAAGGTACACAGTTCGCCTAGGGGGCCAATTACCCTTGGCCAGCCCTGTTCAAAAGCCACCTCTGGTTTTGGACTAGAACTCATAACTTCTATTAAATGAGTGAAAAGGATGGTCCTACATTCTAAAGATAGTGGATAGCTATAGATAAATGTTTGGATAATGTAACCTCCCATTAGTCAGCAGTAAGGCTTATTTTTCACTTAATGCTGCATGTGTAAAGCAGCAGTGGGGAGTAAGTTACCATAAAAAGTTTTTGGAAAGAATTTTTCCAAGACGGTTTGAAGTAATCGTTTTTTAAATAATAACTATATTTATTATTATTTTAGAGAGAATGTTCAATAAAACTAAAATGAAGGTTTGCAGAATACACTCAAAGTTTAACAAATACTAAGGAAAATCAAAATACAGATAGGAGTCAAAAGATCAAAAATACTATAAAGGCAAAAAAAATTCAAGGATAACACTCATATTTCAACAAATCAAGATTTTCCAATTACATGTGTACTAAGAACATTTCTCTTTGAAATCAGGAGATATTTTACTCGTGTGAGAACTGTAGGATTGGGTTCTCTCATACTCATTGTTATCAAATGTCATTATTTGTAGCTCTGTAGTTAAGAACAACTTGCATTTTGCAGTTATCATTAGGATTCAACCTCTTTGTTGTGCATCAAAAATACATTGTATCCTCCTGTACCAAATGCACAACCTCAGAAACTTGAACAGGAAGCTGAAAAGGGAAATTCCCACTTGTATATAGAAAATGCTAAGGGCTAGGGTAACAAGCCAATGGGCTAAGGAGAAAGGAACAGGTACAGGTAAATAAACATTAGCATTAAAGTACATACATTTAGGAACTAGGTAACAGATAATAAGCAGTAACACTGTGGTGGATTCACTCAAGAACAGGTAACAGGTAGTGAGCACTACCCAATGGTACATACACTCAAGAAAACTTAAACCGTCCCACACCCTCAAAGGTGCTCCAAACCATCCTCTGGTCCTGAGAGTGCTCAACTGCCTTCTGCACATACTTCCACATCTGAGTCCTGCTGCTACAGCTGGCAGTCCCAGCTCTGTCACTCCTCTGAGATCTCCAGCCATGTGTTTTCCTCTGTGGCTGTGTCCCATGCCCTGCCACTACTTCCTACTTCATCTCTCTTTTGTCTCCCTGCCCCTAGTGTATCTGGGGGTTGTAGCCTACATGCAATCAGCATGTAGGCTACAACCGGGCCCCAATCCTCCCACCACCCGACCTGGCCATGGCCCCACCCACCCAGTAGCCGGGGTGTGGCAGGACATGGAGGGGGATTATCCCACTCACCTGGCCTGGCCCTGGTGGCAGGGGGTGTGGCTCAGCCCAGTGGTTGGACACGTGGTGTCGCAGCGCTCCCAGAGCAGCTGCAGCTCTGTATTTCAGTTTGGGGGAGCTGAGCATGTGCATACATGCATGCACTCAGGACTTCCCAGACTGAGATTGACGGTCAGAGTCTCCTTGATCGACTGGTTGGTGACTACTGATATAGGGGCAACTGAATCTTTTACATAAATCTGGTTCTGTTCCCCTGGTTCGTAAACCTGTCTAGTGACCCTATAATTATAAAACTCTTTTGTATTTATGTGGCTGCAGCCTGCTGTTTCTTAATAGCTTGGCTAACTGAACTCAGGTATCCTCCCACCTTATTAACATATTCAGATAGGTTGTTAAATTTCTCCAATACATTTATTCCAGAGATAACATCAATAGGTAGGTAGGTGTACCATACAAACAACATGATATAAGATGTATACCTCACAGATGACTGCATACTGCTCCAGTAGGCCATCATTCCATGTCATCTGATTGTCCCTGATCAGGGTGGACAGCATGTCAACCAGAGTACAGTTGAATCATTCCACCAGCCTATCAGATTTGGGGTGATATGTTGTGCAGGTTTTGTTGATTTCCAAAAGGTCACGTGGTTGGTGAAATAGCTGAGTTTCGAAACTTCTCCCCTTGTCAGTGTGCAGGAATCGAGGTACACCATGGTAGCACACAAATCTCTCAACAAAAACCTTTGCCACAGTCTGAGCCTCCTGATCAGGGAGTGGGGAAAAAAGTCAGCCACTACTTGTTTAGTTGTTTGCATGTGGTGTTATGGATAGGGGACTGAGAATATCCAGGGCTATCCCTCCAGGCTTTGTCCAGCCTACGTGGAGACCATAGGAGTCCTGGGGTTAACTCCTCATTCCTTTTCACACAACCTACAGCAGTCCCTGACAGATTTTCTCCAGCCCAACCAGAAATACCAAGACTGGTCTTTATGCAAGATTTTATTGATGCCCAACTGTCCCCCAGTATTGGAATCATTTAAATCTTGCAAAACTGTTGGTATTTCCTTCTTGGGTACCCCTATTTGAATATACTCAGGTCCTTAAGCTGATTCTGGAAGTTTTCACACCAGTACTCTTTGTCTAATGTTTAGCTCAGGCCACACTACCTGGTAACACTTCAGGTGCGGGTGATGCTGCCCTTCATCAGGGCAATTCCCTGCTATCTATATCCTTCCATCTTACTAGTTTCTCAATATCAGATCTTCCCGTTGTTTTGCATACCAATCTGCCAACTCTGTAACCTCCTTTGTACCTGGGGTTGGTTCACTCTGGGCTGTCTCTTCTGCAGATAGTGGCCGTACCCCCCTCACCTCTGCTTTAAGTTTATCTTCCACTGCAGAAAGCCTACAGAATAAGGCACTGGCATTCTGGTGCTGCTGTCCAGGGTGATGCACTATTTGCTAGTTGAACTCGCCTAGCTGTTCAACCACCTAACCAGTTGTCCTTCAGGTTGTTGAAAATTGTGTAGCCATTGAAGAGAACCATGGTCTGTTCTTAAAGTGAAGTGTCTTTCTAGGAGGAAGTGTTAAAAATGTTTGGTAAAGGTCACCTCAGTGAGCAGTTCCTTTCTTGTAGTTGCATATTGGTGTTCAGCTTTGTTTAGGGTTTGGCTTGCATAGGCCTTTTCCTGACCACTTTCAACTTGTGCCAAAACAGCTCCAATGCCAACATCACTTGCATCAGTGTCCAGTGAAAAGGGTAACAGAGGGTCGGGGTATGCTAAGATAGGGGATGACATCCACCACCACTTTAGCTCTAGAAAGGCATCTTAACAGGCATCTTATTGGAGAGCTTGTGTAAAGGGCTCGTGATGGTAGTGAAACCTGACACAAATCTCCTATAATAGGAGGCTAGACACAAAAAGCTGCACAGTTCTTTTACATTTCAAGGTATTGGCCAGGTTTTAACAGCCTCCACTTTCTCTGGATCTGTGCCTACCCCCTGTATGGAGATCACGTCCCAAAAAGTTCACTTCCTTGGAGAAAAGCTGACATTTGGCAGGTTTGATTTTTAGATTGGTCTCCTTCAGCCTCTTAAGCACTGGTTTCAGTTTCTCCAAGTACTCCTGAAACGTTCAGCCTATTAGGATGATATCCAGGTACACCAGACAGAAGGTCCCTATAAAAGGTCCCTTGTAGATCTGCTAATATAATATCCATCAATCTCTGAAATGTATTGGGAGCACTGCATACCCCAAAACACATAACATTAAACTCAAAAAGTTCCTTCTTAGGGCAGAAAACAGTCTGGGCTTTCTGTGTGCACTTCCCCTTGCCAGTAAACACTAGCCAGATCAAGGGTGGAGAACTATCAGGTTCTGGCTAGGAGGTCTAATGTGTCATCAACCCAAGGTAAGGCATAGGCATCCTTAACAGTAACTTTATTCAGTCTGCAATAATCTACACAGACCCACACACTTCCCCACTTTTTCTGCACCAACATCACAGGGACAGCCCATGGGCTGACAGAGGGCCTGAGGATGCCTTTCTCTTTCATCTCTTGCAGCTGCTGGTCAAACTCCTGCCGGAAATGAATGGGTACTCTTCTAGGCCCCTGTTTAACAGGTCTGGCACTATCAGTGTTGATCTGGTGCTTTGTCAGGTCTGAATGCCCTAGATCAGGAGTGGGCAAAATGATGGATCCAGCTGGTGACTCTATTTCCCAGCAGCCCCTGCCCACATGGCTGGGGCCAGTTTCCATGGAGACTCCAGCAACAGCCACACTGTAATAGCAGGAGGCTAGGGTTTCCATAGGGACTGGCCCCAGCAGCACTGGAAGGGCATGCAGTGGGGTGCAGAGCTGCTCCAGAGCCCAGCTGGGATCTTGCAGTGGTGACAACGTAGTCCAGAGCTAAGGCAGAGCCACAATATGCATCCTGCATGCTCTGGGCAGGGGCATGCAGGCAGCGGATTGCAGCTCTGCCCCAGCTCCTTGAAGCAGCAACATCATGGTCTGGAGCTGAGGCAGAGCTGTGATCCGCTGCCTGCACACCCCTGCCCAGAGCATGCAGACTGCAGATCGCAGATGTGCCTTGGCTATGGACCACACTGTCACCTCCACAAGCTCCCATCCAGGCTCCAGAGCAGCTCCACATGCTGTCGTGCACCCTGCCAGCAGGGGCAGCACTAGTTGGGGGTTGGGAGGGAGAGCTATAGCCATCCCAAAATTCTCTGGTCCCAAACATCCCAATTATGATGCCTTGATATGCAACCTGAGGTTGTGTCTAGGTGTTGGCAACATGCACTAGGACTTCAGCCCTGTAGGGCTCTTACCCTTTGCAGTTCTCGCTAGGAATTCTAATCCCTCATTGAGCATAGGTTCAGATAAGCCCTCCTCTTCTTCTACATGTTCATACCAGTCATTATATTCTTGTTGTTCCCCACCAAAGGGTACTGGATTGAATATTGGCTCAAGATACCAGGGGAGTATGGGAGGGAGGGGAGGGTGTTTTCCTCTGCTGGGCAGCTGGGTCCTGCTGGCTTCCCTTGGGTTCTACCACCCTCGGCTCCTGTCATCTTTGACAGGCAGCCAGGGGCAGATAAATATTAATTTTCTAAATTTTTTAGGGCCCTCCCCCCCGACCAGACAGAATGGCCTGGAGGGCCAGATCCAGCTCATGGGCTGTATTTTGCCCACCCCTGACCTATGACCACCAATCCCACTGCTACCACCAGTTGTACCAAACCCTACGACCCCAGGAACTAGCACAGGAAGCTGAAAAGGGAAGTTCCCACTTTTATATAGAAAATGCTAAGGGTTGGAGTCACAAGCCAATGGGCTAAGGAGAAAGAAACAGGTTTATTAACATTAAGGTACATACACCTAGGACCTAGGTAACAGGTAATAAGCAGTAACACTGTAGTGAATTCACTCAAGAACAGGTAACAGGTAATGAGCACTACCCTGTGGGACATGCAGTCAAGAAACAAACCCTTTCACACTTCTGGAAGTGCTCCAAACCAGCCTCAGGTCCTAAGAGTCCTCAATTGTCATCTGCATGTACTTCCACATCAGAGTTGCACTGCTACAGCCCGCAGAGAGCTCTGGCACTCTTCCAAAATCCCCAGCCACCCCTTTCCCTTTGCTACTCAGTTCCATGAGTCTCTGCCACTGCTTCCTCTCCCTTTTGTCTCTCTGCTGGGGGTTGTAGTCTACATGCAGTTAGCACAGTTCTGCAAGACTCCTCCACCTGGGGACTCCTGGGGGTTGCAGTTCAAATCCAGTCAACAGAGCTGCTCCCCTGGCTGTTGCACATTCACATTACAGTGCATTACATTCAGTTCACACAGTATACTACACTCCACCAAATTAGAACATTTACTCTTTAAGCATAGAATTAATTTTCTGAGAAATTACAAGTTAATCCATTAATAATTTAGGAATTAAAAAAACCCTAAAACTTCTTTAAAGCAGCTACAACAGGCCTTTTTGGTTCATATTGATCACAGAACAACATTGACACAAATTCATACATTTCTGTAATAAGTAAAATTAATTTAAATTAGACAGATGGTCTTCAAATGAAATCTTCAAATATAGCCCATTTAATTCCCACTATTCTTTATTAAAGAAAGGTTTTCTTTCACTAGAGACTGAAATCTGCTCTCCCATGGAGACTTCCACATAGAATTTCCCTCTTTCAAAATGTTTACCATTTCCCATTGTAACAAATGGGACTGGAGCCAGGGTTGCCTTCAGTCTGGTAGCCACTTTGAGGAGGTCATCTTTCACTCATTGGTCTTAATGCAACTGCAGCATAGACTGCACTTAGCAAACAACCTCATTCAGTGGCTTCTCACCCTATTTCTCTTTGCTACCTCAGATCACCAGTTTTTCCTGAGAACATCTTATGGTCCACTGAAAACAATGGTCACTTTGAAACAAAGTAATTCTTATGAGTTCATCTGACCATTTTATGCACCACTCTCTCCTGAAAAATATTTTTTTTTATTTACAAAGAAATGACCATTTTGCCTAAATGTTTGTTTTCAAAAGCTACCCACTGTACCAGGTCAGCTCAAAGAGGGATGGGTGTAGAGGGAGGGGTATGCAGGTGAATAGAGAGGACAAGAGGGAGGCAGAATTCAGAGTCTGGGTGCAAGAGAAAACAGGTCTGTACAAGGGGTAGGAAGAACTGGGAAAACTAGAGCAATAGGGAACACTGGCAGTTTTGTACTGCTCTGGCAAAACAAAGAAGTCGTAAATCTGGTTTTACTGACCAGTGCACACTAGATGTTCTGTGCTGCTTCAGAGTGGCATTAACCATTAACATATACTAGTGAATTAGGTGATAACAGTTAACATTAAAAATACTTAAGCATGATCTGATAACTTCAATTCAGAAAAATATATGGTAGCAGTCTGTTTTGAGTTCAGTTCCTGTTTTAGTGTTCATGTATTACTGTAACCCCGCTTGCACTCCACCCTTCACACTGCTCTAGCTTTAGGGTGCCCTCCACTTCTCACTCACCCACCATGCCCTAAATGTAATTGTTTGGTTTGAAGAAAGGCTGCCTAATAGCTCCCAGGACAGACCCCAGTTTCCCTAGTTTATTCTTCCAGGGCACCAGTTATGCCTTAAGGGCTAATTACATGGCTCTGAACTCTCCTTTACACCACACCCGTGCCTCACAGACATTGCCAATTAATGGCTTTGCTAGGCACTTGGCTTCAATCCAATACTGGACCATGTAACAGAGAGCCTTGGGTCCCTTGGTCCTTTGAGATAAAAAGAGCCCAGCCAGGGAGCACTACAGGCTAAGCAGGGTGCAGCAGCTTAGGTTTCTGGGGCAACAGGCCAATGAGGCATTTAGTAGGTACCTGCAAGCAGCTAGTAGGCAGGGCCCTAGGAGCATAAACGCCTAAAGTTTGGGCTGGCAAGGTAGTCTCTCTCTGGCAGCTGCAGGAGAAGGAGCTCCTGCTCAGGAGAGCCACCTAGGTGTGCTAGGCTGATTGCTTTGCTGCCTGTGAACAGTGAGGCTCAGGGAACTCACAAGGAGTCTGGGCTGGGAGGTATGCTATATTAGTGAGGGAAGGTTTTCCTTTGTAAAGAGGCAGAGGGCCGTTTCCCTTTTATGTAATGTTATAGCCTGGGGGCTTATGTTTATGTTGTGTTTACACTGGCAGTTTGGGTTGGGACTATGGTGTAGTGTACAGAGATCCCAATAGTGCCCGAGGGGCATGTGATCGCCTTGAGCCCTGCTAGGGGCAGGCTCAAGGTTAAAGCTACTATTGAGCCCAGAGAGGGGCACAGTACAAGGCTGCAGAGCCTCACAGGTGCCCAGTGACTGGAAGAGATGAACCAGAGCTAGTCCATCAAAACCAGGTCCAACACAGTGGGGCCGGGCTAGAAGGTCTAGCTGAGAGGAAAGGGGTGGAGGCTGATGAGACTGAAGTCCCAACAGGAGAACAATGATATTGTAACACCCATGAGGCTTGGAGCATGGTACAGGGGAAGATACGGAGCCATGCAATTATCTCCTAAGGTTTTGGGAGCCTGGAGAGGGGCCTGGGATCCGGGAGGCCCAGCAAGGGGCCTGAGGAATAGTATGGAGCAGTGGGATGCCAGGGAATCCAAGCGGGGGTTCAGTTGAACCAGGGCCACATAAAGGCTCATGGCAGCCTCCTTATTATCATCATTATTATATCATCAGGGCATGGCAGACAAGAAGGGAAGCCACCCTAGATGCGGAGTGGGGCATGGTCACAGAGCCACCAGGGAGCATCATAGCCACTCCTGAGACCCCAACATGCTACAGGCCACCTCAGCCCTTTACATCCTTCAGGGCCTCAGCCTTCTCAGCCTCAGCCCCTTTTCTCTTGCTGGTTCCCATAGCCTAGGCCCACTGTGCCAGAACTGACTTCTGGGTCTCGGCCTAAGTTTCACCCCTCTCAGGTTATGCCCTCCTTGGGCTCCAGGCCCCTGGCCCTGGTCTCACCCCACTCAGGCTGTCTCCGCCCTGCCTCAGGCACTGAGCCTGCTCCAGCTGTCTCTGTCTGGGCCCCCTGGACCTGCCTCCACCCCTCCTAAAGCAATGCTGTGGCTTCTTTAGCCCTTGTCTGGGCTCTGGCCCTCTGCCCCCGCCCCCCGCCCCCTGCCCCAAGCTCTGCCCTTCTCTGGGCCCTGGCCCCAAGTTCTGTGCCTTTAGCCTGACCCCTGGCTGGGCTCAAGGCAGTCATGTACCATTCAAGCACTATTGGGAACTTTTCCAACCCCTAACCCAAACCAACAGAGAAAATGCAAACCAAAACATCAATACACTGGCTACACATGAATTCTCTACCGGCTATCTGAAATCCCCATCCATACTGAGTCTCATGTCCTGCCAGCACTCAGCGCCTTACTGGCATCTCTCTGGGATAGCAGGATCTTTATGGCTAGGGACAGCCATTCAAAGAGCCAAAGCCTGAATTGATTCAATCTTTGCAGGTTAGTCTAACCTGCCTAGATTTAATCAGTTGAATGTTGAGAATATTTATCAGTTATGTAGGATAAATATACTCTAGGTACATTCTAACTGCTTCAAAATCAAGCACATTAAACCCCACAAAATTTGGAGTTAAAAGAAATCCAATTATGACTATATTACATTGTAGAAATGCATAAGGAAAGCACTTAACCAACCTTAATTTTGCTGCAGTGACACTGACTGAGAAAAAATGAAGGAAATCTCAAATGCATCTTCAAAAATTCATTTAATCTGAGACAGCAAACATTAAAATGTCATAATCATAAAAATATTCTCTTGTATACATCTTTACAAGATATATAATATTAATTGTCTTGGTCATTCAGATTCACTAGGACTTTACCAAGACTTGCCAAATAACTCAGGCTCTTTATACAGAGTAAATGTAGCACTGAGCACATTTTCCCCTTTGTCCATAGATCTCCAGAATGTATTTACCATGTACAATGGTAAATATCCTTTATTCTCATTTTTATACAGCTACAGTGGGTATAAAAGTCCTGTTCTTCCCCACACATGAAGAAGTTGTGTAAGGGAAAAGAAAACTTATGATTTTTAAGTCATGGAAATCTTTTGGGCAGGGAGTAAATTTTACCTTTCTCTTCCTTGTCAAAAGAACTGAGAGGAGCCACCTCCTTGACCTTTTGTTCTGCCACTTGGCTTTATCAGTCCCAGCCTGCCCTTGGACAGTATAGCATCTGAAGTAGCTGTAGTTCCAGAGCTGACTTCTACCATAGCTTTTCCACTGCAATCAAAAGAAAG
Source organism: Alligator sinensis (assembly GCF_000455745.1). Lineage (NCBI taxonomy): Eukaryota > Metazoa > Chordata > Crocodylia > Alligatoridae > Alligator > Alligator sinensis. The sequence goes on from NW_005842222.1 coordinate 1,594,604, forward strand.
CACTGAAAGATACCCACTAATTCAGGCCCAGATTTTATCCCCTCTCCCCAGTGCCCCTGAACAAGAACCCCACAAAACCCTTGTAGAGCAGTTCCTTGGGGCTGGAGAAAGGAAAAAAAAAACATATTGTAGAGATACACCCTCCCACTTATAAGGAGAGACCATGAATTCTGCGTGCCTCCAGAGGTTGAGAGGGCACAGCGAGCTCCCACAGGCAGTGGCGGTGCTGTCGGCAGCAAGCGGTGAGCTCCTGCAGGCAGCCATGGTGCTGTCAGTGTGGGGGGAAGTGGTTGGCGGCCAGCGGTGACTGGGGACCACCTGCAGACACCACTGGTGGTGACCGCCCGCAGACACTGCCAGCAGTGTCAGCAGCACCTTTTTGCAGGGGATGCATCGCCAAGCTCAGGGGGTGCACGTCCACCCCCTATGCATTGCCAACAGGAGAGACAATCTTTGCAGGTAAAATGGGACAGCAGGGAGAAACCCTAAATTGCTTGTCCACAGAAACACAAAATGGGAATAAAATTTTGACCTTTTGATCTCCGATTTGTGTGTCTGGTCAATTCACTATGCAATGATGAATAACACATAGCAAACAGAAGATGTGCAGAAAGTTTTCCTCACATAAGTTTTTTGGCTTAAATTGTTCAAATTACTTACATGAACTCACTCATTAGCATTTTCCTCCAGACTTCTAAGTAAGCTTTACCTACTTTCACCTTCTATCTATATAGAAAGAAAATTAATGAAAGTTGGTTAGTACTCAACACTTTTGAAAAATTGGACAGGTTAGGAGACTAACTGTGGGCACAGGAGCTTTGCTTTAGAATCCTATTTTTGAAAGCATTAACCTTGGACTTTATTCAGATTTGTCAAAATGATGAAAAAAATCTCTCTGGTTCAACAAGAACACTATAACTCAATTGGCTTGATGCATTTTTTTCCTGTAGTATCTTCTATAGTCCATCTGCTGAAAGGTGAAGCCAAAATGTTTTAGAATTATGTTTTCATAGGGAATTCTCTGTTAATTAGTTATCTCACTCTGCCATGTGTAGTAACTGATGAAATCAGCTACTATAATTTCATGAAATGCAATGTTGAGCTGTTTGCTGGTGTCTGTATGTACACTTTCTTACATACTTTACTGTAGTGGAACACAAGGGGTCCAAATAACATTGTATTTTAATATAATATGGACATGTGATTAGTGTAGCATCACATCTATGTCTTGGTTTCCAAAGGATGTGATTTGAGGCTAAATGCATCAGAAAGATTTAATGTGCTCAAATTCATTTTACTTACAACTTTTATGAATATTTTTACAGACTGAAGTTAGCTTACTAGTTATTTCTAAGATTTATTTTTTTTCCTGAAATGTCTGGTCTGTGGTTATATTTAATAGGTTATTGCTATACATCTTTTAGTGTAATTTACAGTTTGAAGCTGTTAATGAGGAGAGGGCGCTGCCATGCCAGGGAAAAGTGTATTTTGTAATTGAAAATGAAATAAACCAACCTTTTTACCTTTCAATTCTGTAGAATACTCTGGATAGCTAAGCATTGGCTTCTTTCCAGGAAGCTTTGTTATGGAGGAAAAGTACAGAATGCCATTTTCTACACTTCTCATGTTTGTGCTTTCCACCCAAGAGACAGCATCTTTTATAATACCTCACCCTTATTGACTTCCCTCTTCAGAACTCAATGCACTTATTAAACCAGGTATTTCTTTGCTTCCCCTTTATCTTGCATTATGTCAAATAGGAGATAAGGGACAAAAAAGTAAGGTCCTTGATCTGAAGAAACAGGTCTGTTGACTGACAAGATTCTTCAGTGAAATCAAGCTAGCATTGCTTTATCCTGGAGAGGTAGATCATCCCCCTTTTCCAGACTGGCAGAATGGAGGAAACAATGTGGTATTTGCCAAACTGCTATGATTAAACTATCCATACATACATAAGAGGAGGTGGGGAAAAAGGATACATTAAAGTAGCAACAATTTGCAGTCACTTGCAACTTTAAATTACTGTTGCTTTCATGTCTGTACAGTATTCAGTTTCCCATCTTGCTGGAAACATCCAGTATGCTTTCTCCAAACTAAAGACAGTGAGATGCTGTGGGGTTCCTACTTTTACACTGATTTAGGGGCTAGGGACAGACATTCAAAAAGCCTAAATTAATTCGATCTTTGCAGTTTAGTCTAACCTGCCTAGCATAGGCGAAGGGGGAACTTTTTTTTGGCGGGGGAGGAGGGGGGGCAGCTGAGTGTGTGCCTCCCAGCCCCCCATGGGAAAGTCTGTGGGGGAAGGGGAAAGGGCCTGGGGGGCAGGGGAAGGGGAAATGGGGCTGGAACCGCGTAGGGATTGAGAGAGAGTGGAGCAGAGCCGGGATCGGGGCTGGGGCCTGCTGCACCCATGTGGCTACCTCTTCCCCCAGCCCAGGGGTGTTGCCCAGTGCCGGCAGGCCCTGCGAACCACCACCTCCCAGCCCTGCACTGGCCCTGGCTCCACACTGCCCCAGGAGGCCCAGAGCCGGGGGCGAGAGCAGGACCAGCCTTGGCTGCACTGCTGGGGCAGAGCCCCTAGGACCCCTGCACCTGCCCCGAGTCATCCCTGGGAAGAGCCCAGTGCAGCACTGTGGCTCCTCCAGAGGTGCAGCACAGGGAGACAACGGTGTGCGGGGGGCACACGTACCTACCCAATTTTTGCACGTGGCAAGGGCAGGCTGCAACTGCAGGCTGGGTTCAGCCTCTGCGCCTCACTGCTGCTACTTGGTTCCCCAGTGCCACACCTCTGGACAAGCCACCGGGCTCCAATTGCTCCATGACCTGGCCTGACTGGGGCCTGATTCACTGTGAATGGGGCCCTGGCCGGGCCAGGTTGTGGGGCAATTGGAGCCCAGAGGCTTGTCCAGAGGCATGGGTGGATGGCTCCAGCTGCTGTGCACACTGTGGGGAGCCAATGGGGGGCGGGGGGAGTTCTCCCCCTGGCTCCTCTGCGCCACACCCCTGGACAAGCCACCGAGCTCCAATTGTCCCATGACCCGGCCTGGCCAGGTCCCCATTCCCAGTGAATGGGGTCCCAACTGGGCTGGGTTGTGGGACAATCAGAGCCCGGCAGCTTGTCAAGAGCTGGCTTGGCACTGGGGAGTCAAGGGGGTGGGGCATGTGGCCCCCTGATCTTTGCACAGGGCAAGGGCAGGCCATAGTTGTGACCTGGGTTCTGCCTGCTCCCTGCCTCTGAATCTCACTGCCGCTGCTGCTTTGGAAGTAGCATGGCATGACGCCATGTGCGTCCTGCCTGATGGGCTGGGCAGTGAGGCACATGGCATCACGCTTCTTTCAAAGCAGCAGTGGCAGCGAGATGCAGAGGCAGGGTGCAGACAGGGCCCAGCTCGCAGCTGTGGACTGCCCTTGCCCCATGCAAAGATCAGGGGGGCATATGCCCCATCCTTGGCTTCCTGGCACCATGTCTCTGGAGGAGCCGCCAGGCTCTGACTGTCCCATGGCCCAGCCCGGCCAGGTCATGTGACAGTCCTCACAGTGCAGGAGAGAGTGGGGCAGGGGTGAATGATTCGCCCTGCCCCTACCCCACTCTCCCCTGCACTGTGGGGGTCTTGATCTAGACAGTTAAGTCTGATACTACATTCTGTGGTGGCCGACCGGCTGCCGGGCTCTGGCCGGGAACCCGGAACGTCAGGTGGGTACTTTGACGAGCGGAGTGGAATTAGGCACGGATGCATATTGGTAACAAATAGATCGTTTACTCACGCTGCCGATGTGTGCAGTGCAGGAAGAAAGTTGACTTAAGTTGCAGTTACAAACGTAGCGAGAATTCTCTGAGACGAGATGAGACGTTCCCTAAGCGGCTTATCGAGTGCACAGGTAGGGGATACGGCGGGGAGGGGGGGGGCGGGGGGGGGGTGGGGGGGGGGCCCCCCCCCCCCCCCAGCCACTCAGATAGGGGGAGCCACTAGGATAGCTCTAGTCTGATACAGGATGGCAAAATCTTCTGTTTCTCTTCCATAAAATCTGGGAATAATTTGTAACCGGCCAATGGGTGGTGCTCGTTTGAACGATGTGGCCATTGGACTTGGCGGGCTTTTCGGAATTTTTACTGTGCCAATCACGAGGGCTCGGGGATTTTCCACTGTGGCAGAATTTTCCACTGTGCCATAGGCATTCAGTTAATGGGCTCTGACACATTCAACCAGATTTATCTGGTTGGGAGCTGAGGGAGCAGGAGGCGGCTGACCAGGCACACGTGGGGCTCTCACCACACATGTGCTCCTTTCGACTTACTGGCGGCAGAGGCTGAGGACTGGCGGCAGGGGCAGCAACAGCTGATCCCCTTAAGGTAAGTTGGGTAGGAGCCGGCATAGCTGTAGAGGATCTGGAGGGGAAGCCTCCCAGAGCCCTCTTTGGCTGAGCCAGGCAGGGAGCTGCACTCCCAAGCCACGCGCATGAACAGAGCATGCAAACAGGCACACTCTGTAAGGGTGCACCGGCATTTGCGTGGGCAGAAGCAGGTGGAGCTGAGAGCAAATCTTCCTCAGAAGCAATGAGGCTTCACCAAGAAGGAGAGAGGTAAGTCCTACCTACAAGCTATGGTGAGGACCCGCAGTGCTACCAGGGTCTCTGCCCTGATGGTGCTGCCCTCCTGGGGTTGCTCTGAGGCTGCCACCCAGATGGAGCCCATGTGGGGCCTGGCGTCCACTTGCCCCCCATTCTGTGGGAGCAGCTGGGTGGGGACCCCGGCGGTAGGGATGAGGTGTGGTGACTCCCCTGCCTGCCCCTCCTGTGACCATCTTCAGGCTTTGGAGGAGCAGATGGTGGAGCTCTAGGCTGAGGTGAGCAGGCTGCAGGGGATTTGGGTGGCAAAGGATTAAATTGATGTGTATTTTCATTCTCTGCAGGGACAGGAATCCACGGGAGAGACCCCCCACGCAAAACACCCAACTAAATGATGGCAGCAGGTTCCTGTCAAGTCCAGGGCCAAGGTGGCTCATACTATCACTGTGCCTGCTCAGATCCCCCTTTTGAACAGGTATGTGGCCCTGGCCACCTGGGAGGAGAAGGTAGAAGAACATATCCCCAGAGTCATTGAGGCTGCTCCACCTACATCACAGGTGAAAAGGCAGCCCCTGAGGAAGAAGAGATGCAGAGTTCTGGTCATTGGGGACTCCCTCCATAGGAGAACTGATGGCCCAATCTGTCGCTCCGACCCTTTGTTGCGGGAGGTCTGCTTCATGCCCGGTGCAAGGATTTGGGACATCACAGAGACAGTCCCAAAGATCATTAAGCCTTCAGACTATTACCCTCTAGTTGTGGTCCATGTGGGGACTAATGATGCATCTAAGGGTAAGACTGACTCCATCATGGAAGAGTCATGGGTCATCCACTCAAGGAGATGGGAGCCCAGGTGGTATTTTCCTCCATCCTCCCGGTAAGTGGACAGAGTAGATGCCATGAGGCCTGTATCAGTGTAGTTAACTGGCATCTTCGGAGCTGGTGCTACAAGGTGGGCTTTGGATTTCTGGATAATGACCCGTATTTCTGGGCTGAGGGCATGCTGGGGTGGGATAGACTACATCTCTCACCCAAGGGTAAACATGTTTTTTCCTCCAGGTTGGCTGATCTCACTCAGTGGGCTTTAAACTAGTTTCATCGGGGGAAGGGGCTGCCCAAAGAGGAAGGGATGCTTCACCAACTAGCAAGGCGACAAGAGAAACAGAAACCCAGGTAAGCAACAACAGGCACAGCAGCCCTGGGAGCAGGGGGGAGGTACATGCACTTTCAGGAGGCCTCACATGTCTGTACACTAATTCACATAGTATGTGGGGGCAAGCAGGAGGAACTTTGCATTCTGATAGCAGGGAAGAATCCAGACTTAGTGGGGCTCACAGAAACCTGGTGGGATCCTACCCATGACTAGGTGGTGGACATTCAGGGATACACACTATACAGAAGGGACAGGACTGGGAGGAAAGGTGGGCGGGGGGATCGCCCTCTATGTCAAAGAGCAACTCACACTGTCAAGAATTAGCTTTGGGGCAGAGGAAGTTCAGGCAGAGGCATTGTGGGTCAAACTTCAAGGGGGGCAAGGCGAAAAGGATCTTACGGTGGGTTTCTACTACAGACCACCCTGCCAAGGGGTTGAGCTGGACCAGGATTTCTCAGTACAGCTTATGGAGGCCGTTAGGTCTAGGGATGTCATTGTCATGGGGGATCTAAACTACCCAGACATCTGCTGGGAGGAGCAGTTAGCCAGGTCTGACCATTCGCTTAGGTTCCTAGCTGAAATACAGGACCTCCACTGTATCCAGGAGGTGCACAGCCCCACTAGGGGAGATGCCTTGCTGGACCTGGTCTTGGCCACTGGGGATGACCTGCTGAGGGGACTGCAGGTCCTTGACCACCTGGGTGCCAGTGATCATTGCCTGCTGGAATTCACCATCCAGCACAGGGTGTTGAGGGCTTATACCAAAACTAAAGCCCCTGACTTCAGAAGGGCCAACTTCAATTAATTTAGGAGATTATCGTGGGGGAGGCACTGAGGGCCCAAAAGGTAGAGGATATGGGAGTCCATGAGGGATGGTCGTACCTTAAGGGGACGATCCTCTAGGCTCAGAGTGCGACAGTCCCTGAGAGAAAGAAGGGGGTAAGAGTGCTCTGAAACCCCCATGGCTCAGCAAAGGCATTCAAGAATGCCTGAGGGCCAAAAGGGAGGCGTACACCCGGTGGAAGAGAGGGACTATCACCAAGGAGGAATACTCCTCCTTGGCCCATGAGTGTAGGAGGGCTAGTAGGAAGGCCAAGGTGGGGGTGGAGCTCAGGCTAGCGACCAGGATTAAGGACAACAAAAAGTCCTTCTTCAAATACATTGGGAGTAAGAAGAGGGCACCGGGTAATGTAGGGCCCCTGCTAAACTCAAATGGTAATCCTGAGGCTACGCCAGATGAGAAAACTGACATTTTTAACAAGTTCTTTACCTCTGCCTTCTTGGACAGGGACCAGGACAGCTCTCCCACCACAGGTAGGGGCAATCTTGGGGATAGCACTGCCAGGCCTCGGGTCTGTGCAGAAGTAGTTAGGAACCTTCTGCAAGGGCTGGATGTTTTAAAATCTGCGGGCCCTGATGCCCTCCACCCACGGGTGTTGAAAGGGCTGGTGGGGGGTCATTGCTGTGCCCTTGGCCCGGCTGTACAAGCAATCATGGTCTACAGGTCAGGTGCCTGGAGATTGGAAACTAGCTGTGGTCCCCATCTATAAGAAAGGGAGAAAGGAGGACCCAGGAAACTATAGGCCCATAAGCCTCACATCCGTCTTGGGGAAAATCCTTGACATAATTATCAAGGATCACATCTGTGAGGGGCCAACAGGGGAGATCATACCCAGGGGAAATCAACATGGGTTCATCAAAGGCAGGTCCTGCCAAACCAACCTGATGGCCTTTTATGGCCAGGTAACTAAATCCCTGGATGATGGTGTTGCTGTGGACATAGTCTTTCTTGACTTTAAAAAGGCCTTTGACACTGTCTCTCACCCCATTCTCATTAACAAATTGAGCGACTGTGGCATTGATGCCTACACAGTTGGATGGGTCAAAAATTGGCTGATGGGGCACACCCAGAGAGTGGTGGTGGATGGGTTGTATTCGACCTGGTGAGATGTGAACAGTGGGGTCCCCCAGAGCTTGGTCCTGGGGCCTACACTTTTCAACATCTTCATCAGTGACTTGGACGAGGGGATGGAAAACACATTGTCCAAGTTTGCCGATGACATCAAGATGTGGGGAGAGGTAGGCACGCTCGAAGGGAGAGAGAGGCTGCAATTAGACTTAGACAGACTAAAGAGGTGGGCAGATGATAATAGGATGGGGTTGAATGTAGATAAATGCAGGGTGCTGCACCTGGGGAGAAGGAATCCACAGCATACATACAGGCTGGGGAGCTTCCCTCTTGTGAGCACAGAGGCGGAAAGTGATATTGGAGTCATTATTAACTCCAAGATGAACATGAGCCGCCAATGCCAAACGGCAGCCAGCAAAGCCAACTGTACCTTGTTGTGCATCCAAAGATGCATCTCAAGCTGGTCCATAGAGGTGATACTCCCCCTCTACGCGACATTGGTCAGGCCACAATTGGAGTACTGCATCCAGTTCTGGGCACTGCACTTTAAGAAGGATGTGGCCTGCCTTGAGAGGGTTCAGAGGAGGGCCACCCGCTTGGTTGGAGGACAACAGGGCAGGCCCTATGAGGAGAGGCTAAGGGACCTGAACCTGTTCAGCCTCAGCAAGTGGAGGCTGAGAGGGGATTTGGTGGCTGCCTACAAACTCGTTAGGGGAGATCGGCAGCAAATAGGAAGGGCCCTATTCCCCCCAGCAGCACCTGGGGTGATGAGGAACAATGGCCAGAAGCTGCTGGAGAATAGGTTCAGGTTAGAGATTAGGAGGCACTATTTCACTGTTAGGGTGGCTAGGATCTTGTGACCCCAGCATGTGCTCCTGCCAGTGGCGGGGGGGTCAGACTAGATGATCTGTTCAGATCCCTTCTGACCCCAAACTACTATGAAACTATCTCAAACCAGTTTCAGCCATTTTCAAACTAGTTTATATGCACTGAACGTCTGTTCTATTACAGGTTTAAACCAGTTTTTGATCACTTAAACTGGTTTATGTGTAATGTCTGTCTCTAGCCTTGGTGAGTAACCCTTATACAAGTCATCTAAGTGAAGGCCACATGAATATCCATGGAATGGAGGGAAAACAGTTCGCAAAATTATTATATTCAAAACAGTAGGAAAAGAATACAAGCACCATTTAAATGTATATGTTAATTAAATGCCTTGTGAAAAATTACTATTAGGGCCTCAGTTCATTTAAGCACCTAGATATATCTTCTTCATTGCTCTCAAGGTATCTGCCAGAATTCCATGAGAGGGTAAGTATAAGAGAGCAAATAGTCTCACTGCAAACCCGGAAGTGAGAGAAATCAGTAATTTTATAAACAACATAAGCTATGTCAGTAATACTTCAAATGGTATTTGAGCAAAGGAGGCTGCTAGGAAATGGGGGATGTGGTGATAGGAGTTTTGAGCATCTCTTCTTATGGTTTACAGAGTAAATTCTGGCCTAGCAACTCCTAGAGTTGAGATTACAGATCCTCCCCTGTGGCATGTCAGGAATGAATAACAGGATACAAGTGCTGAGGGAAATCATTTTGGGGGTAGAAAATTGCTTGCTCTCTCTCAAAAAAGAACCTAGGCCTTTTTTAAAAACCCAACATGTCATATCCTGGCCCAGGATGCAGAAGTACAACAGCATTTGCAGTACCAGAGCCTTACAATGTTCTGAGTCCTGCCCATATATATAACATAGATCACAAACGACACATACCTCCAGAGGCTGGGGGGGCATGGCGAGCTCCCGCAGGCAGCATTGGCAGTGGTGGGGGTGGCAAGCAGGGAGCTCCTGCACGCAGCCATGGTGGTGTCGGTGGTGGGGACAGGCCAAGCGGGGAGCTCTTGCAGGTGGCCACAGCAGTGTCGGGGGCGGGGGGATGGCAAGTGCTGACTGGTGGTCAGTAACCACCTGCAGATGCTGTCAGCAGCGGCCAGCGGTGATTGGGACCTCCTGCAGATGCTGTTGGCGGTGTTGGTGGTGGGGTGGGGGGGGTGTCACAGGCCAGCTGGGCACTGTGAGGCTGGGCTGTTTGGTTCGGGATTGAGGAGGCAGAGTTTGAGAGTGAAGCAATGGCAACTTTGTTATAGTTTACACACACACAACAGTTAACAGAAAGATAACTGAGCTGTTTAAAACAACAGATAGACAGACATGGGTTGGCAACTTATCGATAGTCCCTCAATGCCAGGTGCACGCCAGGTGATTCTAGTGAAGTCAGGCATCCCCGATTGATGCTGTCGGAGGGATTACCGGGGAACATCCTGTCGCTGCCGAGAGCTGCAGCGCGGGGTTCGAGGCTTTAGGAGCCCTAATCGGCGGGCGGGTACTTGTGACGCTTGGAGTGGAATCAGGTACTCAAGCGTTTTGGTTAAACAAAAGGTTGTTTACTTACGCTGCTCGTACAGTGCAGGTCAGATGCTTGCTTCGGTTACGGTTACAAAACTTGGGTCGGGCAGAAATTACAAAGATGTTGGGCGGTCTGCAGATGTGTTCGGGGTGTTCGGGCCGGTAGTCGTCTTACGTCTCGGGTGGGGGTGTGCTAGGCCCCCTTGGGTCGGTGACGGGGAGTCCTTAGTGGTTGAACAGGCCGCTAAGTTCGCTCTGAAACACGTGTGGAGTTTGCTAGGCTCCACAGTGTACTCAGAGTTCTCCACGAGGTGTGTGTGGAGCTCTCCAACTTGGGCGGAAACTGCTCAAGCTTTTTATATGGCTAGCAAGCCAATCGCTAGCCACCACGCGTGCATAATTTCACGCAAGCCAATAATGGGGCTCGCATTAGATTACATGACCTACTTACAGAATGATTGACAGACTGCCTTCTGTAATCCTCCACTGTACTATAGGCATATGAACAATGGGTTCTGACACATCCCTTGATCAGGATCTGATTCTCACTCACACCGGGAGTCCGGGGTCCGGGAGTGGAACAGCAGTGACCGTTCTGTTCCCTCCTTCCTGCTGGTCACCTGACGCACGCACTTTTTATACTTAATCTTATGCTAATCTGTTGGTTTTAGAGCCACTCACAATCTTGTTTTATAGCTGTTACCCTATGGGATTAAAAGGTGTTAAAAATGATTATAAAAGGTTACTACCCAAACTTGAGTTTATCCAATAAGCAAATTACAATGCAGCATCTTCAGGTTTGAAATTAACATTACTCTGCCTAAATCCAACCCCTTTAGATTCCTCTGACTATGCTTTTTTTTTTGAGACGTGCTTTCCTGGAACGTGCTGGGTGGGCCAGGTGGTTGAATCTAGTTTTTATCAAGGCTGAATTCTAAACAAAAAACTATTAGGTCAGCTAATCTTACAGCTATAGCTTTGTCTTTGAGGCCCAGTTAGTTTCACAAACAGTTACAAGTTACATTTGCGGGTTACAAATTTACAAGCTTTATATTAGACAAAACTCCAAATGCCTCTAAGAAGCACATATTTATTGCTTATTAATTTCTTTGGTTCTGGCCATCACAGGGGAGTGGGGTGGCAAGCAGCGACTGTCCGCAGGTGCCGTGGGCAGTGTCTATGGCAGTTTTTGCAGGGGGTGCACTGGTAATCTGAGAGGGTACATGTGCACCCACGTGCACCGCCTATGCATCGCCAATGACATAGATATATAACATACATACATACACATAACATGACACCAGCCGCTTCAAATCAGGCCACTGATATATATAGCAGTGGCCTGATTTGAAGCGGCTGGTGTCATGGTATCTAACATGGGCTAGAATGTATAAATTCACATTTCCTTTTTGCATTTTCAGAAGAAAAAGTCTTCAGGCATACAGTTCACAAACTAGAAATCTAGTTACCTGATTTATGGGTGTGTGCACACAGAGACAACCCAAGCAGAGTGTGGGGCCTGCGGTAAATCAGCCTGTGTGGGGCATCACCACTGAATGCAAGGAAGCTGGCAGTGGATTCGACGGCAGGGGGTGGTGGTGGTGAGTCATCAGGTGTGCCATATTCGGTGACAGATTCACTGGTGGGAGGGCAGGGGCTTGCCAAGTGGCTGGACATGAAGCCAGCAGTAGCACAGAGTCACTGTGCTGCTCCACCTGGCTCCACAGGGCCCCCCCAAAGTGCAGGGTCCAGGGCAGTCACCCCGGTTTGCCCTCACTAGGGATGGCCCTGTGTGCACAATGAAGTAGTTAGATCTTCCCATAGGCAGTAACCTGCAAAGTCGTGATTATTGCAAAGGGATTTAAAATATTTGGACTAGCCTTGTACTCTAATCATTCTTTTTCACATTCTTTTTCATCTGTACAGACAACCTGGAAGGCCTTTTTTTAAAGGCTTTTCTTCTGCTCATTTTTTACCTCTGAAATATCAGAAACATCAATTCTGGTCTTCCCTGGTATTGGTGATGTCTTGTTTTGGAGCAGGTGTCTGATGGGAGAAACAAATATTATTTGTTCTCAAACCATACATGTAAGGGCGCTCTCTAATAAAGACTTCCTTGTTCCAAACTGATGATGGCATTGAAATTAAATAGGTATTAGCAAAAGCAAACAGAAATCAAGGTCCTAAACCTTTTTTTTTTTTTTTAAATCAAGAACTGAACTTTCACTGCCTTGTTTTTGTAATTCCATCATTTTGCTAGTTCTTCAGGTATGCAGACTTCTGGACTAGGCAAACCCTCAACTTTTGCTTTCTGAAAAATAACAGAAAACATTTTCTAAAAAGAAAGATAAAATCTTTCTGTCTTCCTATGTATATTACAATGAAAAAGAAAAATGTACAATCCTAATTTATTTTTCACTTACTGATTTCCTGTAAGGTTGATCCTTGCTGCTCACAAAACTATGTTAATTCCCTTTCTGAGACTTGCACTTTGTGTCTTAAGATAAGAACTGAGCAAATAACTGGAAACAAATAATTTCTCAGTTGAATGTATCATCTTTTGCTGGTAATGGAACATCCATTAGCTGATGATAATCTTATCAAATGTATTCAGTATATCCAGGTATTTGATATTGTACATGGGCATTAATTATTTAAAACTGTGTATTAGCTGTGAATAGTTTGCAAATATTTAATGTTCTTTCTGTATTTTTTATTTGTGACTGGTCTAACAAGTCACATTGCATTGTTTTTGTTCTCTGATTAGATGAGCATGTGGACACTTCTGTTGGGAATACTTGCATGTGCCAATTTAAAAAGTGGCCTGTATGCAATTTTATCTAGGCAACTTTGGAAATTTCTTTTCTGTACCAGTAAAATTGATTTGCATAAACGTTCATGGAAAATAAATGCAAAATAAGAGCAAGAAAGGCCAAAGTAACTTCATTTTAAAATCCAAATGAGCATTCAGAGACTTTTTTAAATGCTCATCCATGTCTAATGAAGGCAATGAAAAGGAGGGAATTCGGTTCCAGTCTTAGCCAAGTATACTCTTAAAAGAAGTCTTCCTATCCTTTTAGAAATCTTTTAAAAAGCTGCAAACCTGCTCAACTTAAAACACACAAAGTTTTATTTTAGTTTTTTTAACCAGCATTTTCAACTGCACCACTTTGGGCCAAATCTTGGTTGCCTTGCCTGCGTGACTTAATTGGGCAACTCATTTCCAAGATGTACCCCAGTGCAGAAGATGTACCCCAGTTCCAACAAGATCTCTGCAGGCTCACAGGATGCAAGTTAACCTGCAGTGATTTATAGGCTCTGATTCTCTGAAGAGGTGAAGTCAAAGAAAACTTAAGTTTGGCCTTTGTGTTGTTTCAGATTACATAACAGAGAACATAAATACTAATGGCTTTGAACCTGCTTCCACTGTGGAATATTGCCACTGACTTCAGTGGGAACATGCTCATGCTAAATACAAGTAGCAGCATTGTACATTTTGATTTGTTTTAGTACTTTACAGACTGTGTTGTACACAAAAAAGATCCCAGAAAGAATACTGTTATTTTAAAACAGAATACAACACAACAAAAACAAACAAACCAACCAAATGCCATCTTTTCTCTTTATTGCCAGAATATTTCTTTTTCTGTGCATCTTTTTCTTCTTCTTTTTTTTTGGTACCCAAATAAAAATAAATATCACCAGTAGGGGGAATAGATGTATAAAAAACAAACTCAAAATGTTTTTATTATATGAAAATGACTTGCATGGCATTGAGCTAGTCCAAGTGAAAAGTTCCTGGTTTAGAATTTTGCTAAAAGTTTTTCACACAAGAAAATGTTAAGTTATAATATATCCCTAAATAAGGTGTTTAAAGACATGCAGAAAGAAAAAACCTTATTTTAAATATTTTAACCCAGTTTAACATTCCCTTTATAATATTCAAACTGAGGTGAGTAAAGGGTGGTTGTGCCCCACTACTGCTCCTGTAAGACATTCCTATACCTTTCTCATTGCTATCCTTTGACAGAGGGAAAATTGGGGACAAGAAAAATATTTAACTATTTCATTCCCTTCATTATCCCCATTTCCCCTCATGTCACCCAATATAGGAGTACAGTCCATGGATAATTAGAATATAAATGTCCCCAAATTATGAGTTGAATCCCTTAATATTCCAAAGGAGAAAACCTAGCCACATGATATAGCAACCTCCAAGTTCATCTGTGCAGATGGACCACATTTGTGCTGCAGGGGCAAAACGTTCCCATTGTACCAGGTCAGTAGCAATGATCCTAGCTTGCTTTACAAAGTTAAATACAGGAAGGGCCATCACAAGCAATTTACTTTAAAGTTGCACTCCAATTGGCTTCAGCTACTTAGGTGCAATGTTAAAAAAATACTAGGAGAGAAAAACTAAGAAACAGATGAGAGAGAAAAGATCCACTTTTCATTTCTAGGTGAAACCATTAAGCAGATTGGAATTAGATGGCAGATCAACAAGGGAAGGCTTTTCAGACTGCAAGAGTTGCAAAGGAGAAGCCTTTCACACCAACATTGGCTTGAGTGTGTTCCAGGAGGGAGAACAGGTTAGCACCAGACAAGGGGCTAGAGCCAGGCAAGAACATACCCAAAGGAAGATTGAAATATGAAGCGGACCATTTTGCATTAGACCCTAAAATGAACGGATGTTACAGAGTTAAATTTGGAAGTAATTTTTTTTCATATAGCAATATATTAGAAATCATTATTCAATATACAAACCGAAGCCACGTATTTAAGTAAGCATTTTATACTGATCTCAACCTTTTTTCCATAAATGATTTCAATTATTAGATTCTTTTTCTAATGTAGAAGGAACTATTGTTAAAACACTCCAGAAGCCTGTAAATCTGACTTTTTCTAAATGTACACTTTAGCATACTACAAAAATTGACTTGCTTAGCTCAGTGTTATACCTGATGGCCAGGAGATGCCATGTCCAGATAATAACATCCTCCATAAGATAACATTTCTGAAGATTTAAATGATATTTAAATAGAGCATAGGTTTCATGTTGGTAATCTGCACAGAAGCAAATTTCCCCCTCACTGTATTTGTGATCACAGTTTGACATTCTCAGTACACACAGGCAGTTGGGTACCACCAGGCATCTCCTTAAATAATTAGGTCCACATGCCAGAATTAATACATCGATGTGAAAAAGAACCTGGTGGTAGGATTAGAATCTGGGACCCAGATGGCAGTTCTGCCATTTGATTCTGGGGCCATTGCTACTCCTAAACTCCTGGGGTTCCATGCAATTTTTTTATGGTGCTCTCTGGAGAATAAGCCAGACAAGAGCTCCCAACTATTGTCAATTATTTCTCTGCTCCTGAGAATCACTGCCATGCACAATGAGAAAAACATAGAGAATGAGCAGGAAAATCAGTTTAATTACATGAGGAGGCAGTAAGAATGAGGAGAAAATGAGGTCAACTAGAAGGCTTAAGATGGGGGGAGGGCAGAGTGGCAATATAATCTTTGCTAACAATCTAAGCGACAATACACAGCTTTAAAGTTTTTCAAATCTTTCTAGTGTCACCTCTATCTAGAGACAAGCTCCTCCTTCCAAGCACTGTAGAAAAGCATGCAAGGCTCTTTATGTGACAGCCTAGTTCTCTGTCC
>NW_005842222.1:1612825-1625705 GCF_000455745.1 Alligator sinensis
GTCATGTTTATGCTTGTTCGAGTAAAAATAATTCCAGCTCTATATATATGCCCATCGAGCCTTTAGATGCAGAGGTGGAATTGTTGCCCTAATATGAGCAGCAAACCTCTGAATCCTCCACTGCAAGGCTATAACTTAAGTGATTGTGTGCTGTTTGAGCCATCACACCACATAAGTGGATAATTGGCATCATAAGACTTTTCAGTTGGAAGCTGCCCATCTCCATCAATGATGTGGGCTCCGGCACAAAAACAAAATTTAAGGAGAAGGTGGTGAATGTAGGGAGTGAGGGAGCCAGATAAGAGGGAGAAACATGTAACAATAATAGAAGGGAAACTGCAGGGCATTCTTTACCACTTTTGCAACAAAATCTACACTCGTTCTTAAATGTACTCATTGAGATGAGTACACTGTTTTGCATTAAAAGATGTTATCAGTCCAAAAGAGCAAATATGGTCTTACACCACTAATATCTGCTAAAAATGTACCTGACTGCATTGGAAATGTTGCAGTAGATTGGTATAGCAGAGAATAATGAACCGCTGCACCCCATTGAAATGTAATTACACAGCACTCTTGTTCTTAAACCTATAAGGTGAAAGAAAGATGAATAGTGAAAGTAAAAATCGCTGACCCTTCAAAGTTTAATTTACGTTATGCATTCCCTCGCCCTTCTGATAGGTTTTAGAAAGGTCATAATTTAGGGTATTTTGCAGTTGATAAATGATCTGTATGTTTGTGTTCACACGCACCGATTGATTTGTTATAGCCAAAATATTGTTTCTATAACAACCTGAAGGTCCTTAACTAGGCAAACAGCAGATGAACAGGAATCCAAGTGGGAGGTGAAGCAAAATCTGATCATTCTTAGAGGAGGAAGCAGTAGATGGTAGTTCAAGGGGAGCCCACATTTTGTGGGGGACAGAAAGAGAGGGAGAGTGGGTAGGTGACAGTAAGCACCCCAAATCTCCTCTTGCCCCTCCTTGCTCCTGTTATTTTCCTACTTTGTGTGGTCCCTGTGATAATAAAGCCTTGTGTCCTCAGATGACAAAGTCTTTGTAACTTGGAGAGCTCCCTTGGTGCAAGGGGTTGTTGGGGCAATTTTCCCGCCTTTCCAGCCTTGGATGAGGCTCCTGTTTCCGGGCCCAGTTGATGCATTATGCATCAGGGCTGCCTGCAACTGACAGCCCCTCAGCCAGCGTCTACTTGAAAAGCAATGGTGCTAATCAAAGTCGACACATTTGAATGTCCAGACACACACACAGAGAAATTTACTAATCAAAAAGTGTATTTCCTAGGGCTGTCTCCAGAGAAATCCGCAGGAAGAAATTGGAATAATTTATTAGCTTACAAGTTTTCGTTGACAGTTAGCCCAAGGCTATTTATCTCTGTAATAGAGAACGTCTCCAATGTGGCAAAATTGACCAAATCAAACAGCTTTGATCAGAAAATGAATCTGGCAAGGCTGTCTGTCTGTGGGTCCCAGGGGAAAGGCGGGAAACAAACAAAAAGATTTAACAAGTGGTCAATAGGAGAAAGAGAGAGAGAGAATTTGCAGTCTGGAAAGTCAGAAGCCTGCAATATCTTCACACACAAGCACTGAGATGAATTACTGGAGAAATAAATTATGTCTCACATCATAACATTTAACATTGTGCTTGTGCATAATCAGAGCCATGCAGCCCAAACAGAGGTGTGATTCTTGGACTAAGAAGATGATAAATAACTGTGGGAGAGGGAAAATGCTTTAACTTAAAGGAAAATAAAATAGAAAAGACTCCTTTTCTTCATGACGCTACCAGCATGGATTCTTACTTAAAGTACATAATATATATCTAGTTTGCCCCTAAACAACCCATTAGCTAGATGTCCAGAAAAATGAGGTAACATGAGTAATTGAAATGTCATACCAGATTCTGAATAAGGGGAAGCTAAGTTTCTGCTATAGGGCTACAGATTCACCTGGGGCTTTGATATTGTCCTTTTTCTCCTAGCACCAAAGAAGGTTAAAAAAAAGCCAAAAAAAAAAAAAATAGAAATAAGAACTTTTGTGGAATAGATTAAAAGTCAACATTACCACTATGTAAGTGTCACTTCATGGGATAAACTAGATCTGCCTTTGTTAGAAAGAAAATCATTACCCATCAAAGCTAAATCCCAATATAGATGGTCTTGTGGTTAAAGCACAGGAATGGCAATCAGGAAGTCCATGTTAGAGTTCTTTCCCTGCCACAGATCTTTTGTCTCTAAGTTATTTAACCCTTTATACTTCAAATTATCCATATGAGAATGGGGATAATAATATCTGCTGAATTACTGAGAATGAGAGGCCCTGATTTGGGTTGGAGCTGGAAAGTGCTTTGAGGTCTTTATCTCTAGAAATGTAAAATACTTTAATTCCATAGCAGTTCTTATAATCAACCCATAGCCTCTGTCTTACAAAAATGCAAATGAGCCACATGTCTAAATGTTTGACATGTTTTTCAGCATTTTCTTCAAATTAAACAATGTATACGCTACCTTTGCATCTTGTGCCACTTCTTCTCACTGGTTAGCAGTAATAAATTGTAAGAACAACACTTTTTCCCATAAGAAGCATTGGCAAACTACAAGTTTGGGGGAGCAGTAGATATGCTGGAGGGTAGGGCTAGGATTCAAAATGACCTAGACTAATTGGAGGATTGGGCCAAAAGAAATCTCATGAGGTTCAACAAGGACAAGAACAAAGTCCTGCACTTAAGGCAGAATAATCCCATGCGCCACTAGAGGCTGGGGACCAGCTGGCTGTGTAGCAGCTCTTCAGAAAAGGACCTGGGAGTTACAGCGGACAATAAGCTGGATATGAGTCAACAGTGTGCTCTTGTTGCCAAGAAGGCTAACAGCACATCGATGGAAGTCATTTTCCCCTTCTATTCTGCACTGGCGAAGCCACACATGGAATACTGTGTCCAGTTTTGGGCCAGACTACAGAAAGGATGCGGACAAGTTGAAGAGAGTCCAATGAAGGGCAACAGAAATGGTTTAGGGGCTGGGGCACATGATTTCTGAGGAAAGGCTAATGGGAACTAGGCTTATTTAGTCAACAGATGAGAAGACTGAGGGGTGATTTGATAGCAGCTTTTACCTGAAAAATGGTTCCAAAGAGGATGGAGCTACTGTTCTCAGTTGTGGCAGATGACAGAACAGGGGGCAATGGTCTCAAGTTGCAGCAAGGGAAGTTTAGGTTGGATATTAGGAAAAACTCCCTCACTCAGGAGGTGTGGGGGGTGAAGCACTGTAACAAGTTACCTAGAGAGGTGGCAGAATCTCCATCCTTTGAGGTTTTTAAGGCCCAGCTTGACAAAGCCTCAGATGGAATGATCTGGTTTGGGATGGTCCTGCTTTGAGCAGGGAGTTGGACTAGATGACCTCCTGAGGTCCCTTTCAACCCTTATTTTCTATGATTCTAAGTGAAGATGTCAAGAGCTTAAGAACATTTTACCTTGATAGCAAAAGAACAGCAATTTCCTTCATTTTGTTTTGTTTACTTCAATAAATTAAGTTAAGAAAGCTGTAAACTGAAATCACTGTAATGGCTAGACACCACACCAAACGTGTTTGAATTAATATAGGTTGAAATATTTGTGGAAATTACATGCAATTTTGTAGATGGCAAATTTGCATAATCTATACAATGGACTAGACTATTTTGGTATTTGAAAAAATGCAGACATCAAGTTATTACTGTTTAGAAAACAGTGGTTATACAGATTAAGTATATTTTGATATCACTGCCAAAACCTGAAGTTCTTAATCAGTTCTTACTTCCCTGGAGAGAGATAAGAATTTTGTAGGAGTAAAAACTTCAAAATTAACTCTACGTTGGTATTATAGTATATCACTAAAGACTGACATGATATCAAAGCGGCTTCATTGGAGCTTCTCTGAGGTGACACGTCATGGATCCAATAATTAACATCATATAGTGGCAATATATTTTGTCAAGGGAATCAGCATTGTACGGATAGTCAAGACAAAAAATTCCTTTTTTAGCTCTACCAGTAAAGTGCCTGCCTCATTGTATTGCATTCAGGAAGTCTCTTAAGCCTATATTTTTCATAAGTGTCCACTAATCTGGGAGTCATTGGAAACTGCACAAACTCAGGAGCATCTCTGGGAATTAGACCTCCCATGATTCAAACAGTACTCCCCAAATTATCAGACACTTTTGAAAATATGTGCTTTAACCACTTTTTGCTTCAGTTCCCCCTTTGCAAAATGAGAATAATACTAGTTTCACAGCTTCTTAAAGAGCTTTGAATTCTACTGATGAAAGGTAGGCTCAATCCAACTCCATTGAAGTCAATATGGCTAGGGATAGACATTACACATAAACCAGTTTAAGTGATCAGAAATTGGTTTAAACCTGTAACAAAACACATGTTCAGTGCACATAAATCATTTTGAAAATGGCTGAAACCGGTTTGAGATAAACCTGGTTGAATACAGTATTGGACTTAATTGATTCGGGTCAAACCAGTTTATGCAATGTCTGTTCCAGACCCTTTGCTGGTTTAAGTTAAACCAGACACCCCCAGCATCCCGGTGTGCTCTCTGTTCCACAGAAGAGCTGGCCCCTCCCCTCTGCTTCCTGGTTGGAGCTTGGTAGAGACTGCAGACTGCTCTCTCTCCTCCCCCTCTAAGCAGTGTTCATTTACCTGCTAAGCAGGAATTCCCCCCTCCCCTATGCGTTGCTGAGGTGTCTGTGCATTAGCTAGCAGACCACATGTTGGCTACGGTCTGTGCTGTAGCACACAGGACAAAGGCAGAATCAAGAGATAGCTGGTAACGTTCCCCTGTTGTTTTCTTAAGGGGGTGATAAATACTGAGTTAGGAGTGATAAACACTGTTATCAATTCCCTGCTGGGCTAATCAGAGCATCCTGCCAGGGCCTGGCCATGCCCACCCCTTTAGCTCAGTGCTGTGTGGAAGGGAAGGGAGGGCTGCTGTAGCACCCTCAGCTTCTAGCCTGAGCCACTGCAGGCACATGCCTGCATGTCTGGGATGTCTGTGTAGTTGCAAACTGGTTTAGCCTAGCCAGGGTAGACTGACCTGCAAAGATTGAATCAATTCAGGCTCAGGCTTTTTGAATGTCTGCCCCTAGCCTATGAGTTTACCCAATGACTTTAGTGGAAGTTGGAGCAAGCCCTGTAAGTGCTAAGTGTTATTTTATGAAGTGTCCAAGATGGTTTGAGATTGTCTCTGTGTTATAGAATAATACTCTGACAGACTGTTATGAGAGAGGTACATGTTAGGGATATAAACAACATTGTTTTGAGAATGCATTGTAAAATGATAAACCTTAGCATTCTTCAGCACAACTTGCAGTACTCCAAATGTAATATGGTATGTCAGTATGGCCAAAAAAATTGCTTCCTGGAAATTATTCATATTGGACCTTGATTTCAGTGGGATTTGGAGTCTTTACAGCTAGGATGAGGCCCTTCAAGCATTATCTGTCTTTGGGGCAGAAGGAGTTATATATTGAAATAAGTTCATTTTGCCATACAAAGTTTAAAAACACATACAGCTATAATGCTTAAGTATACCAAGAATCACAAATGAAGTTACAAATTTAGAGCCAAAATTCCTCAATATATTTGTATTTGATATTATTTTGATGTAATAATACATTAAATATAGTTGTTATTTTAATTGTTGTGACTATTAATAAAAACTGAGTGATATATTTGTCAGAGTACTAGCAGGGAGGAGAATTACCCTAACAGTACTAGGAAAGGGAGATAAGAATTACATGGCCAAGGTAATCCCAGTGTTAAGGCCAGACCACAACTGAATTTATTTCTTTTTTTCTTTAATTTTTTTATGTCCCCCCTCTTAAAGCCATCTTTCCAAATTCAGTCTACCTCTCATTCACAGGCTGCAAAAGCACATTGGCAAATACCTGGATGACTGGAAAACTAAAAATCATCATATGATAAACACAGACCATAGAGAATCTGCCTGTGAGCAAACAGACTTGAGTATGCCTGCACTAGCTGTCAATACAAGTGAAGAACATACAAGAGGTAAAAGAATATCTAGAGAAACTGCAATGATTATAGCTTTAACCTAAATTGACCAAAAAACAGACTAATAGAAGCCCATAATATAGGAAACCAGGGCCTTAAAGGGGGATCCAAAAATATGCCCCTCCAAACGTGTAAAGACAAACACACCAGCCCTTCTTGATGTATGTTTTTCTGTGTACAAAGCAGGGGCATATAAAAATATTTTTTCTTTCTATTGAGTGTTATTATAGAAGATGTGTGGTTTGGAGGAGGCCTTGATGTTCAAGACTCAGAGCTGAATTGCATACACTTGAGGGTAGTGTGGGTTTTCTGCTGCTCCATATGACATCTTGTGTAAATTTGTTTATGAACTTATTTGTAGATAAATTTCACCTCATGTTCATCATGCCATTCCAGAAGAATAGAGATACACAAAATTTGGTAACTGTGCCAGTGGGTGTTGAGGGTGTGTCTGTAGCTCTGTGGAGAGGCCTGAGTGAAAATTAGGATGGATGTTACAGTGTGTAGCAGATACTGGGGTAGGCTGTGGTTCAGTGGGAATAGATATGTATTTGCTGGTGCAGTGAGGGAAGGACATGAGGAGCTTAGTGCAGTTGGTTCCAACGAGACTAGAGCAGTGGCTCCCAACCCTTTTTTTGCTGCGACCCTAAATCCAGGTCATGACCCCTGCCCCCGCCTCCAACTCACTCATGCTTGGCAGTGCCAGCAGAGCCTGGGCAGGGCTGGGCCAGGATTGTAGGGGGCAGTGGCGGTGAGAGCCGCATGGACCACGCACCAGGAGAGCCCTGCAGGCGGGAGGGGTGGGGTGAGGGGCAGACCCCCGCGACCCTGATTTGGGTTGCGACCTGAGGTTGGGAGCCACAGGACTAGAGGCAGAGAGTCTAGACATAGTAGAAGCCCCTCTATCTTGTATGCTTACTACTGATGCCTCCTTCTAAGGTTCCCTTCCTGGCAAGAAACATAGCAACAGAAGAGGTATCTGGCTTCCTGCTCAATGGGGCTAATATAGCTGCACAAGGAGCTTCTAGGATGCCTCAAAAGTAAAAGGAAAGCATACAGGCAATGAAAAAATGGGCAGATGACTAAGGAAGCATACCAGGAAATAACAAGAACTTGCAGGGACAAAATCAGGAAGGCAGAGATTCCATGAAGGTTTGGATACTCATTCCTCCAGATTCTTCCCAATCTGGCCTCAAGCTGATGAAGTTTATTCACAATTATATAACAGATGTAGTGCTTGTGGGTGCATTTTTACAATTGCACAGTGTAAGTCATGTTACTTCAAAGCTGGACAAAGAAACCAGAGCAGAGATGAGGGTGATTAAGGTGGTCTTAACAGCAGTGTCTCCTGCTGTGTTAACAATAAATGTGGCAATGTTAAGTAAAGTGCTAGAGGCTGAGGATAGTGTTCTCTCTCACTTGCTGTCAATACTTTGCTGATTTTGACTATCTTGGGCCAAAAGGCTGGTTCTGGGTTCCTCCTATGATCAGGCCAGGCCATTATGACAAGTACTTTACAGAAATTCATAAACAGAATTGGAAACCTGCAATATCAAACAAGAAATACCAAGGCCACCCAGCAACATAGGATAAAACTCCTCAGGAGGCATTT
This sequence comes from Alligator sinensis, assembly GCF_000455745.1. Classification (NCBI taxonomy): domain Eukaryota; kingdom Metazoa; phylum Chordata; order Crocodylia; family Alligatoridae; genus Alligator; species Alligator sinensis. The sequence goes on from NW_005842222.1 coordinate 1,620,509, forward strand.
CACAGTTGAAGACCTTTCCACTGAAATCCAGTTCTCTTTGCAGTTCACTACAGCACAAGTCTAACCCACTTCAGGAACTAGTATAAGACATAGACCCACACACACATCTGCTACACAGAATTGCACAGGGGGAAACCAACTAATGCAAAACCTCAATGATTCCAGTGGAACATCTGAATATGAGCATTTTCATCACACTACAGGACAAACTGCCTAAAGTGACTAGAGTGGGCTCAGGGGCCAAAATAAAAATAAGAGCTTGAGCTCCATGTAGATCTAGCCTACTCCTACAGATGCTTCCCAGATGCATGCAGGGTCTTTTGTGCTACATTCTACTGGAAGCCCCTTCAACCACGATGGACTAATGCCCATTGTATCACTGGCAACTGCTTCCAGCAGCAATTTGTAACACGAGCAAGATGTAGTCAGAGTAAAGATTGTCTTTAAGGAGTGAACTCATCATAAATTGTCCTACAGGTGCCAAGGAAAAGAATTTAATTCCCACTATCTTTGACCCAGGGGTTACACACACAGTTTGTAGAGGCAAATGTATTAATTTGATTTTGTTTTGGTTTATTTATTACCGTGCCTCATCTGGCATTTATACATGTCATTAGTAAATAGCTGAAATGGCACTAACATTTTAAATATGTATTTCATTTGAGACATTAGTATTTCTTCAGTTTCTATATGTTCATTTTCCAACAAGCTGTTGATCTTTTTAACTACGGCTACAACTCCCAGGCATACTGGGGCAGTGGAATTTAAAATAAAATTCCTTTTATTTATTTATTTTTAAAGGAAAGTCCTTGAGAATATCTTTCTTCACCAAAAGTTGTAATTCAAACTTATGCATTACCATCCTGAGGTAACACAGGACTCGTGCTACTTGTGTTTCAGCTAGAGAGACCTCTTACAAAGTTATAAAATTAGCCTTGATCAGACAGCTGAAATATTGGTCTCTCTCACAACTGAAAACCAATGCTGATTAATGTATTAATTACATAGATACATGCAGAATTTATGCCTTTTCTATTACAAGTTTATTTAGAACTCTACTGCTTTAATATGCCTTGGAGTTTTACTTTCAGAATTTTAACAGCAGATGTAACCAAGTAATTTTTCTTTGAAACCTTTGATCATTAGCTTTGCAATGACATCCAGCTAACTATCACCACTGGCTGAAAATTTACTCATGAATCATGACTTCAGCTAAATTCCAAGACCTCAGATCTCCTTTGACCTTAAACACTCTCTTCATTTCTATTAAATAAATTACATGTTTAAATCACTTATATTAGCTTTAATTATATAATTATGGAGTCAACAAGAAATACGTTTATCAAGGGGACATCAATTTGAGAAAAGAACTAGCCCTTACTTTGAAGTGGATGAACACTCCAGTGGAAGTGTTAGAAACTGCCATTTCCTTTAGGCAGACAGCTGATTTTTCAGCTTTCCTTATATAAAATAGTGACAAAAATGTGAACTGTGGAGCAACAAACTATATTTTTAGTGGCACCTTCCCTTATGTTTTTTAATTTTTACAGTAGTACCCAGTTTAGTTTACTAAATTTTCAGTTATTTATAAGGGATAGTTCCTACTCTGAGAAACTCATATTCATGGGAAGGGAAACAACACATAGGTTTTTTATTATTATAACATTCCCTTGTAAGTAGAGATGTTTGTTTAAAGACTATCAGAGTAACAAATATAGCGAATCAATGTGGCGCAGGGCTACCAGTGGAGTCCCTCAGGGCTTGGTACTTGGGCCCAGTACTCTTTAACATCTTCATCAATGATCTGGATTCGGAAGTCAGATGTGAACTGACCAAGTTCACGGACGATACCAAATTATAGGGGAGGGCAGTCACAACACAGGACAGGCTAGGGGTTCAGGCCAACTTGGACACACTCTCAAGGTGGGCTGACCAAAACCTGATGGCCTTCAATGCAGAGAAGTGCAAGGTGCTGCACCTTGGTAGGAAGAACCCCCAGCATACTTACAGGCAGTGCTATGCTCGCTAGCACCATGACCAAAAGGGACTTGAGGATCTTGATTGACCACAAGATGAATATAAGCCACCAATATGATGCTGTGACTGACAAAGCTAACCAAACTCTGGTGTGCATTCACTAATGCATCTCACGGAAAACCAGGGAAGTCATCCTCCCGCTTTACTCGGCCCTGGTGAGACCGCAGCTGGAATACTGCATCTAGTATTGGACCCCCCACTTAAGAAAGGATGTGGAGAAGCTTGAGAGAGTCCAGAGGAGAGCCGCTCTTATGATCCAAGGCCTGGAGGGAAGGCCATATGAGGAGAGGCTGAGGGGCTTGGGACTCTTCAATCTGGAGAAAAGGCACAGGGGGGACTTGGTGGCAGCTTACAATTACATAAGAGGGGTACATCGGGACCTGGGAGAACAGCTATTCACAAGGGCTCCCCAAGGGATAGGAGGTCTAACGGACATAAACTCCAGGAAGGCCAATTTAGACTGGACATAAGAAAAAAGTTCTTTACGGTGCGTGTGTCCAGGGTCTGAACAAACTCCCCCTAGAGGTGGTGCAAGCACCTACTCTGGACTCCTTCAAAAAACAGGTGGATATATTTCTTGCTAGGGTCACTTGACCCCAGCTGACTTCCCACCTATGGCGGGGGGGCTGGACCCGATGATCTCATGAGGTCCTTTCCAGGCCCTAATGTCTATGAAACCTATAACAATCATATAACTACCTGCATTCTTATTTATCTTTGTGGTGACACATGTATACTCCCAAGAAAAGGTTAAACAATTTTCAATGAGGAATACCTCCAGTACAACTGAGGATGAAACCATAGGAGCAGAAGTTCCCTGAGAGAATATATGTAGGGATAAAAACAGCTTGAACTGTTATGCCAGAGACATGTTTCTTCCCTGGTGCAGCACAATCCACATCTTCAATACAAGGCTATGTCAAGGCCAGTACTAGGTACTAGCTTCTTATTCTGCTTCTTCCCTGTTTTCCCAAAGAAATCAATTCAGTCACATTCCAGAGGGGAGAGAGAGAAAGAGAGAGAATTACCTGTGGGGCCAAACCATATTTTCCCTTGTGTCTTCTGCTATTACCCCCAGTACTTATTGCCATTGGCTTGCATGTCTGTGTGCATATTAAAATTGACTTACACTGTTTATTTCTGTCAAGACCCCATCAAGCATATTTTATTTTGCCATCAGTACATCTCCAATTCACTACTCCACAGCCTCCCTTCCTGACTCGCAAGTCACATAAAAAGAAAAATCTTAATTACTACATACAGCCAAGCCAACAGCCCACAAGGAAAACAGTTGTATTTAATGGGAACTACTGTCGACATTTAGGTCAAGCTCTATCAGGCATCATCATTTACCTCCTCCTTGCACAGGTAAAATAAGGGTAAGGAGTATATCTAATGTGGGATCCATGATTTTTACAGGCTACACTGATGTAAGTCTCAGTCTCATGTGCCATTATTTAACTTTCCATTGTGTACAACTTGAAAATAGTGCAAACACCTCCCTCATTTAATTAGGTATTGAATTTGTCACCCTTTTTTGAGAAGCGGGGGGGGGTTAGGTTGTTATAAAACTGTGTCCTATTTTTTAGCCAGCTCTACCTATCAAACTTTTGTCTAAGACCTTCCTCAATACCATGCATTCAGGTTCCTGGCACAAAATGGAAGCAGCTAGGGGACAAGAAAAAGATGGGGGAGTACTGCAGTGAGTGAGTACGGGTCACCCAGAGCCCAGAAGCTGCAAAGGTTGAAGACCATAACTTTTTAAAAGGTAAGATGCAGTTACAAGTTGCAGGTAAAATACAAATACAGAAATACAAGTTGAAGGTAAAATGATGTGTGTATTGATGACACCAATATTTCAATTCTTAGTCTAGAGTGTTACACTGCATAAGAAGACTAAGGGATACTGGTTAGCATCTAGTTCTGGACACAGCGGTTGAATGAAGTATGAAGAACATTTTAAAGGAACACATACTGAAGTCTATGGAAGCTTTCTACCAAACTGCTACTTTTGCCTTTGAAAATCCTCCCCCAGTCAAGCACTAAGATAAAAAATGGAGTAACTAAATTACATATTATATGATGTTAAAGAATTGGGTTTATTAAATCAGAGAGAGATGATGATTAAGAAAAATCTTGACTGGAATATTTAAAGCAGATATCTGCAAAATTTTTTATGAAACCAAATGTGATCAGCTCTTTGACGTCATTGGGAAGAACAGGTCTAAGAACACATCTTAGCTGTGTGTATTCTCATTCAGACTTAAATCCAACTGCCACCTCTTTCTGAAAGACTCGGAGATCTTCCTCTCCACCCTAGACCTTTCTTTCATAGTTTCATAGTTGGTAGGGTCGGAAGGGACCTAAGCAGATCATCAAGTCTGACCCCCTGCCATGGGCAGGAAAGGATGCTGGGGTCAAACGACCTCGGCTGGGTGATTGTCTAGCCTCCTTTTGAAGACCCCCAAGGTAGGGGCGAGCACCACTTCCCTTGGAAGTTAGTTCCAGCTCCTAGCCACCCTGACCATGTAGTAGTGCCTCCTGATGTCTAGCCTGAATCTACTCTCAGTCAGCTTATGGCTGTTATTCCTTGTTACTCCCGGTAGTGCTCGGGGGAACAAGGACTCTTCCATTGCCTGCTGGTCCCCCTTGGCAAGTTTGTAGGTGGACACCAGATCCCCTTTCAGCCTTCTTTTGTGGAGGCTGAACAGGTTCAGGTCCCATAGCCTCTCCTCATAGGGCCTACCCTGTTGCCCCTGATCATGCGAGTGGCACCTCCTCTGGACCCTCTCGATGCTGGCCACATCCCTCCTGAAGTGCGGCACCCAGAACTGGACACAGTACTGCAACTGCGGCCTGACCAGTGTCGCATAGAGGGGGAGGATCACCTCCTTGGACCGGCTCGTGATGCATTTGTGGATGCATGACAAGGTGTGGTTAGCCTTCCTGAATGCATCGCCACATTGACGGCCCATGTTCATCTTGGAATCAATAGCGACTCCAAGATCCTTTTCTGCCTCTCTGCTGACAAGAAGGGAGTTCCCAGCCTGTAGGTATGCTGCTGGTTCTTCCTCCCCAGGTGCAATACCTTGCACTTGTCCGTATTGAAACCCATCCTATTCTCATCCGCCCACCTCTGTAACCTGTCCAGATCTAGTTG
>NW_005842222.1:1625957-1634693 GCF_000455745.1 Alligator sinensis
TTTCTCAAAGAGCTTCCCCAGGACCGAGGTAAGACTAATGGGCCCACAGTTTCCTGGGCCCTCTTTCCTCCTTTTTTTGAAAATGAGGACCATGTTGACCCTTTTCTAGTCCTCTGGCACCTTGCCAGAGCACCATGAGTGCTCATAAAGCTGTGCCAGGGGTCCTGCAATGACCTCTGCCAATTCCCTTAGCACTCTGGGGTGGAGATCGTCAGGACCTGCTGATTTGAACACATCTAGTCCCTCCCCAAGTTCCTTACTAGGTCCTCACTGACTCTGGGCCTGGCTGCACCTCCCCTGGGTCTGTCCAGATTCCCAGTGAAGGGGATGTCCCTGTCCCTGCTCAGAAAATGGAAGCAAAGAATCTGTTAAAGAGATTAGCTTTCTTGTCTGGTGCTACCACCAGATTACCAAACATGTCCTGCAGAGGCCCCACATTACTTGGTACCTTCTTTTTACACTCTATATATTTAAAAAAAGACTTCTTGTTATCTTTGATCCGGGTCGCTAGTCCCAGTTCCATCTCTGCCTTAGCCTTTCTGATAGCCCCCTACAATCTTGAGCAGTGGAGGTATAGTTTTGGCCTCTCCATATGACATCTCTTTGTGAAAGAGCCACCCAGATACCACATGAAGAATTGCTGCAGTACAAAAAGAAAATATCCATGAATCGCACACCGTTAGTTATGACATATCATCCCTCCCTAGAACCTATACAGAAAATCCTCAAATAATTGCAACCCATACTAGAAGAGGACCCAATTCTTAGACATCTTTCCAGAACCACCCATCCTAGCTTTTAAACAAGCACTGAGCCTTGCCAACCTCATCACCAGAAGCAAACTTCCAATGGCCCAAAGCACACCAAATGGATCCAGACCATGTCAGGACAAGAAATGTAAAACCGGCCAACACATCTCAAACACTCCCACAATAACCACCTCTCCACAGAACTATTACCATTCCTGGATCTTACATCTGCACCTCCAGAAATGTAAAATATCTCATTGTAACAGGGGGCCTTCTCGGGGCCGGTCTGCCATTGGCCCACCCACCTGTTTCTGGGCTAACTTCCTGTCATGCCTTGTTGTTTCACAATCGGTTCTAATTACGTGGGAGGCTGCCCATTCTTGCCCCAATGTCAGTGGGCACTCCCTGCAGCTCTGATCCTCTGCCTCTCCCATGACTCTCACTGGGGTAGTGGCCAGCCAGTTACCTGACCAGGGCCAAGCTTGCCCTGGCCCCTCCCAGGGCAACTCTACACAAACTCACACACACACTGGTCTCCCAGTCCTCTGGTTTCCCCCTCACTGGGGATCCACATCTTCTATCCCCTCACTGGGGCTATGGGGCTTCCCTCCCTGGTGGGGGCTCAGGTGGCCATAGCCATGCCTGGCCCCAACTGCTACCCACAGTGATGTGGGGGCTAGGGGTTATTGAGACTCCCCGACCTACCTTCCACCGGGGTGGTAACTGGGCTGGTATTTTCCTGGAGGCTCCCACTCTTGGCAGGGTGCAGTTTTAGGTCATGCCCAGGACCAAGAGCCTCCTGCTCCTACCTGCAGATGTTCTCATGCAGCAGCTCAGCCAGGCAATGTTTCTGCCTGGCCTGCCAGCAGCAATCTGCTCTGTTTATACAGGCAGACAGTGTCCCAAAAATGGCTGCTGCAATCAAGCACCTGCTGGCTATTTGGCTCACCCCTTAAAGTGGCAGGCACCAATAGTGCCCTACCACACTCATCCAGTGCACTAAATGCCCTGATGGAAAATATATAGGAGAAGCCAAACAACTGCACACCAGAATGAATGCACACCGCAAATCTATCAAAAACAAAAATATCCAATTACCTGTGGGTGCACACTTCTCACAAAACAACTACTCTCTCTCCAATCTCTCAGTTCTAATCCTCAAAGGGAATTCACAAAACACCTTTTGTAGAGGAGCTTATGAACTTCACTTCACTGCATACAAAAAATCATGGACTAAATATAGACATTGGATTTATGGGACATCATAACCTGCCTGCCATCTGATAACCCCAGGTAACCTGTCTGCATTTTACCAGCTACATTCTATCACCAGTTCAACATTCCCCCCTTTCCCCGCCCCTTACCTGTCTCTTACCTATTGTCCCCTATCCCCTCTGATCCTCACTGCCATGCATTTGCATTTTCACAGACCTGGATTTTGTATTTTGGTTTCTATTCCACCCAGGAGAGTACACAAAACACCAGCAGATTCTCCCTATGCCTGAAGAAGGGAGTTTGTGCCCAAAAGCTTGCAAAGAACAATTTTTCCAACTACACTAAAATCTGTGTTAACCGGCATTCTACTATTTGGAATACTCTATTAACCAGAATTTCTGGCTGGGTGGCCGGACACAAGGGGGATGAGGAAGTGGGGAGCTTGCATGCGACAGCTGCTGTCACATACCACCCTGTGCTGCCGCCACTCTGTGTGCAGCCACTGGCACATCTCCTCCTACCCCACAGGGGTTTTAAAAAAGATTGAAAACCACTGCCTCGGATAACCGGAATTTTTAGATACCCAGCACAGCTCTTACCCCACTCATGCCGGTTAACACAGCTTTTACTGTATTTAGTTGGTCTAATAAAAGATATCACATTTACCCAAAGAACCTTGTTTTCCTATGTCCTTAGACCAACATAGCTACAAACAACAATCCTGAAGCTGATTGCCAGCTTTACTTCAAACTAAAAGCAGGACACCAAGACATTTAGTGGTATATGCCATTCTCTTGTGGAAAACCTGCTGGCTACAGTAAAGCATAGGGTTAAATTCAATACAAATGGAAAGTGTAGGAACAGGGGAATGTTTATTCAATTTGTGGGGTTGATTCAGGTTGTTCTTTGCATATATACAATTTTATGTTTAAAATACAACATATTGCATCAAAGCAGGCTTTAGTCCCATCATTTTCTAGTGAGATTTTTTTTTTCTGTTGTTAGTAGTCTGTCAGGTTTATTTCTACTAAGCTAATGTGACTTTATTTATCACTTATATATGCCAGATGTTTGTTTAATTTGAATTAAGCAGTACAACGTACAGTATAGCTCCTCAATATCTTACCTTCCTAAAATTTTGGTATGAATTTTGGAAAACTTTCCATACATATAAGATACGTGAATGTAAAAGCAGAGGAGGTGAGGAATTTAATAAAAGGTAGTTCTTTACAAGGTAGTTCTCCCCCCACCCCTCTTCAGAATTGCTTGAATTCTTGGAAAGGTTCATTTTGTATGTTAAAGTTACTCCAGGGCAGTTCTAACATGCATGACTAATGCTTACTTAGCTGATCACCAAAGGTGTTCTGATCCTGGCAGCATTACAGGGCTTAGATATTCCATGCAGATGATTTTTTCTCAAACAATTTTTCCAGTGAATTGGGCACAAGGAATAGAGTTGGTCCAGTACTCTTTAATACATACATAAATTATCTGGATTCAGGTGTCAGAAGCAGACTGGCTGAGTTCGTGGACAGTACAAATCATGGGGAAGTGCAGTCACTCTAGAGGATGGGCTGGCAATTCAGGCTGACCTGGACAGGCTTGCAAGGTGGACAGATCAAAACCTAATGACATTCAACCCAGACAAATGCAAGGTGCTCCACCTCAGGAGAAAAAACCCACATCATACTTATAGGCTCGGCAGTGCTACACTCACTAGCACCACGACCAAAAGAGACTTGGTGTCATGATTGACCACAAGATGAACATGAGCTACTGATGCAATGCTGCAGCCAGTAAAGTAAATACAACTCTGGCTTGCATCTACTGACACATCTCAAGCAAGACCCAAGAAGTCATCTTCCCACTTTACTCGGTGTTGGTGAGACCGCAGCTGGGGCAATGCATCCAATTCTGGGCTCCACACTTTAAAAAGGATGTGGAGAAGCTTGAGAGAGTCCAGAGGAGAGCCACGTGCATGATTAGAGGTCAAGAGAACAGGCCTTATGAGGAGAGGCTGAGAGGCATGGAACTCTTCAGCCTGGAGAAGCAAAGTCTCAGGGGGAAAAGGGGTGTGCATCAGGAACTGGGAGAATGTCTGTTCACCAGGGCACCCCAGGGGAAGATAAGGTCAAATGGTCACAAACTGCTAGAAGATAATTTTAGACTGGACATAAGGAAAACATTTCTTTACCGTCCGAGTCTCCAGAGTCTGGAATAGACTCCCCCAGGAAGTGGTGCAAGCACCTACTCTGGATCCTTTTAAGAAATGCTTGGATGCTTATCTTGCTGGGGTGATCTGACCCTACCTGACTTCCTGCTCCTTGTTTTACCCAAAACATGACATTTTTCACATGGAAAGAAATTCCAACCAGCCCTAAAAAGAAGTTTTGTTCCAGAATCAGACATGCATGTTTCCTCTTTCCAGTTACCTTATTTCCAAAACAGATATATTTTTATGGTCAAGAGAGGATGAGCCCACTTTCTATTCTTGTTTCATGGTCTTTTTTGTTTTGAGAAATTCCTTTCTGTGATTCTGCTGGCACAAACTGAACAGCCTGCTTTTATTCTTTTTTGAGGGGAAATGGATTATCCTCAACTTTATATATAAAGATCCTAAATGTGCCTGTTACCCTCTATGCCTGTTTCTACAGGTGCTTTTAGACCATCAGACATATTATTTTGAATTATTTAAAATTACAGTTTGCTTAAACAATCTCAAGACATAGTAGATAGGATCTGGATGCATTAGGAGAAGATAGTAGGAGAATATACGGAGAAACTGGGCCTTGTTACACACTGCACTTTGAGCTGCCCAAATGTTGATTGGTGTTGGTAGTAGCTCAAATTGGAGCAGTACACCTTAAAGCTAAGAATCTTCTCTGACTGTCCCCCACCTGCACAGCTGTGACTTGCCACTAGAGGGCTGATGAGCAAGGACCTGATTCAGAGCTACAGCTGTGAATTGCCGCTACAGGGCTGGTGAGCCAGGACAGGCTTCTATCCCTGCTCTGTAGGGGTGTGAGAGAAATAGGTTGGGTTGGGGGGAGGGGGGGGAGAGGGCAGGAACATGAAGCTGGGAGGTGGAGAGTTAATGGGATGGGGCTGGGTAATGAACTGAGAGGTGGAAAGGAAATAGGGGTGGGGGGAAGAATGGTGAAATGACAGTCAGCCACTGAGGGATAAATTAAAAAGAAGTAAAAACAAAAGAATTTAAAAAGGAATAAAGAGGAAGTACATTTTAAAAGGTCTCTATTTTAATAAATTGGGATTTGGGATGGGGGTGTGGTTGGTGCTGGTTGTGCATCCCTGGGTGGCTGGCAGGTGGCAGAAGGCACTTTTGGGGATGCTACTGCCTCTGCCTTGGGAAGGAGTCCCAGCTCACAGGGGCCCGATCCAGCCTCCTAGACTCCACTCCTGCACCTGTCTGTGTCCTGTGATTTGGCTAGCTGGTATGTTCTCTGCAGACTGTTTACATGCGGTTGCACCCTTGGAGGTGGGAAGGTCATGCCCTCAGGGGCAGATGGGGTAGTTGGCCACTGGGCAGTACAGTTCAGGGTGTGTTTATCAACACAGAACAGGAGGGTGAGGGAAGGGAAACTGTATCCTGGGATGCTGGAGGACTGCAACTTGGGTGGTTCATCTGGGGGGAGTGGCCACACAGTAATGGAACACAAGCTAGGTAACACAAATCTGAGATAAACCTAACCTGGAGTAGCATAACTTTAAGCCACCTAAAGTGTGCTTAAAACTAGTTTCAGATGTTAAGGTGTGGACAATCCAGGGATTAAGAGCTCCAGGAGCCACCTAAAATTAATACGTAACAGGTTCCACAGAGTAACAAATCCAGTAAAATGTTGTTGTAAAGGAATTAGGATGTTTTGGGTGTAGCGGGCAAACTGAGTTATGCTAAGGCTCTTAGCCAGAGTCTAGGGCTTCCTGGATCTAACCAATACAATTGTACACAGTACCTTATAAAGCAGTGAAAAAAGTAAGTGCTATGCTTGGTACAGTGGGGGAACCAGGTAGAACAGTTTCCCTCAAAGGAAATGAAACAAAAAATGAGTAGGACTGGAGTACCTTATTTAAAAAGATAAGGTATGGAACCTGAGGATTGGACAGTTTGGGGACAAGAAAGTTACAAATGTAATCAACAGACAAAGGAACAGCTGTGTGTTTGTGCTGTTTCTCTGGAAAGGCAGGGGCAGCTGTGGATTTCTGCTCAAATAGCTGGAAAGCCAGAACATCCCGCACACCCAGTGGAGGACCCAAGACTGGTGCCACCAAAGGTCACTGCTGTAACGGTTAAAGGAGCCACTTGCCAGGTCATATTACAGGGAGAAAACCTGTAATAGTGCTTAGGGGTTACTCTTAAAGTTCACTTGATACCAAATCAGATGAGGGGCCGTATCAATCTTTGGGGGTCGCTGACAAAAATAATCCTATTGGTAACAACAGGGACAGGAGGAGTAAGAGTAGAGTTACCCAGGGACGCAGAGAGAATGAGGAAAGTTAAGGTGTGAATATTCTTACTTTTAGCACAAGGGAAGGGGTGTGAGATACTAGGTGCATCTACATGAGATGCATTACTTGAGATCAGAGCAAATTACTGTGTAGTAAGCATCATCGTCTACACATGCAGATGCTTACTGTGCAGTAATTTGCTCTAATCATAAGTAAATTTCCTACCTATAAATACAAGTAGCAAATTTACTGAACAGTACAGCACATGTAGATGGCTGCCCAGGACGAATGTGATCCTGGTCAGCTGGGAAGCAGGATATTGTTCCTTGCCCCCAGGAGCTGCCTACTGCTGGGGCAGGCTGTGACACTGGAGCCTGGGTGGGGACAATGTCCCCCTGCCCTGGTAGCAGGGAGCTCCCAGCCCCCGATTGTGGAGCTGGAGCTTGGAGATAAGAACTTCCCAGCCTCCACTCCTCAATTGTGGAGTTGGGGCTGGTAGCTCTCTGCTGCCAGGGCAGGGGGCCATTGTTCCCACCCAGGCTCCTGTTCCTGTGGCAGATCCTGCCTGGGCAGCAAGGAGATCCTGAGGAAAGGGAGCAATCTCCTAGCCCCCACTAGGAGACAGCTGTCTCCTGGCCCCATGCTCCCTGCCAAGAGCCTAGAGGTCCCCCTGGCTGCTGCAGGGCACTGCTGCAGGGCCAGCAGGGGTGGGATCAGCCTGCTGCTAGGAGCAGCAAATCTGCTTCCGCTTTCCTGCACACATAGACACCTGCTGGTCTAGAGTAAAACCACCCCAGAGCATTTGCTCCCGTAAATGTGCCCACTAGGGAGCATATTTGCACGGGAAAGTAGGATGGAAGAGCTGTGATGGGGGAGCCTTTAGAGCATAGATGTGTGCAAGTGACTGGCTGTGTGAAAAAAATGGATGATAGAAAGCAGACTGAGAAGATGTAAAGGGTGAACCCAACAGCATGTATGATGAAAGGGAGAGGCATATGTACAAAGTTTCCCATGCACACCATTTTGATCTGCCACCAAAACCTTCCCCTCTTCTTTTCCAAACTGTTTCTGATGAATAATTGTAGTCTTTTGTGATGAACATCTGGTAACCTAAGTAAGGGACAGAAGGAATTATTGGATGAAATTGTGTGGCCTGTATTGGGCAGTTAGGGAAAGTCAGACTAGATATCATTATTAATGATTACCAGAGAACAACTCATTTGCAATCTATTTATCTTATATTGGCACCTATCACTGCTATGTCTGGTCAATACAATGGTAATTTTTGTTTGGCCAGATCTACCTTTACCCTAAGGCAAGGGGGTAAACTACATAACTCGCAAGGGGTCTCTTCAAAACCCAATACTTATTTGTTTATGAAAGTGCATTCAACATTTTACACTAATAAAATAAGATATACAACAAGCTGACTGAGCTGATTTGGGTGGCTTTAGCAAAGCAAAAAGATTCTTCATTAATGTTATTAATGTACATTGGAAGACATCTGATGTGAAGTTCATAATTGAAATGTTACAAATACTTCAACATATGGATCCTTCACATCCACTTAATTGCCAGTTTAGTAATAATTTTATGTAATGAGGAATTATTAATAATACGTGAAAAACTAAATTGACGTAATCACCCAAAAACGTAAGATGACATTCGCTATGAAATGGATGTTATAAATCCTAGCATCTTTGTTGTAACTTCAACAAAGAAGATAACATTGCAAAACCAGTCAAATTTTTCTTTAGACAATATTTCTGCTATGAAGTTTTAACACTATTTCTATATAAATATATTAAAGGTAAAACTTTAAATGAGATATTCCCTTTCTTTCATTCTTACTGTATTTCCCTTGTTACCTTCTAGTTATGACTTACAGCTTGGCAAACCATACTTAACAACATGCTTTACAATTTTCTGAGCATGTCCCATATGCAAAACCTGTTACTGTGGTCATCTAGGCAAATAACACTTTGCCTAGGCAGCCGAATCATTTTAAAAGATGGGTAATGGGATAAGGAGCCTTTTACTATAGCATAGAAGCAAAAATATTCCCATAGTTTGCAATTACTGAGTCAGTGGCCTACTAGTATGAGAAATGAACTCTTAGAGTGCTTACAGACATGAACCCTCCCCCCCTGCCCCCAATAAACCCCAGTGCTTTGCTAGAAGAGGAGTGCATCAGTTTGACCTAGCTCCATAGCATCTCTATAGATTGGGCATGTCAGTAGGGCTTCTTGGCGCTTTTATCTAATAGCTAATTCAATCAGCTATTAGATAAAGGCATCAAAAAGTCCTG
>NW_005842222.1:1634724-1668772 GCF_000455745.1 Alligator sinensis
AGGGCATAATCTATACTGATGTTGGGCAAACCAGGTCAAACTAATGTGCTGCCTCTTCTGGGCATGCAGTGTGTTTGGTGCAGGGGCACGCCAAGCTGAAAGTAAAGCATTGGGTTTATTTTTTGTTTTCAAATCTGTAAGCAACCTTAATGGACAAATGTATACATCACATATCTCAAACCTTCTGTCCTGGACCTTGTGCCTCAACACTTGTCTAAGATCTCTCCCAACTACACTGGTGGTCCAATAAAAGATATCACCCTAAACATGTCTGCCTCTTGCATACATCACCAGGGCCGGTCCAAGGGTAACTGGCACCCTAGGTGAACTGTGTACTTCTGCCCCCCCACCACTTCCAATATAGAGGAAAATAAGTCTAGAATGAACTTTTATAGCTCAGTGGCGAGAGCAGCCCAGACACTGGCCCCTGCAGCCCCAGTGCTGGCTCTGGCACCAGCCCCACAGGGTGGGTGTGCTGGGCAGGAGTGAGGGGCACCGCTGGCCTGGAGGCAGGGGCTGCAGGTCAGGAGTGAGGGGCACTAGCAGGGCTAGGGGTAGGGCCGGTCCAAGGTGGAGCCGCAATTATTTAGAATGATGTTCCTGTTATTTTGTTCTGCAAATACTTTTGGCACCCCCCCCAAATTGTGGCACCCTAGGAGACCACCTAGTTTGCCTAATGGTTGGACCGGCCCTGTACATCACGTACTGTTTTCACTCACATCAGTATAAATCAAAAACAACCTCACTGAGATCAACCATTATCCATATTAAACTGTATGAGCAAGAAGTGAATTCGACCAAACTAATAAGCAAGATATCAACTGGACCAAATCAATAATCAGCCCCCTGAGTCTCAGGACAGTAGATTAATGGAATTAGTACCATTTTAGCCAACTACTTTTCAGACATATAGCCTGTGTGTAAGGTATAATTTATTTACCATGGCAACTGACACCCAGATGTTCTTAGTCCCTGCCACCTTTTTATTTGCTGAACACTTCTTTTGAAGTGGTCTATAATATAGCAGGCATACTTAACAGTAGATTCTAAAGTTTCTCTTACTTAAAAGAGAAACAGTAAATACAGCTCTTTTATTAAAACGGTTGAAAAATTTGAGCAGGGTGAGTCTTAAAACTTTGCCAGTTACTTTATTGCCCTAAAATGCAGGTGTCCAAATTTGAAAATCTTCTTCATGTACACCACAAAACCAATCCTATCCAGAGCTAGCAGATTATCTATCTTAGATCTTTTCTGATATTACTCTGTATGTTAGACTAGTGTTGGGCACAGAACTCCCACCAAGGTCAAAAGACCAGTGTATGTATTGAACTAGAAGAAGAGAGACATTATCTAAACAATAGTTAGATGAACAAGTCTAGAGTCCATACATCATAAAAAAGACAACTCTTCCTGCACTATTAGGTGGAACTGATAATCAAAGGTTGATCATGCTTTGATAAAGGAGGTGTTACGTCCAGTACACAAACTTAGGCCAGCTCCTATGTAGTCATTGAAGTTAGTGGGTATTCTTGTGGGCCCAACAATGTGTAGAAAGTTGAAGGACTGGAGCTTTATTCAATGTTCCTTGTCTACATTTAACTATATCACTTCATTTTGTTGTAACCTTTGAGTTTTAGAGTTTTTATTCAGTTATCTTATAAAACATTTAAATATGAAACACCCAATTTTTTATTACCTTCTTTAAAGAGTCTGTTTAGAAATTAGACTGCCTATATTCAAAAGCAAATAGGATAGAGTCTTTGGAGAGATCCTGAATATATGTTTCATATGGAGAGGTAAAATGAATTATTTTTACACCATGCTGTACCAAAGTACAGAATTTTCAGGCTACATAAACTGTCTGCACGCTTTAGGTGATGTAATTTAAATGCTAGTTGAGATGCTGATTTGATGAATTATAATAATTATACCATGTGTATTGCTCTCTTTCTTTCTCTTTGTTTTATATTTGTAAAGTTTTCCATGAAGCTCAATAATGGTCTCTCATATAGCTTGTTTAATACATAGCTTTTAAAGATATTTAGAAGCATTTCCTCATATTAAGAAAATGGTGTTGAAGTGGCAAAAGGATCTATTTTAATATTTTAACAATAAAAACAGTACTGTAGAAAAACAAACTACTAAACATTCTGAGAAACATTACAATAGAGTATTTGATTTCTCATAAAATATATTAAGCAGCAGCAATCATTTTAGGCAAATGTTTATTCTATATTTGATAGCTGAGCAAGAAAGAGATTCATCCATCTTCATTTTTGCATTTTTAAATCCACATAATTTAGTTCACTGTGGAGCACTAAGCTGAATGTTAATAATTCTCTTTGTATATTGCATTAAATAAAAGACAAAATGTTGTCCTCTCGTTTTCTCTTGTCATTTTTTTCCTTTGTGGCTCAATTTATGGCCCAACAGAGCTGCTACAGCCCCTTCCCCCAACCTAGATGGACAGGCAGAAGCAGAATGGACAAGGGCTGCTTTTCACTACTGGTTAATACCTATCCTTTTAGAAAATCATTTTTAATGATGGTTCAATTTTCTGATCTAGACTGGGGTTACAGTTAATATTACTTATTTTGCTGAAATTCCTTCATTTCAGATTTTCAATTCTCTCTCTCCATTTTTTTTTTTTAACTAGGGGTCAGATTAGCATAGTCTTGCTCACACTGAATAGTGCCATGCTATGAAGAATTAATTGAAGTCCATGGTACTACACGTACAGTAAATACTACCTGATACCAAGTTAAAGCAACATAATCTAATTTGACAGTTCCCTGCCAGACTGTTTCTCTTAGAACCAATCCTATGGAAAATAGCCAAAGGGGGACATAAAGTAAGAAAAAATGTACAATTAAATATGTAGCAAAATATCATCATATTTCACTCTGGTTCAGTCAATCTCTGAGATATAAAATAAACAATACAAAGTAAAAATCCATATAAATTTAACTACTATTACATTGGTCACAAAAATATGATGCTAACAATAAGGAGCAACCTTAACTCTGATTTGTGTCAGGGCTCACCACCATTGCAGATGCAGATGCTCTAGATGCTCACCACCATTGTGGAACCTATCCCATCTAATAATTTAAGGAATTTACCTAACAAAAGTTTAGAAACATTGAATAACGTCTCAACAAGGCCCCTTTATTTGATACTTGAGCTGAAGGAACAAGGTTCAACAAATAACATATTCAATAAATTCTGCCTTTTTTCTTTGCTAAATACTTCTTTTGTTCTTTGTGGGGGGTTTTTTGTTTTTTTTTGTCTAGAGTGTACGGGCAGGCCTTGCAGGCCATGAGCCCAGGCCTTGTCCTTGAGGCCCAGATCTTCAGGCCAACCTGTACGTGATCTCTACTGCCCCCCATTTGTCACCCTCCCCGGAATAAATGTTTCTTAAAAGTCTTCGTTAATTACTTTCAAAGAGAGAAAGAATTATAAACATCTCAAATGGTCTTATACAAAATCTGGCAAAATTTTCTTCAGTGAAGATGTACTGCAAAACCAGTTTTTGGTGAATATTTGAACTTAAATCCCCTCCATTTTTTGTAAGTTATTCATGCTAATAAAGCTTGACTACTCAAGTGTTCCTGGAAAGGAAATGCAAAAGCATTTCAAGTATGGTCTAATTGAAATGCACTTTCCCTTGAACAAATACTCATGGAATATTTTTCCTAGTTTTAGATGGCTTTATGGGCTAAAATCTCATTGATGTGCACTAAAGAGGTCACAGAAAGAAACTCTCTTCTACTTCAAGTGCCATATTCCTGGAACATGGTGACCTACTAGACAGGAATAGCTGGATTTCACTATCCCTACCTCAGTTCTCTTATTCTGTGCAGAAGGCAGCCCTTGAAGCAATGTTTCATAGCTGCAAATGCTTTCCTGAGTGTCTCAGCCAAGAATCAAAATATAGGAAACCCTCCTGACAAACTTCCACCGAGTCCCGAGCAGCGAGGTATTCATTTTACTCCTTTCATAATTACTAGCAAATGCTTGTCATTGAAATAAGTTACCTGTCTCCAACACATTTTTCTGCTGATATCTGAAGCCAGCATGTGAGCAGCTGGTCACTAGACTTATTCTTTTCCCCCTTCTTGAGGCTGCATCTTTTTTTGTCCTGCCTGTATCCCTTTACTTTCGGAGAACAGCTGCATGTGACAATTTGCTATTTTAACTATCCAGATGAGTTGGAGCACACTTCTGACCACCAGTTCTGGAGTTAAGCTCATTTTTAGAACTCTGGTCAGAATCACCCAGAGTAATTCCTTTCATTATGAACATGTTAATTAATTTCTGCTCGAGTATTCATCCTTGATATATCCTTAAACAGAACATCAAAATCCGAGAAGTTTATGCAGTCTTTTCATAACTCTCATAAAGGAAGAAAATAATCTTATTATTTTCTAAAGTTGTGCTGTACATTTTAGTTTAAAAGTAACAATGTTCAAAACACAAAGTCTAGCAACATTAATCCACCAATCAAATTAAATTTATTTTAAATGTTCTTCTCATCATCCTTCATGTTTTGTCTCTGCATTATTGTTTAGCTATTTAAACTGTAAATATCTTGGGACAAAGACCACCTCTCTTGTTTGCTGTGCACAGTATGAAGCCCACTAGTGATGCTCAAGAAATAATAATAATTTAGTTATAATATTTAGCACTTAGCACATTTCACCTTCAAAGCACTTCAGAAATATGAATCAATTAGTGCAGAGAGTTTCTGTGCTTATCAAATGGCATTTATTTGATAAATGCAGTAAATGTTACTTGTTAAATATAAGCAGAGAGATAAATCTTAATGAGAATCACTCTTCCTTGGTATGGTATGTTCTCTCTCAAAGAGTTTTCTGGAGGAAGGTTGTTTCACCATGTGATACATGAAAAAGTGTGTGTGTAGCTGTTCTTTCTATTAATTTTAAACTATCCAATACTTTAAAAATGGTTTTCTCCAAATGAAGTAATAGTAAAGCAGCATGGCTTGGGCATTTGGTTTAACATGCACATTGTAGGAATACAATTAATTCACTAATTAAATGCACACTACATCTATCTGAAGTGCCTTCTAACTTCAAATCTATATTGCAAAGAATTTTCAGGCTACATGATGCATAGAAAAGAAAAAAAGGAACAAGAACATTAAAATATAAGAATTGACTTCCAGAAGGCCAGGTACATCACAAATTGCTTGATGTGCAAGAACACTAAAATGCAAAAGAAATGCTTAAGTTACAATAATCTGGTCACTGAATAAATAATAGATATGGTTTTATTTATATATTACAAATTGGTAGCTGACCTGTTTTAGGTGCTAGCCTACTACAACAGCTTTATTGCCCTATTGAATGGGGGCAAAAAGGCATGTAAATTTTATGTTGTTTATTGTTGAAGTGTTCATAAAGCTAGCTTAGTCTGCATTTTCATTATGCTCTGTTCCTCCTTTGCAACAAAACTATAGACTATTGGTCCTAAATATAATGAGAAAATTAATATAAATATTTACTGTAATGGTAAATCTGCAGTCTCTTCTCTTATTCACTGCCCAACACTCTTATACATACATGATATAGTTACAGTTTTTAGGGGCTGTTTTTATATTTTTAATTGTTTGGTAGACTTAAAAATACGTAACAATGAATAACCATGCAATACATTAAATACTTATGGGTACGTTGTGCCTTCTGTTATAATATAAAATCCATCTATTCTGGTTGATGGGTTTTAACCTCACACAGAATACTTTAAACTCCATTTGGACTTGTGCCTACAATCACCTTAGCAAAGTCTCTTAAGTAACTGCGCACAGCCTAATTAGTATGCATTATCAATTAACAAACTTAATAGCCGGCAGATTGATTAGATCCTCTGTTGCAGGGGCAGAGCTGAAGCGAAACAGAATGAAAAATCATTGCACGCATACACTGCTGCTTTGTTATTTTCTCAGATCCCCTCCTCCTCCTCCACATTCCTTTAATTAATGCATACATATGGTTCTGAATATCTTGTACACCAGAGCTTGCTCTAACTCTTTAATAAAACTCACTCATAGATGAGAGCATGATAGTCCATGCTTTATTTATTTCTGGCTGAAAACATAAACAATTTTCTCTCACTCATGTCTTTTCTCTTTAAATAGCACAAATATTAAAGATCTGCTGCTTAAAAGCTGATTATTCTCATACTGGTGCCAATGATAGTAAAAATATATAGATAAGTGGAAACTGTGTGCATCAGTTTAGATAACCTATAACTGAGAGGTTTGTTCAAGTATCATATTAATGATACGTTGACAACTGTAAAGTGCTCTCAGCAATTATTATATATATATTTTTTAAAATAGCCAAAAATATTGGAAGTCTCAATACATCTTCTCTTACTTTTGAGGAGCTGGAACAATATGAATGAAGGAAGGAAAACCCTCATACTGAAAGCAGAGAACATTTTCAAAATGTTTCCAACTAAATTGTGCATAAAATACTAGCATTATACAGAATTTACATCTTCAAGAATGATTCAATACAAAACCCTGAAAGACTTTTGCAAACACTTTTGAAGAACATCAACTGCTGCACTTTGCAGTGGTAGCAAGGTTGTCTCTTGGGCAAAGTCTATTAACCTTTATGCACTGGAAAAGTGGTGCATTCCATGGTGATGTGAGCTTTAGCAGTAGGTGGCAGAGTTTAATAATAACTGCTTAGCATTTATATAGTATTTACATATTCAGATCACTGTAGAGATATTAACTAATTAATCATCACATTAGCTTTGTGGGGCAAGTCTTATAAAAATGTCCATTGTCTGCTTCTACTGATGGGGCAAATTTTGGCCAAGATGTGTAGGGTCTTTCCCAAGACCACATGGCAAGTCATAGGCAAAGCCAAGGTTAGCACCCAGGATCTCCCGATTCCCAAATCTGTGTTTATTTGGTTAGACCACAGTACCTTAACTTTTATCATGGTCTTACAGATACAAGTTCTCTCAAAGGCAGTGTGTGTAATCAAGCTGTCTAAGAAAGTGGTTACTTATCCAAGTAGTCATGTCTGGAAAAGATCATCTCTATTATAGCCTCATTGTTATAAAAACACATTCAACAGATAAATTATCTAACCTGCCAAGCTCATTTTGTGCCTGGTAAGTGCATTCCCTTATGTTGGAGAATCCCAATTGGTACGATGTTGGCAAAGACAGCTCTGCTACCCTTGGTGCAACAGCCACTGCCCCCTGAGTTGGAACTCCTTATCTTGTGTGGTGGGTCAGAGAGGAGTTAGAAGGGGCCATGGAGTGAGCAAGGAGTCACCATGCTCACTTCTCTAGTTGTGTAACAGACTTGAGAGACCCTGGCTCCCTGAAGCTTTACTTTCCCTGGGCCAGGTGGCTGAGAATCAGGGAGCCATGGCCAGCTCTCTCTCAGCTCCTCCTTTGCCACTGCAGGTGAGTTCTGTTTCGTACAATGGAGAACCAAGTTCTCAACCCTCCAGAAAAGAGGGAATAGAAAAATGACGAGTTCATAATGAGAGCTGTCCCCACTTTTCAAACCCTGAACAACTGAAAGGTAGGAATAATCCATTGATTTCTCAGAGTCTAAGCTATTGTCAATACCTTAATTTAAAAGAAATTGCAATGGAAATTCTAGGTTGCCTTTCATCACTATGATATTTGTATCTACTCTTTAGATATTTAACTTATTTCTTTGCTTTTGTTCTTTTCTCTCCACACAAGGAAAACAGAAGGTGATGACATCTCTCTCAGGGAGGGGAAAAAATAACAAGATTTAAATAAAAATAGATCAGAGTAGCCATCCATACAAAGGAATTTGGATCATTTACTTCATTTACTTTCACATGTAACTCTCACTAATATAAAAGGAAGTTCTATATATAGGTGAGGCACGGAATGCAATCTTTAACTACCACTGCCATCATCCTGGCCTCAGCTACAGCAGACTCCTTGTATTCCAGGAGACATGGTAAAGGCAGAACATGTAGCCTTTCCTTTTATACCAACTGGCCTGCTACCACTGAAATAGACTGGTGATTTTCCCTAACACAGACTTCAGTATCTATGGATACTCTGGTTTTACAGAGTTATTTCTAGAATGCTGGTATGGAAATGACGTATCCATGAAATATCTGCAGTTGTATACAAGTTAGATACTTTACTAGATACTAAATAAAACAGATAGATGAAAAAAGCACATAAAAAACCCCAATATGACCATGATATAACTTTCCTTGAATAAAACTTGCTACATCTAAAAATAAAAAAAAAAAGTAGGAAGGAGAATGAAATTCCTTTGAGTCTAGGAAAGAACGGAGTCTTAATTAACTGCCAGAGAATGGTCTCTCAATGTTGCAGTAAGAAATATGCCTCTAATTGTCATTATGTGACCCAGGGGAGGGGCACTGGACATGTAAGCAGAGAAACTAAAATGTGCAAACTTTCTAAATGGAAGGTTCTAGTTAAAAAGCCTGAGGAGAGTAAAGGCCCAGCATTAACATTTGGCCCCTTCTTTGGATTAGCCCTTTCTTTGGATGTTCCTTTATGTTGTGGAGGATTTCTTTAAAAGAAGCAAAATAATAAGCAACAACAACAATTAAAATAACAAAACAAATAGAATAATGAAAATAAAATAAAATGCCTGTCTGAGGGCTTTCTCAGCATTCTTTTCGTTGTCCTTCATCATGGATTCCTTACTGCATATCATTTACTCTGCCAGTAAAAAGCATGTGCTGAAAGTCTTTTACTTAGCAGTAAATTCAGGAATAAGGAGGCATCGACCTAACTCAAATAGCCTTAAAATAATTACCATCTCTACCCTTCAGAACTGTATATACTTTAATAGGGTTTGGCTTTGTCAGAGAATACCTCTCTGAATTTCTAAGAACCTTGTATGCTTCTTATTACTCTGCTGCATTTTCTCCATTTCCAGAATATCCTTTTGTAGAAAGATGATTACAAGTGTTCATAGTATTACAAATACAGTGTCAGTTGACTCATACACGATGCCAGCAGAATTCCCACAAACAAATGCTCAAGGACTCCTCTTGAACTGTATAACTACCTTCCCTCCTTCTAGACATGCTTAAACATAGGGATGAAGATTTTATAAGTCTTTTTATACCCCACTTTTCTCTTGCTACATATTCCAGACACTGAAGGTAGATAATTTTATCAAGAAACATGGTCATGTCTAGAAATTGTATGCAGAGAAGACAGACACATCATCTCATCCGAGAGTGACTGAAGATACTTTCTTTAGTAGTATCTTCACAGATACAGGATGACAATGGAAACTATAACCACAGTTAGCAAACTGAGGTCAATGAAATAAGTGCCTGATCTAAAGCCCAATGAAACCAGTAACAGTATTTACACTGAAGGTAGTGGTCTTTGGATTTACATACATCAGTGACATTAGAATTTGGACCCCAGTTTATATAAGTCATTCTAAGTGATTTTGCTCCCTTTCTTTGTATGGAGCACTGCAACTCAGTTCTTTAGCTCTATCACTTGAACTCAGGAAAAACTGTCATTGCCTATCTGTAGTGGTAGTAGTACTTATACCTCCCTTCTCTGGCCTTGACCCACTGAAAGGTAAGATTATATTTTGCATCCTGATTAACATCTTCACTGTTCTTATATCCTTAGTGCTTTATCATGAAAAAAAGCAACTTACATGAGCATTTCCAGATTTTACAAGATAAACAGTATCGTGTTCTTAAACGTCTGAGAGCAGGTGCTTCACATATTGTGAAATGATCCATCTAAATTTTGAGTGTGTATTACTAAATTTATATTAGTTTATGCATAATGCTTAAAATATTGCAGCAAGATTACACATATGCACTGATCTTGATGCTAGTGCAGACGGCCTACTATTTCAAAAGCAATTAATCATTCTGGGGCTCTAATTTGAGGGAAGAGAGGATAGTCTGATTTTAAAAGGATAGGTACTCCATGCTTTCTGAAAATTAGACACCAAAACTGCATTTATTCCTGAACTACTTCATAGATTTCATAGACATTAGGGCTGGAAGGAACCTCATGAGATCATTTGGTCCAGCCCCCTGCCCAAAAGGCAGGAAGTATCATAGTATCATAGTACTTAGGGTCAGAAGGGACCTAAACAGATCATCAGGTCCAGCCCCCTGCCCCAGGCAGAAACGGGTGCCAGGGTCATATCAACCCAGCCAAAAATCTGTCCAGCCTCCTCTTGAAGACCCCCAAGGTAGGAGAGAGCACCACCTCACTTGGGAGTCCATTCCAGAGCCTGGCAGCCCTAACTGTAAAGTAATGTCTCCTGAGTCCAGCCTGAACCGTCTCTCTAACAATTTGTGGCCATTATTGCTAGTAACCCCAGGTGGTGCCCGGGGGAACAGAGCCTCCCCCAATTTCTGCTAGTTCCCCCTGGTGAGTTTGTAAATGGCCACCGGATCCCCTCTCAGCTTTCTCTTGTAGAGGCTAAGTAGGTTCGGGACCTTTAGCTTCTCTTCGTAGGGCCTGCCCCGCTGCCCCTTGACCATGCGAATGGCCCTCCTCTGGACCCTCTCAATGCTGTTCACATCCCTCTTGAAGTGTGACACCCAGAACTGGATGCAGTACTCCAACTGCGGCCTGACCAATGCCACATAGAGGGGAAGGATCAACTCCCTGGACCCGCTTGTGATGCATCTGTAGATGCATGACAAGGTGTGGTTAGCCTTACTGACTTCACATTGTCAGCTCATGTTCATCCTGGCATTAACAATGACTCCAAGATCCCTTCCTGCCACCGTGTTGACAAGAAGGGGTCAGATCACCCCAGCAAGATAATCATCCAAACACTTCTTGAACATTTCTAGAGTAGGTGCTTGCACCACTTCTGGAGGTAGTCTATTCCAGACTCTGGAGACTTGGATGGTAAAGAAGTTTCTCCTTATGTCCAGTCTAAATTGGTCTTCCAGCAGTTTGTGACTATTTGACCTTGTCTTCCCTTGGGGTGCCTTGGTGAACAGCTGTTCTCCTAGTTCTTGATGCATACCCCTTGTGTACTTATAGGCTGCCACCAAGTCCCCACTGAGCCTACGCTTCTCCAGGCTGAAGAGTCCCATGCCTCTCAGCCTCTCCTCATAAGGCCTGCTGTCTTGACCTCTGATCAGGCATGTGGCTTTCCTCGGGACTCTCTCAAGTTTCTCCATGTCCTTTTTAAAGTGTGGGGCCCAGAATTGGATGCAGTACTCCAGCTGCAGCCTCACCAAGGCCGAGTAAAGAGGGAGAATGACATCTTGGCTATTGCTTGAGATGCATTGGTAAATGCAAGCCAGAGTTTTATTTGCTTTGCTGGCTGCAGCATTGCATTGGTAGCTCATATTCATTTTGTGGTCAGTTACGACCCCCAAGTCTCTTTCGGTCATGGTGCTGGTGAGTGTAGCACTGCCAAGTCTATAAGTATGATATGGGGTTTTTCTCCTGAGGTGGAGCACCTTGCATTTGTCTGGGTTGAATGTCATCAGGTTTTGATCTGTCCACCTTGCAAGCCTGTCCAGGTCAGCCTGAATCCCCAGCCCACCCTCTAGAGTGACATACTTCCCCATAATTTGGTGTTGTCTGCAAAATTAGCCAGTTCACTTCTGACACCCAAATCCAGATCGTTTATGAATATATTAAAGAGTAATGGTCCCAGAACTGAACTCTGGGGGATGCCACTGGTCACCATGTGCCATATTGACTCAGTTCCATTGACAATCACTCTCTGGGTCTGACCATAGAGCCAGTTCCCTAGCCATCAGATGGTAAGGTTGTTGAGGCCGCAGCTCTCCAATTTTACCTTGAGGTCATAAGGGGAGACCAAGTCAAAGGCTTTTTTGAAATCCAAGTAAATGACATCAGGCTCTCCTCCCCTATCCAGGTGATGCATCACCCACTCATAGAAGGAAATGAGATTGGTCAGGCATGACTTACCCATAACAAAGTTGTGTTGGCTATCTCTCAGAATGATGCCTTCCATTAGCCTGTTGTTGATAGATTCTTTAATAATTTTTTCCAACATCTTTCCAGGGATTGAGGTCAAACTGATTGGCCTGTAGTTCCCTGGGTCTTCCTTCCTTCCCTTCTCCCTTCTTGAAGATAGGCACCACGCTGGCCCTCTTCCAATCTTCAGGAACCTCTCCCAAGTGCCATGAGTTCACAGATATCTTTGCCATTGGCCATGCAATGTTGTCAGACAACTCTTTTAGTACTTTTGGGTGCATTCTGTTTGGGCCCGCTGTCTTGTGGATGTCCAGCCTCTCATGGTATTCCCTCACAAGGTCTTCGCCAATTGTAGGTGTACGGTCACCCTTAGCCTAATTCTGTGACCTGTCAGGCAGGATGATCCCCTTGGGCTGGTGGAAAACTGATGCGAAGTAATCATTGAGGAGATTAGCTTTTTCGTGGGTGTCAGTTGTCAGCTGCCCCATTCAGCAGGGGTCCAATGTTGCCCTTACTTTTCTTTCAACTTCCCACGCATCTGAAGAAGGACTTTTTATTGTCCTTGATTCCCATATCCAGTTTGAGCTTGGTTTAAGCCTTGGCTTTTCTGGTCTGCTCCCTACAAGTGCAGGCTAGTGCTACATAATCCTCCTTAGAGGTATTTCCCATCTTCCAACCCTTAT
The DNA here is from genome assembly GCF_000455745.1 of Alligator sinensis. Classification (NCBI taxonomy): domain Eukaryota; kingdom Metazoa; phylum Chordata; order Crocodylia; family Alligatoridae; genus Alligator; species Alligator sinensis. The sequence goes on from NW_005842222.1 coordinate 1,647,381, forward strand.
AAGCTTCTCTTTAAGATTAAGGAGGTTGATGAGTTCCCTATTGAGCCAAAGGGGTCTCCCAGCCCTTTTACTACCTTTCCTTCAGGTTGGAATGGACCTCCCTTGTGTTTTTAGGATTACGTCCTTAAGGAGCAACCAATACTTAAAGGCATTGTGATAGAAATTTCTCTACCACTTACAACAGCAAATACAGCTTCAAGGATAAAATAGGGACAGGGATGATTGAACAAAGAATGTTGCCAATGGCTGGCTTCTGCTTGAGAAACTGTCCCAGAAACCAGTTACTCTATTCCAAAACCTTGCTGACAGCTAGACTCAGTACACCTCTGACTTCAGGAAAGCCAGTTATGGTTGGCCACATAGGCCGTGACCAGACGAATGCAAACATTTGTTTCCCTGAGGACAAGTAGCAGTGGCACGCCCTGCAGACTGCAGTTGTGGCAGGAAGCCTGGCCAGCAGCCAGAGCATGGTTCCAGCCAGCCAACCTCCAGTTTTGGGTGGCATGCAATGCCACCATTTGCACTTTTTTTTCGGCATGGGTTTATTTGACTCCAGGATCTCCTGGGGTCAAAGTCCCCCTCTGCACGTTGCAAGGTAGCAGCATGGGGAATGCCTGCATGTGCGGTATGTGGCTCTGTATACTGGTCTACTGTGCCACATACCACGTGTCCCCACTCATCTGGATGCAGCCATGTTATACTTTGCTCTTGCTGGTTAAGGGCATTACCTGAAACTTAAGAATGATGATGTCCTAGCTATTGATATGGCCAAGATTTATATATACAGAGCACTTGAACAAAAAGGAGCCTAAGCAATTGTTCAAATTTCATCTTGTAGTATTTCGGCCCTAAATTTGATAATTTGATGTGGCTTTGGCCTTCTTAATATCCCTAGATTTCTACAGGGATGCAATAGTTGCAGCCAAAGGCTTAACATTAGAAAGGACCTACCTTAAAATTTCTGCCAGTTTGCTCATTGTGGTGGAACTCCTGACCTCAACTATTGCATTTCTGTTCTGTAACAACAGGGTTGTATGATCCTATGCTCCGAAGGGGCTTTCTGGACAGCACAGAATAAGATTGGGGTTGGAGTGTACTAAGTGCCTGTCTATGACCCAAGGGAATGTTTACTTGTCATATAGTTAGGTTTGATGAAGTCTACTTTTATAATTCAGTCAATTGAACCCATTGATGTGCTTTTGTCCAATCCAGCTGTTATGCAGAATGAAAAAATGAGGGAGACATATGTTAGGTTGGCATCAAGCTATCCTGGTTTCATGGAAAAATGCAGATCTGGAAGGAAACTTAAAGCTACAAGAGTCATGCCTATTTCTGTGTGGACTATTAGATTTAAACGAGCTTTGTGTGTGTGTTTATAACAGATCCTTTTAGTCTGCTGTGAATATAAGAATTATTTGTTTATTAGCTTCTAAAGAAATACTGATCAGGAGTGGTCACCACTAAAATGCATTACATTACGTTGTAAATGCAGTTTTTATATACTCCATTCAAGATGGCTAAATGAAGTATAAGGCGCATCAATCTGACCTCCATTTTCTACCTAAAATTTCATTGTAGTGCCAGCTATAATTAAGGGTGCCCACTTTATATTATAAGACTGTTTACAGTTGCTTATAACTTTGCCAAATTTAAAATGTTTGAACTTGAAATCTGCCAATAGGGGGTCACTGTAGTTTCAGAGAGTGGTTCTCCCCTCCACCCCTGAAAATTCATCCACATTTAACCAAGTTCTAACTCTCTTTAAAAAAACATCAGTGTGCACATGTTCAAGAGAGATTTATAAGAATTTGACAGATACATTATTTCAAGGCAACTAAATTTTCCACATACCACCATAGCTCCTATCTGTGTCTGGCCTGTGTTTGCTCAATTCCTACGAAGTGACTTGTTCAAGATCATGGTCAAAAAAGCAAAGCAAACTTGATCCTAGAATTATTGCTTTAGCTACTGGGACACACTGTAGTGCCTGGCCAAAGAACTGAGAACAGGATGCTCCCAATGCTTCTCGGCTGGTAAGAAGACAACACTGAGGAAAATGAAGCTACTTGAAGCTAGTGCATCATGGGAGGAACTGAGGAGAAAATGAGGAAAATCTGCAAGCCAGAGCAAACTGGGAAGGAGCAGAGGGAAACAGAAGAGAGCTTGGGGTAACAAGAGCATGAATTGGGGACAGAGGCAGGAACCAGAGAGTAGAGCGATAGGAGAAGGATCAATAGCTACTAGAACAGGGGCTCCTAAACTGTAGTATGCGTACCCCTGGGGTACACAAGACATCTCTGGGGAGTATGCAGGAGAAATTGTGTAATGGCTGATTTAATTTTCATTATAATAATAATTGGCATTTAAGGGGTTAAATATAAACCGTATGCTGGTAGGGGTACATGGGCAGCTGGTAAATCTGGAAGGGGGTACATAATAAGAAAAAGTTTGGGAACCTCTGCACTAGAACACACTTTCCTCCAAGACTTGGAATGGCACCCATAATTCCAGGCTCAATTTTTGTGGGAGGCAGGAAGTGGAAGCCAGAGGAGTGAGAGGGAGCCCAGAGCCCGGAGCAATGGAGGGAACAGTGGCTGGGTGGGAACCCAGGGGCAGCAAATTAACCCCGCACGGGCCAGTGATGGTACAGCCCTGAGTTACTTCATTACCACAAGTACCGCATGCAGCATGGCTCTAAAGATCTGAGCCCCATTGATAATCCTTGGGACGGAGATTCACTGTGAGCTCACATTATTTAATGTTTTTGTTTTTAATTTTGAAGTCTGTACAAAGCTTAAGAAATTAGATGTTATAAAGGGTTATATTAAGAGTGCTCAGCTTGCAAAATTAGGAATTTAAAATTTAGGAAGTGCTAGGAATAAGGTTGACTGTGTAACATTAATTCAGTAACCTTGTATGAATTCTTTTGATACATTGGATAATCGCATAATCAATTTTTTTCCATAACACTCCTGCCTCATGCATTTGCCGACGAGGAATGGGGCACAGATTAAAAACAACATTGTCAGAAGTGACAACTAATTTTGGCTTCCCAATTTGAGATGTCTAGTTCTGCAAATTGGACCCCAGCTGTCTCATATGGGAGATTTAGAAAATGAAGAACGTACAATTAGTGGTCAACTGTAAAAAAAAAAATAAAATTGTTTTCATGACTTTTACTCGCCAGCATCACATGGGCACTTTGTTATGGGAACAGCAGGAATAGAATCCCGTTCCACAAGATTCTGTGGTCTTAATCCTCAGACTAGACTTTTCTTTGTGCCTTGTATAGTATTTGTCATCTACCTACCCACTTCTGCAACAAAATGGGGCATGGACTCTCCAGATAACATAACCCTCATTCCCAGAGCACAGTCCACCCTGTGCACAGAGGGGGTTGGATTCTGAATGCCCAAACAACCTTGCTTCTGGAATTTCCTAATTGTTGAATACTGGATTTTAATTTTTTAGCATTCTTTGAAATGTAACTTTGAATACAGTGTTATTTACCCTTCATAATCATGTCTTGTTCTACTAAACATTACACTAGCCTTTGCTGCATAAGCATATGATGCTATTACTGTAATCTGTCCAGTTCCAAACTTAGTTTTCTTACCCTATATTTACCTCAAGCAAGCAATCATCTTGGTGCATGCCACACTTTGTTCTTTTAATCATGTAAAGTATATAGCATGCCTTTAGGTAATAACCAGTATTAGTAAAACATACCATATTTCCCTAGATCCAGGACAACATTGAATTTAAAATGGCACCCCAATAATAGATTTAATTTATAATTTTTTAATAATTTTTCAAATATAGAATATAATTATTGAAGGGTCATCTTAACTCCTCCCTTCCCCTCTCCCCACTCCTCACTGGTATAGCAGGGAAAGCAATGGCTGGGGGTGGGGGTGGGGGGGGGTGATAAAACTGTTCCTGGGCCTGGCTGAAGCTGCCTCTGCTGCTGCTACTGTGCCAGGCTAGGGCTGTGCTCCATGCCTCAGGCTGGAGCGGGGACAGAGCCTAGCAGAGCAGAGCAAGGGTAAGTGGCATATTAAATGGGGGAAAAAGCCATCTTGGAAATGAGTAAATATGGTCAATATCAATAATATGAAGCAGCACATTAGGGATTTACTCCCAATGTTTGGGATGGCAAACAGGACAACATAAAATTCCTGATCTCTCTATAGAATGTCCTAGAAATGAATTAATTACACCAGACAAAATCTAAACCCTCTGGCTTCTATCATATGGAACAAGGAAGTGCTAGCTATTGAACTTCTTAAATATGGATCTGCAATCAGTGCTATGCTCTTTTTCTGTAGAAGACCCTTTATTCATGTCTCCAAATCTTGCTAAGTAATAGGTAGGCTGATGATTTATTTTTAATGTGAAAATCTTCTTATCTATTGAATGCTTTAGCCCCACAAAAATGTCAAGCCATTTATTCAATTGTGAAGGTGACTGCTCATTTTCCATATTTTCAATGGAATTATTTCCACTTCAGTGCTAAGATATACTAAGCTCAAAGTAAATCAATTCTCCTCTTGTGTTAAAAATTAGCATAGCACAAACTAATCAATGCTATCAAACACTAGTGCAAAAGCTGTGACAATAACCATATCAGTAAAAAGGTAAATTGCTTATTATGCCAAGCTAGGAAAAAAAAACCATCAGTCACAAACCAGCTTATTCACAAAAATATAATGTATGGTTCTATTGTTGTCTGAAGTGGACAAATTTGATCACAATGTTATTCAGAACAATAAAGAACCCAGCTCACATTGTAGAATAGGAGTGTCCAACCTATAGCACAGGTGCCACAAATGGCAGTGTCAACCTGTGTGTGTGACATATGGCAGACTGGGGAGTGGGCAGGCAAGATATGGTGACAGACAGGTGAGGAAGCAGAACAGCAATCAGGGAGGGAGCACAGGGCAGGAAGCAAAAATCAGAGCAGCAGCTTTGTCAGGGAGCACATGGCAGGGAGAAGCAAGCAGAACAGCAAATCGGGTAGGGGAAAGGGATCAGAGTGGCACTCATGGCAGGTTGTGGGGCTAAAGGGTGGCATGCCTGCCAAAAAGGTTGGCCCTCACCATAAATGTTAGTGCTCTCCAGGAAGTACCCTCCACAAGCACTAAAATAATGCTTTAACATAATGGGGTAAACCAGCCGATCTGAGCCCTAATTCCTTGAGCCAGATTCTCTTTGTGACTTTGGGCAAATTCTCTGTTTGTCCATCTCTTTAAGTGTTGAATGGGGATAAAATACTTTCCTTCCTCACAGTGGTGTAATGCTAACTTTTCTAAAGACTATGAGCTGCTGAGTTATATTTTGGTGATGAGTACACTAGGAATACTTGTCTAATAATTAGAGAGTCATAAACACTTTTCAAAAAGAAGGACAATAAGTGCCAATCATGATATGGATACATGTATTATATAGCTAGATCAGGACCAAAAATTAATTTCCTTTAGGCCCCCAAGCTGTCATCTGCTGATGATAATTTTGGGCCTTTACCAGCAAGGGATGCACATGAACCAATGAGATAGAATGGAAATATCCTGAGCCATCCAGTGCTACTATAAAAATTCACTTTTAATAAAAGGGTATTTCTGTCACCTGCTCTAGTATTGCTATCATTCTCTGGGAGAGAAATGATGAAATATCATTTAAAATTTTATAAATGCAATATTTAAACAGCCTTTTTTCCCTAAGAGAAAGTGCTTTCAAAAGACATTCCCTCCAGCATGTGTTAGTCCTTAACAAGAGCCAACCATTTTTAATCTGACAATTCCTTGTGTGCTGTAGGGAGAAGAAAAAGAACAAATATGCAGTATTCTCTCTAGGTTAAAGGTTACATTTCTTATGGTCTGAAGGGACATTTCCTTATTTATCCCTAATAAATTGTAACATACAAACAAAAGTTACTGAAGTATATGGGTATTGATTTCCAGTAATATAGTGACATTGACACAAAACTGATGTAATTATAATAATGATATCTTACATTTATATAACGTCTTTCATTCTGAAAGCAACACAGTGATTCTCAGACTGATATACCATAGGGATCACTTCATTCACTGCTGAAATGCAGTAATTGCTTTATAGTTCATCATTTTTCTCATAGAGAAATGTAGCACATAGTAACACTACTTAATTGTTTAGGACAAGATGTGATCACTGCCATCCACTTGAAATTGCAGGGAAAATTAGGTAGGTAAGATGCAAATTATTCAGGTCAAAGGTTTCCAAGGACATTGGAGCTGGCATCTGTGAACATGCAAAAATCCTAGCAGGAAAATGACCACAAGTGGCAGTACCTTGGCTTTATATCTTCTCCTAAAGACAGGTCTTCCATTAGCACAATGTCCCCTAACAGGCTAACACCATGTTGTGATGTTGATGCAGTTCTGATTCAGGTGGAATGGTTTCATCACTTACCGAAGAACATGGAGCTGAGATTTCTAAGTCCAAGTCCAGGGGATTCAGACACATATCTTCCATTTAAATTAGACTACTTTAAAAATATTACCCTTGGTATTTCTTGGCAGTGACCCCTGCAAACACAGGTTAAGTTCATGTCTCCTTAGCTTATGATAGTTGATGAGACTATACTGCAAGATGATCTTAAATATTAAAATATATATATATTAAAAATTGATTTTAAAAGAGTGAGTCCATGAGAAAAATGTATACATTTGTTTAAGTGCAAGTATGAACTTCCCTTTATGCAGGAATAGGTCAGAACAGTGCATCTTGCAATAATCTCATTACAGCAATTACTCGAGACCTGCCTTGTTGTAATGCTTATAAAAAATTTGCCAAGCAATGATTGGGATGTACATCGGTCAGGGATAGCTGACTATGTCTATTTAAAGGATACTGTCAGCACTTCGGTACAGAATCTGTGTCTTACTCTATATTTATCCAGCACAAAGGGGCTCTGATCCTCATTAACACTTCTACCTGGGGGTGCTGTCAGAATACAAATAACATAATGGATCCAGACCATGCCAGGACAAGAAACACAAAACCTGCCAACACATCTCCACCACCCCCACAATAACTACACCCCACAAGAGAACCATCACCATTCCTAAATCTTACACCTGCACCTCCAAAAATGTAATACATCTCATCTAGTGCACCAAATGCCCTAATGGAAATTACGCAGGAGAGACCAAACAACAACTGCGCACCAGAATGAACGCACACTGGAAATCTATCAAAGACAAGAAAACACAACTACCTGTGGGGGCACACTTCTCACAAGACAATCACTCCCTCTCTGATCTCTCAGTTCTAATTCTCAAAGGGAATTTACATCACACCTTTCATAGATAAGCCTATGAACTTCACTTCATAAATCTACTGGATACTAAATATCATGGACTCAATATAGACATTGGATTTACAACACATTACAACCTGCCTGACATCTGATTCACCAGGTACCAGCCTGACCTGACCTCTCACATTTTTTCCCCTCCCCTTTTCTCCCCTCCCGTCCCCCTCTTCTCTGTCCCTTTTTCTTCCTGATTCCCTACCATTTCCTTTTTATTTATAGCCTCTTTTTAACCTTTTTATTACCATTGTAGTGTTTTTCCGTTTGGCCTTTTTTGTCCTCTGTTTTACTTTGCCCTCCCTTCCCTGCTTTACCTTTTGTTTTTCTAATTTCTATCCTTTTATATTTTCACTGACATCTGTTTACATTCTCACCAACATCCTGCCACACTTTTAGCTTCTCTCATTCCTTGGAGTCTCAGACCAGCAGAGACTCCCCATGCCTGAAGAAGGGTGACTGCACCCGAAAGCTTGCTAAGAACTTTTTTCCAGCTACTCAGCTGGTCTAATAAAAGATATCACATCTACTCAGAGAAGCTTGCCACACCTAAGCAAAGTAGGAGACTGAAGTCCTGGAAATAAAAATCCAATTTACTGCTCTATTCTAAGTGATAAGACATAATTAAAGCACAATGGCAATGATTAAGTGAATATCTGTTTTTTCAGCTAAATTTAAACAGATAAGCCTATTGTAAGGGAATAAAACTGTTCTCTTCAGTAGAATGATAGCAGAATTAAATCAAGTATCTACTACAGAACTAGCATTCTATATATTCTTCCATATGTCACCAATACAAATGTCACGGACATGAACTGAAAAGGACAGTGGTCTCGTAGGCCTTGATCCTGCATTGTTTAAGTCACTGGAAAGTTTGCCATGGACTTGAATGGGAGCATGGTGAGACCTTTACGGTTGCATAAAACTATTCGGTTTTGCTTCTTGACTGTTCACATGGAAAAGAGATGCTTCTGCCAAGATTTACCAGTAGGATCCATAGCAAAATTTCACTGTTCCCACCAGCTCTTACTGTTTTACATTGTACAAATGGCTAAGGAGCACAACAGAAAATGATGAATTTGTTCCAGGAAAAAATATTGCTCTTTCCACCAAAATTTGGTTCAGAGTTGAGTATTTTGATTTTACTGAGAATTTGCAAAATTAAATAAAAAAAAAAAAGGTTTTGTTGGTGTAGAGACCAGTCAAATATAACTAGGTTTACAAGTTTCTTGCTCCCAAAATTGATGAGGGCTGTGCAGTGAGAAAACACAGTTTCTGTTAAGAGAGTCATGACCCAGCCACTCCACCATTCAGGAATTGTCTGAATAGTTTAGAAAAGGATGCGACTGCTCACAAAAAATAATACTTATGAATATGGGCATTCAGAAATCTCTACATATGAGATCCAATTCTGCTGGGAGACATGAGTAGCCAATACAGAGGGAAGAAAAAGAAAGCAAAGACCTAATTAACTCTCAGTTAATGTAAGTATCTCACACTGTCATCACTCAGTACAACTGATGGGTGAACTGGTGTAGGAGCCTGATGGTGTAGGACAGAAAATCTGCCTTACGTTTTGGCAGGGCAATGCAAGGCAGATTGCATTGCTATTCCCTGTGAGGTGTTCTATGCATATAAAAAGGTTCCAGCCTTCAAGCCTATCTGTCTGGCTTCTGTCACAATCCAAAGCTCACTCTCAAAAAAGGGAGGGTATTAAGAGTTATGTAATCATTATGTGACTGACCAAAAGTGCAATACAGGTAAGTATGACAGAAAGAGTTACTGGAAGAACATGCAGCTGATCAATGCATGTGAACAGATCTGCCATACTTATTCATAAATGTGTAAATGTTGTAAGTAATGAACACACAAAATATGAACACACTCATTTATCTACTTAAGAAGAATCAATTATGTTCTTATTATTTTCTCTATTTCAGCTAAAACTACAGAGCATCATTTTGTCTTATCTCACTGAAAATATAATAAATCTTCAATACATTACTAAATTTTATAAATTACTATAAAATTTTGCAGTTCCCTTTCTTTTCCTGGCTAAAAAGGACACTATCAAGATAAAAACTTAAAAATGGACCTACTGCTTTCTTTTCTTGTATCATAAATCTATTTAATTTCACAAGATGATTATATGTTGCATATGGGATTATTTTCATAGATCTTTTTTGAATGCGTTGCTATAATTCCATGACACACTTCCTTTTTATTATGGCATGTAAAGTTTTTCTCTCTGGTACAAAGGTATCTAACCCAATATTATTCCCTATTAAGTACATGGAGTTCTGTCAGTGAATTAAACAGGCACAGGATAAAACTCATCCAGAAATAAGAGGGTTTGAGAAATCAAATTTAAAGACTAATGAACCACTTATCAAACAATTTAATTTACTCTGTTTTGCTATCCATTTGAAGCCCTGTGGTCGATACAATCCTACATTAAAAATGCACAAAATCTCACAATGAAGGCACTACTATATTACAAACAAACAATAACAACAACGTAGGTTGGAGCAGTCCTTCATCTAATTTGGGCAAGTCCTGTGGAGAGCTTTAAAGAATGATACAAAAACTTGAATGGTATTCAGGAGCAACCTAATGAGTTGCTGATCAAACCGCTGGCAATATCATTCTGAAGTAAAATATTTGTAGTAAGTGGAAATATGAGAAAACAGAGTATTTCTTAAAATCTACTACAACACAATACTGCAAAGATGACATTTAGCTTATAATGTAACAAGACGCACCTAACTGGAAACAAAATCTAAGTTTAAAGATAAAAAACAAATTCACTTCATTAACCGGTCCGATGTTGCAAATCACTGAGTGAAAAAAATGAAGGTTTATATTAAAAAAAACAAGGAGTCTACTGCCCTTGGAAGCTGTTCCATACTTAGCCATCCTGCAGTCAGGCTTTCTGCAGGCATGAAGATCTGCACATACAGAGCAGTATGTTGAATATAGGCTAAAACTACTAACTAACATCATTACACAGTGAAACAATAATTCACATAAAGATGCATGTGTGCACTCCTATGAAACAAGCATTGCCTCATACACCTCATTACAATTTAAAAAGAGGTTTTATGGATCTATTGAACAACGTCCATTTGAAGGATGCAAACACTATTATTCCTGTTGCTCTCAAATGCATTTCCTCGTTTTGGCAATGCTGTTTCACCCGTACAGACTAACTGCATTATAGTCATGAACTACATAGTGGGAGACTTGTGATTTGACAGGGCCAAAACTGTCTTGAGGTTTTTCTTAGCCCTTCTCTACACTACAGAGTGAATAGGAACATCTAGGTCTTTTTCAGGGTCAGTTTAAGAAAGACCCTAATAAATGTCACAGCAGCTTTTATAGTTAACACAGCTGTTCATATGAATACAGGAAACTCTCATTATAAACGGGTTCAGCATTCGCAGTTTCAAATATTCACGAATGCTGAACCTGCATCTTAAATACACTTATAGGAGCTCCTCGGGAGCTGTGCGCTTGCCACTGCCGGGCTCCTACCATCGCCAGCACAGCCATGCCCCCCCACCCTCCCCCCCAGCCACCGGGTGCACTGCGTTCATGACATCTCCAGAATGGGTCGCCTGCAAATGGCGAGGGTCTCCTGTACATGTTTATAGGTTATATCACAGTTACTGTTAAAATGCCATCTTAGATATTAGTTTTTCCACTACTGAAGTTTAATGGTATTCAAACCTTAAACCAGAGGGAAAATAATGAGGAGAAAAATACACATTATTGACGTTCATCACTGTTGATTATGTTTAGCATACCTTATTTTCTTATATACACTGCATCCTGGAATAACATACACCTTGTTTTTCAAAGACTGAATAAAGAAAAACTACTTTCCTTCTAGTAAGTAACTGAATAGCAGCTGGGGAAACAAGCCTGCTTACTGTCTTGCTCCCTATGGACACTGCCCCCCCACTTTACTTTCACTTTTGCCGAGTAAGTGGCAGAAACTGATCTCACCCTATTTGCTTGCATAAAATGCTCACTTCAATTTCCAACTGCTGGTTTGGGGAAAAAGTGCATGTTATATGTGAAAAAATGTGGTACATTTCTCTAAAAATCATTCTTTCCAGTTCCTAAAACAGACTTTTAAAAAAAGACTTCCTCAAAAAACAGGACCTTCTCTTCCTGCAGGTAAAACTTGTTAAAATTAAAAAACATGAATCACCCAAAGTGGGTGACTCAGTAAAGTTATATACAATCCTTGCTGCATTGTGATGCTAATTTATTAAAAGCCAGTATAGAGAAATGAGTCAGTTGATTTTAGTTTTAATGGAGGTTAACTGAGAAGTGTGGTTTTTTCCCGGAAGTTCTGGCTTGGTCTGTCAGTGCCTTTTTAAAGAAGGCATCAAGAGTCTAGGATCTGTCAATGTGCTGTAACTGTTCAACATTCAATCCACGTATACTGCCCTGACTGGTATAAAGGTAAAGAACACAGCAGGGCCCTTATCTTATCGCGATTTCACAGCTGTAATATAAACCAAGGCATTCAGGACTGCCTGCAAGAATTAGTTAAAAACTGACAGTAACTCTGAGCTACTTCCTTCCTCTCTCTTCTTCCCATTCTTTTAGAATTACTGGCTATGTTCATGACACATGTTAATGTGCATTAAGTAGGGGGCTTCAAAAGGGATAAATAAGGGGAGGGAAGAGAAAAGAAGATTAAAAAGAAGAGTAAAATGAGGCAACAGGTTGTCAAAGAGGGACAAAGAAGGAGAAGACAAAGAAATGGATATATGCAGGGAAAGAAAAGGCCATGGGAATTTGCAAAAGGAACAGGTGCCAGAGCAAAGGAAGAGAGGCAGTTAAGACAGGTCAAGAGCATATATCTAAACAGGAGTCCTGTTCAGATACCTATTGTAGAGGGATATATCTGTTCATTTCCAAAGATTGAAAACATACATAAAAACTCATGACATTTGGTCAACTGATTAATTTCATATCCCCTACCTGATGCTTGATATATACAGTTGTTTAATTATTTTATTTCCTGTTAGAATAATGGATGAGTATTACACAGGGAATACAGTACCTATTTAACTTTGTCTTTTACTATTCTGGGTGACTAACAATGCTTTGCACATGGTGAGATAATCCCTAATCAATGGATGGGATGATCCCACACAACCAAATCAACCAGCCAGCCAGCCAACATCCCTCCTTCTCTTTCCAGGGTTGCCTTCCTGGGACATGAGTCAGACTCAAATGAAGTTATTCTCCTTTCTGGGACGTAAGAAGAGTTTTCAGGCCACTACAGTCCTTTCTAAAGGAAGGTTTTAGATTTTCCTTCACCTATGGACCTATTTCTCTTAAATGCCTTTTATGCATGTCCTCTGAACCACACAGTTTAATGAAGCCCAGCTCCTTACTGCTTACTAACTGTAATTCCAGATCTCTGTGGATCTGGCAGGTTAAGTTGAGCCACAAACCCGTGCAGGCAATTCCAACTATGTTGTCTCAAAACTTCTTAAACTGGGTCCCTAACCTGCCAAACAACACAGAGTAACAAGCAACAGTCAGAGATGGGTCAAAGGACTTTCTGAACAGCACCCTAGCAGCGCTTACCTTGTTGCAATGTTTTTTTCTTAAATTTACCATTCCTTTATTCCTAAAATATCTATCCACACTCATTTCTAACATGCCTGCTGACATAAATGAAAGGTGCACCTGTGGTCCTGTGGTTGCTTATCAAGTTACTATGCAGCCATTATGGTCTCATATGCTAGCTAATAGGGCTGTGCGAAGCTTCGGTCTCTGATATGATTCAGCAGAGATTCAACCTGATTCGGTGGCCAAATCTCTGAATCCAAATCGAATCAGGAGATGCTTTAATCTCTCTGAATCAACTCGGAACCTTCCAAATCAATTCAGAGAGATTCAGAAAGATTTGTCAATTCAGAGATAGACACAGCTTTAAATGTTTTTTCTACATACCTCAAGGTACCAGGCAGCTCGTGAATGATGCAATGGTGGGGCAGATGCAGCATCCCACAGGAGCACAGGGGGGTCCTCAGTGCGCTCAGGAGGAGACTTGGAAGTAGACCAGAAGCAATTCTGGTCCACTTCTGTGTCTGCCACAAAGCATCCGGGGGATCCCCCCCAATACCCTCCTGGCTCAGCAACTAGTGCCTCCAGGGTCTGTGGGGGTACCTGGGGTACCCCTGTGGCCAATTGCCAAGCTGAAAGAACTCGGGGGGTGGGGGAAGGGTCTGCACGCTCCCCGGCAGACCTGGAAGTGGACCAGAAGTACTACCGGTCCACTTCCAGGTTCACCGCCGAGCACGCGGGCCCCCCACCCCCCCACTCCTGTGGGACACTCCATCCATCCCAGCATTGCAGCATTCACAAGCTGCGTCTGGTACCTCGAGTTATGTAGAAAAAATATTTAAAGCTGTGTCTATCTCCGAACTGCTAATTCTCCAAATCAGCATTGAATCTTTAGCTTTGGATTTGGCCAAATTGAATTGGGGGCAGTGATCCGAATCAATTAATCAAATCACTGTCCCCGATTCAGGCTGAATCTATATCCAAATCGAATACAGCCCGTTTCGCACACCCCTACTAGCTAACATATGCAGGTTTTTGTTCTTTTTTAGTTACTGCTGGCTGTTTCCTTGTAACACTATATGTTGCTGTTCTTTATTGTCACACATCTACCTACCCTCTAAATTACATGCACATTCATCATCAGAACACAGCTAGGGGGAGGATGATTAGGGAAATATTCTGAGATTGTTGTCAAAATATTCAGTTTTTGTAATGTCCTTATGAGAGAAGAATGTATTTCCCTGCAGGTTTCTCCTAAGTAAGGTTCTTATTGTTATTCTTGCAAAATGGGATCTGACTATATTATTTATATTTATGTTTACTTGTTGCAATATTGAAAATCAATAAAATATAAGTGAAGGAAAAAAGAAATAAAAAAAGTTTAAAGCAAAATAAACCAGAAAACTAGAAATGCAGCTGAAAATGAACTGTTAAATCTGAACACAAATTGCTTGTTGTTTTCTTTAACTGGTTTTCCCACAGTAGTTTATACTGAAGGTGTTCTTTGCATTGACATCCTATTTAAAGAAAACATTCCAAGTTATTCTTTTATTAAAGAATCAGGTAAATTAGGGGATCATTTAGAGGAGTAGAAGCAAATTGATTATTTTCTATTTCCTCTTCATTTAAAAAAATTCTAAAGTGATTTTAAACCCAAAAAGAGGCCAGACTTCCAGTCCTGTGGAGCAGTCTTATATGCTCAGAAAAGGAGAAGGATTAACAGGGGCTACATAAGGTTCTATACCTATAATGAATGTCCCAGCCCATGTGCTTCATTCTGACCTGCCGCTACACAGAGGGGTAAGGATCTAGTTTGTCTCCTTGCCCATTTCAGTCTTGGCCTCTGCTGAAACCACCAACAAGTATGCCAGTTTCAGCTATGATTACACTACCTGTCTGATGGGGACTGGACTGAAATCAAGCACACAAGTCCCTGAACAGCTGTCAGCTTTGAACAACTTCTACTCACTGCTGACCTAGGCCAAATTCAAACTGCTGGCCTAGGAATAAAGAAATCTGAGTCCCACAGACACATTCAAGACAACAACATTTGACCGCTTTTAAGACAGATCATTATTATTGAGCTTGATTCTGATCTCATTCATGCTGGTGCGAAGAAGTAGCAAATCCAGTTAAATTAATGGAGTTGCATTGGCTTTACATCAGTAAAACTAGGGGGAAATCAGATACTGTATTCTTCAATGATTCCCCAATTATACGTGCGGAATTCTTTTAGGTCCAATGCACTGTATCTGAAAGTTTGTCTAAGTCTATCACAACCATACAGCTGGTCCAATAAAATCTACTTCCCACCTTTTGCATATTTCCTGGAACATCATGGCTATAACATCACTCCAGCTCTGCCACAACTCAGGAAGTATTGAAATACACCTTTTATGATGGACAATCCACAACCTAAGGAAAAAATCAGCCATCTTAACATGCTGACATCCTATTCCTAAACTTGTGCATGAAACAACATTCCGAGGGGACTCATCATCTTCAACCTTCTAGCTAACACATACTCCAATATGGTCCACAACTATGCAAGAGAACATCAGAAAAACAGAAAGAAACATCTTCTTTTTATAAGCTGATCCCCTTTGAAGTAGGTTAACAAGGAAATACTTGCATACGCTACTAAACTGAGAGCTATTAACCTGGAGACATACCTTGATACTGTGCAGCAGACCCAATCCTGCTATCAAAAAACTTGGAGACCTGAAGAAAAATGCCTTGTGTTCAAAAGTTTAGCAAAGTCTACCCCAACCATGTAATTGGTCCAATAAAACATATCACCCCAAAAAATCCTTGCCTCCCTAACAATATGTTATTTTGCCTTTAGAACAGAGCCCATCTTTTCCAAACCAATATCTTACATTTGGTAGGTAATAGAAAAGCTGCTACTCACTCACCCAAAAAGAAAAAAATAGTGAGTCTCAATACATGTTATGAAAAAAATAAGTTTCTTGATAGTTTAAATAAACCACATAGTGAAATAATAGTGCTGTAATGTAGTAGTAATAATAGTAAGGTGGATGGAAAGTTTAATATTTAAGACCTCAAACATATTTGAATGAATTAGAAATTGTACATTTCTATTTAATCTACCATAAAAAACTGAAAATGTTGTTAAATATAAAAAAATCCACTCATTCATTTATAGATCCATTTAACAATAATGTTTCTGGGAACAATCATAGTAAGTTGCGCTCCTACAGTGCAGTCAAGGGTTTGATTACAACATGGGAAAATATTCCATTGCTCTCTTTCATGCGTAAACTTAGGTAACAATAGCAATGAACATGTGGCAGTACTGACTTCAACATAGGTCACCAGTAAGTCTACAGGATCCCCATTGGGCTTGCTTAGCCTGCACAAGACTCAGCATCATCACATCTTCACTGCTATTGTTATCCAAAATAGGTAAATTGAAGCTACATGGGCATTTTAATATATACCACAAACGTGCATGTGATCCCAGTGTTGACGTATCCTTAGTGCCGTGCCCTCAGTGCGATGGAGCCAAAGCAAGTTGTCCTGTGCTTCACTGGCATATACATTTTGGAGGATCCCAGGAAATTCTGACACATAGGGGGTGCCCATGCACCCCCTGAGATTGGCAGTGAACCCCCTGAAAGAAGTGCTGCCAATGCTGCTGGCAGTGCCTGCGGGTGGTTGCCACTTTCCACTCCCCTCCCCTGCTGGCAGTGTCTGTGGGCAGTTGCCGATTGCTGCTGGTCACTGCTGATGCTGCCAGCAGTGTCTGCGGGTGGTTGCCAACCACTGGTTGGTGCTTGTCCCCATCCCCCCCCCACGAACACCGCCGAGGCCGCTGCCTGCGGGCGGTCACCATGCCCCCCCAACCTCCAGGGGCACGTGTTGTTCATGATCCCAGGACTCAGTCATGAGTGTGGGGCTAATTAGAACATGGATCCTTTGGGTGGGGGAGGAGGGGGAGGGTGATATCTGGAGTATACACACACAGACTGAGCAGTCCTGTACTATGGGGTCCCCATGGCTTGAAAAGCTGTTCACTCTGCTGGGGCCCAGTCCAATGAACTATATGATAAATCATGAGCCTTTTGGTTTGGAATTAATATGCATAGTTTATAGTATATATAAAGTAGATATAAAAGTGCTGCTTAAAAGTGTGCTTGTGGAGTACCTGTGCTAAGCAGTTTTAAAAAAAAGATTAAATGCATCAATTCTGGATGAAATAAATCTACAGGTAACCATAGTAATTTGCCTATATACAGATTACAGATTACTACAGGCATGTTTTTTTTCAAAATCAGTGTTTTCAAATTTGCCCCTCACTTCTATATACAGTAAAAGTTCTGTTAACCAGCATCTTACAAGCCGGCATGCTCTACTAACAGGCATGCTAGCTTGTAAGATAAAGTGAAACCGGAAGTGCCTGCCATGGCAGAGTGATTCAGATCAGCTAAATATTCTACCATTTCCCTTTTTTGGGCATGTCAATATGTGTATGTGTGTGTCTACAAATAGGTGTATGTACACACACACTCTTAAAAGTCTCTGAAGCAATGACTTTCATAGGAGCAAACAAATGGAAGGGGGTTCTTCAGCCATTGAGTATAGTTTCTTGCATTAGCTGGGAGTCATTTACTTAAAGATTTGCCAAAATCACCATTTTGGTACTTACATACAGCTACAAGATCAAAACCAGACACACCAGGGCCACCTTAAAACTTATCATATATAAAAACAGGGAAGACACTGCAAGTGCTTTGCAATTGCAATTTCATGGAATTTTTTGTCTAACAGATGCTCAGAGGAAAAGGACTGTGTCCCAAGCTACAAAGGAAGGCAAAACCCTCCACCATACTTGCCAGTCTGTTCTCATGGAAAAATGCCTTCCTTACCCCAAATCTAGCAATTAGTCTGACCCCGAGTGGAACAGCAAGACCCTCGAGCCAGGAGCCTCTGAGTTTTTCAAATACTGGCATAACCATCAATATGTCCCACTCAAAAACACCCAGACTTAGCTGTGAAATGAAGGCCAAATAAATAAATAAAACATCCCCAGACCTAGAAACCAGCAATATTTTGTCCTTCTTTTCTGTTTGTACCCCACAAAACTGGTCCTGATCCATAAACACAGCCTGAGATACAAATAAATAAATACACATACACTTGCATATTTCTATTAACCTTGTCTAAAAAAGACAAGAGGTATATACAAGGATACAATCATATGGTTGGGCAATATTTCACTAGCAAGTACAGGAAGATTATTGGACAAAAACACAACAATAATGTTGAGCTGTTTAGTAAATTCAGTTTTCATGCACTATATCAGAATTTCTTTTGTAGACGTGCAAGTTTGTATTTTCCCTGCTGAATCTCAGCTTCTTGCTTCACAATCTATCTGTCAGGAAACCCAGGCACACAGAATAAGTCATTCTGAAGGAAATACTCAGAGATTCCGGGAACAGATGAAAGTTCCCTTCAATCAGTTGTCAGTTTCCCCCCAGACTAAGATACTGTCGTCATCACTCTGGGCTTAACTCAGTTGGACAGTAGCTGCATCTGTGTATGTTGGTCTTCATCTCCTCTTTTGGTTATAGTCTGTGCAATAGGAGTAAGCAGAGTTTCATTTCATACTCATAAGAAGCTGACTGAGTTAGAACTTGTATGTAAAGGGTGAAATTTACTGCGATCCTGGAGAGCTAGCTCAAGGCCTACGTAGTGCTTAAGAACACCTAAGCTGTTAGGGGGATGGTGAATGGAATTTAAGAAATGCAGACTTTGTCCCGTTCCTCTCCATGACAATGAATTTCACACTAGAGAGAATATTAAGACGTATTTTTCGTTGCATACCCTTTACCATGTGACCTATATCACTGTGAATGCTGAACAGATTCTTACTAACTAATTTTAAATGTTAGTGAGAATGTAGCTGTTGCCATTGATTGTGAATGCTAAGTAGAAGAATTTTCTACCCGCTGAGCTTGTTCATTTCCATTCAGTAGTACTGCTGAAATATGCTGCTTCTCAACTGTCATTCTCAGTGTCTGAGTCTGCACTAGTTTCAGCCACTTGTATTACTAGGGCTAGAAACCACAGACTCAGCAATAAGGATGTCATCAGCATAGCTGAGATTACAACATCTCCTTCTGCCAATGTTAATACCACTATGGTAACCATCAACAGCAATACACATTATTATTTCAGTATAAATATTGAACAGATGTGACAGCCTTGTCAAACTCCTTTCCTGGTGTCCAACCACTCTGTTATACCTTTTGCTGTTTTGACTACTCTACTCTGGACATAAGAGAGATGACACAAGTTGACCATCTGTGTAGCAAAGCTCTTTTGCAGCACACGGTGCTGTTCCATATTTACGTATAACTTATTAATACTCTTTGTATAGTACTTAAAAGGTAACTACAATTGCTTCTTGCCTTTGTTTCTTCCATAGTAATTCTAAGATTGAATTTAATGAAGTTTATGCAGATTTTCGCCAACATAACCAAGATAAGAATTTAACCCATATTGTCCAGTTGCTTATTAGAGGGCCTAACTGGTTAGCTCTTAATGTTATGCCATGAGAAAGAATGTCTTTTCAGTTTAATAAAAGAAATTAAGTTCATATGATCTCTTTATACTGTAAGGCAAAAAACAGCAAATAAAAAAACTATAGGACAAACAGCCCCGATTGTACAATATATAGCAAGAGATGGTGTTTGGGCTCTAGAAATTGCTATGTAAATAGAAAAGACAGGCAAAAGGTGGCAGGGGAAACAGAGGCCTGGAAGAGTGAAGTAAAGTAAAAGTAAAGTGGCAAGTCAGTGGAAGAGTCAGGAATAGAAGCCAGATCTCCTGAGTCCCCAGCCAATTACCTATGTCCTCACCACTTCTCAAACGTCATTCTAAGAAATATCAGAAGCTTAATTTAACAACCAATTTTGTAATTTAATAAAAAACTGGAGAAAAACAAGAGGCAAATAAAAACTCAAAGTTATTGGGAAAGTAAAAAGTACAGTGACTTGATTCACCTCATTAGGATTAATTTGAGTTAATGTAAGTAAGCTGTGCTCCTTAAAGGGAGTAGGCGATTGAAGAAATCATCTTCAGGAAACAGGCAATATCTACTAACTGTGTCCATTGTTGGAGATCAAATAAGAAAAGAGAAAAATATGGTGCAGTCCCAGAAGATTTGCTTTGGGGGAAATGTTGTCCGCTCCCCCAGTCTTGTACCATAAAGAACAGATTTTGTATATTTACACTCACCACCTGTAGGCCTTATATATGTCCAGGCTGGGCTGGTACTAAACATACGAATGTCTAGAAGTTTTAGTTTAGATCCTCTTTCCTGTTGTCAAGATGGGTCAAAGAATTCAACTAGAAATTAATAGTCCTAAAGTTTAAACGCACCTTTCTGTCTTAGCAGTACAGGTGGGGGAAAGTTTGATTAAATGACCAGATCCCAAACAGGAGGAAAAGGAGAACTCATGGGCAGAAATACTGTAGTATAGACTCTCCTCATGACTCAAAATGTGCATGGGAACATGGCTAGTTGAGGAGATGCTTCTAGGCCTCCCATTAGCCAGCTGAAACAGAATAGGAAAGCCAATTGTCTCTCATGTCCCACCAGTCTCAATTTTAATCTCTTCTATGTGTTCAGGGCTATCCTGCCAGAATTATGCCCCACCCTCCCTGTATTTGAAGTATACTGAGTTCTAGGATTCTGTGGTTCTGATGCAGTTGGGAACCAAGAAAATAATGTTTCCCATTGGATCAAACTAGTGAGTAATCTGCCTTGCAGTTTACCTCCTAGGTTTAACCTAAACGTAATCTGTTTAGGTTAAAATAGGAGTTTTACTGTTAAAAGATGATAGAAAAGTTTCATAGATTTCATAGACATCAGGGCTGGAAGGGACCTCGGAAGATCATCGAGTCCAGCCCCCTGCCCAAAGGGCAGGAAGTCAGCTGGGGTCACAGGATCCCAGCAAGATAAGCATCCAGTTTGCTCTTGAAGGTGTTCAATGTAGGCGCTTGAACCACCTCCAGTGGCAGGCTGTTCCAGACCTTGGGGGCTCGGACAGTAAAGAAATTCTTCCTTATGTCCAGCCTGAAACGGTCTTGCAGGAGTTTATGACCATTTGACCTAGTCGTCATCCCTTGGGGCACTCTGGTGAACAAACGTTCCCCCAGATACTGGTGGTCACCCCTGATAAATTTATAGGTGGCCATCAGATCACCCCTGAGCCTGTGCTTTTCCAGGCTAAAGAGCCCCAGGGCTCTCAGCCTGTCATCGTAGGGCCTGCTTCCCTGACCTCTGATCATGCACGTGGCTCTTCTCTGGACTCTCTCAAGCTTCTCCACATCCTTTTTGAACTGTGGAGCCCAAAACTGGATGCAGTATTCTAGCTGCGGCCTCACCAAGGCCGAGTACAAGGGGAGAATGACGTCC
>NW_005842222.1:1669661-1683059 GCF_000455745.1 Alligator sinensis
CCTGGGGTGAAGATTGTCAGGGCCGGCTGACTTGAAGGTATCCAGCTTCTCAAGATGTTCCTTCACGAAGTCAGCATTAATGGAGGGCAGGGGATCACCCTCACCCGGACTTCCCTGTCCCGTAGCGGGCATGGGCGTCCCTTGGGACTGATGAAAGACCAACGCAAAGTACCTATTTAATAGGTTGGCTTTTTCCTGGGCATCAGTTGTCAGTTGCCCTAAGTTTAGCTCACTGCAAGTTGTTCAATTAACATTGTGCATTGCTAATAGTGAAAAGAAAAGCTAAAAAGGACCAGCCCTGAGATGGCAGTTGTAAAAACCAGAGTAGTACCACCACTTTTATGTAACCTGAGGAAAGGATTAAAAAATTTAAAGTACCACCATAGTATAATCCTATTTTTAAAAAAACTTTTACATTGTTTGGACAGCCTGGGAGTTTTCCATCATGAGTTGGAGATGGTTGGAAGTGAGATGGGACTGCTTTGCTTTGGAAGGAATTCTGTTGAACCTTCACAGAATGATAGTCTCTTCATCTTGCATTTTCTTTGTCATAAATACATAACCCCTAATAAAAATACAGTTTGAGTAGAAAGGTCAGACCACATGGTATTTAATAGAATTAGATTTTCTCTATATACAATAAAAACATACACATACAACATATGTTGTTCAAAAAATAAACCCAGGATTTCAGACCAAGCTTAGAAATGTGTGCCTGTATTGCAAGTCATGATGTGATTATTCTGAATGATCCAGATGAAGCAGGCAGAGGGCTCAACATACATGATTAGAACCTTGCTCCAAGCAGATATCAACATTATTTGAGTTTCAGTTCTGAGCAAGGCTAGTGGCACAATGGATACCATTAAGCTACTTTCAGCATTTGGACAGTTCTTTGGCCTAGTCCAGCATACAGTACTGTAAAAAAGCTCCCCTTTCTTTTACTATACAGTAAATAAATAAATGCATAAATTATGTGGTTGCAGTCTACACAGCCTTCCAGCCAATGTTCTCAAAATGCCTCAAACACATCATTTGATTTAACCTTGCTTTTTCTTCAGGGGACAGGTAGGTTTATTCAGCTGCAAACCCTTGTTCCAAGCAGATATTAGGGCAAGAGCAACACAGGTGTAGGACCCAGTCTCCTAGTACATGTCTTAAACCACAGTACTTCTCCCCCATGCAAAACAAATGTATCACTTTCATTTACCTAAGGGACATATTTTGAATTCTAGAGGCGAGTCTGCAAATCCCACTCATGTGCACATATGACCCAGGACAGAATATAGTCTCTATGAGCAAACCACTTTACTCAATTAACTTAAGCAAAGGAGTATCTCATTCAATTTGATAGACTACTTGCATGTCTAAAATTAAGCTTTAGTCCTTAAAGGGTATAACATTGCATTTAATAGGAACATCCATAATTACTTAACATAGGGGTGACTTATGTGAATTTTTAAACCCAATTCAAACCCATGGTGAATTCCTAGTAGAGTTTTCAGTTTTGTAAATCTATCAAACTATTTTTTTTGGTTCATAAAACTAGTTTGGAGTAATTCAATGTTTCTGCCCTGTAGGAAAAATTAAGTATAATACTGAAGTATATTAAGTATAATAGGTGTAATCCTGGCCCCATTTGAATTAACAGCAAAACACATGGTTTTCAATGGACCATGATTTCACACAGAAAATCAAGCCCTTTATAGTTAAAGCAGTGTTGTTTAGTGCCCTGTGTATGGCATATATAACATATTCATTTTTTCATTGGAAGTTCATGCCTACTCCCCCTTCAATCTCACCGATCTTTTTTAACCTCTCCCTTCACTGCTTTTTTTCTCTTTCCCTACTTTCTCCCCGTTTTTTTCCTGTGATCCCCTTTCATGCTATGCTCCACTGGCAGTCTAAATCTCTTCTGCTCCTTATTTTATAGCTTCCCCTGTGCAGAATGCAATGAGGATGTTAGCATTCTGGGGGAACTTTCAAACCCCAGATATCTGAGTGGGTTCAAAATGAGGCAGTGCCAGTTCACCATCACTAATTTAAACATATTTTTAAATGGTGGTACTATGAAAAATGGGATAAAATTCCGTCACAGAGCACTGTGCTCAGAAAAACAGGAAACTTCTTTTTTCTTTACTACCTTTGTCTTTTTATTTTCTATAGATAAAATATGATAGAAACTTCCTTAATTTTCACTTCAATGTTTGCAGCTTAGGTTTCCATTAATATACCCCTCTCCCCTCTGCTGTTCTGTGCCCTAGTTTGCAGTCAGTTCATTCTGCACTGATGTATATTTCATTGCCCAAGGCTTAATTTTGATTTATTGTCCATCCATAAATTAGAAAAATATGCTCTGGAATTCCATCCCGCTGAAAAGCTGTGCCTGATGTCAGGGGACTGGGTGATATTTAAGATGTCAGAAATACATATTGGATTAGTGTGCTTTGTTTCCCCACAACAGCAGGTGTTTAATCATAGCTGATGGCTGAAGTTAAATGCATTAGGACAGCATCAGCCAAGAAGATGGAGTTTTTCTAAACCATAGAAACTCCAGATAAATAACTCAAAACTAATTGTGTGTCCACATCTTAGATACATTTTTATTTACTTAATACATTAAACAATGAAAATAGCCCCTGGCACTTAATTTCCTATTTAAGATCCGTACTCATATTTTATGTTAGTGAGTGGGTGGCTGCTTATTCAGCTGAAACTCTTTTGTGGCCCTCTAATACTTGAAGATATTTTCCTAGAACTGAGAAAAGAAATAAAAGGGGAAAATTGGTGATAAATATGCAGAGCATGGAGGCTTGAGGTTTGGGGGTTCTTCCCCAAGAAATTCAGACTTGTGCATATAAAAGCTACCAGTAATTTATTTATTTTAACACCAGCATAAATAATATAAAAAAGATTTTGCAGCCGAGAGCATTCTTGAATTTTCTTTTTCAAATACAGAGTTTTGTTTGTTGGTTAAGCTTGCTGTTCTGTTTATGTTAATGAGAGCTCTCTGTGTATAGAAAAATGATCAGGCCTGGTCTTGAGCAATTTAGCTGGAGGCCGAAGAGAAGACGCTTAGGAGAACAAACATTTTCAAGGTCAACCGGTGAACTGTAACAAGCCAGTGAGATTCATGGCAAGAATTGTATATTTTGACACAACAGCGATTTGATTAAAAGAGAAAGTAATGGGTTTAAACAGTCGCTATGAGGATGTAGCCAGACTTTGTTAGCTTTTCGCAAATTACTTAACAGACCAGTGATGGAACTGGAAATAGGACTGTTTTCTGTGAGGTAAAGAAAGGAGGATTACATTTGAAATAGTGGTAATAAAGGTTGTTAATGCTGGGGAGTTGAGGTATTACACTTTATCCACCTTGTAACAATTTCTTGGAAGTTTCAAACATAAATGTTAGAGAAAGTAATAAAGGTGACTGAAGTCAGGTTTAAGTTTTTTGATATTCAAAATAAGGTTGCTATCTATCAGAGTTGTAAAATGTGGGGGCCTATAAATAAATATATAAATGCATGAAACTCTGAACTCACCTTTCTTATGAAGATCTCAAAGCATTTTGTAAAGGTTGGTTTTGGGAGGTATCATTCACTCAATGTGATGAATGGAGAAACTGAGTGCAGAGTCTAAATGACTTATTCAAGCTCACATAGCAAGTTGGTGGTAAAGCCAGGAGTGGAATACATGTCCCTTGATTTCTAATCTTTTGCTTTAGGACCCAAATGAACACAATACCTAAGCATGTTCTTACCTTTAAGCACCTCTCACTATAATCAGTGAAACATCTCATACAGTTGAGGTTAGGCATATATTTAAGAAACTTGTTGGATCTTAATGATTAGTTGATGCCATAACCCAGATGAAGTCTATTTATTGCAGTTCTGATGTCATCCATCACATTTACTTTTAAAAGGCTTGTTTTGTCAGAAGTTTAGAACAACAATCCTACTTTAAACAGCACATAATCCCCAACAAAACTGAACTTCAACCCAGAAACAGCAAGAACTTCTTCCTCAAGGAAGAAGAGGATGCCTTGCCTTTTCTAACAAGGATTTCTCACATTATGAGCCTTGTGATTATTGTGAACAACACTATTTTTTTAATATACAAACCATATAATAAGCTGTTCCTCAAACTGTATGTTTTGAACTGCAGTGAGATGTTCAGAGACTTATGCACTTACACTCTGAAAAAAAAATCCTCTGTAATGAATTTATCCTTTCATCTTCCCATTAGGCCTTCCTCTACTGTAATTCACCTTGCCTCTTTGGAGGTTATATGGTTGCTTTATGCCAGTGCAAATCTAGATTCACCACTATTTAAAAACAACACAGAACATTTAATTGCTATAAAGCGCATCAGTGACCCAGCATGGACACAGGCAAAACTCCCTCTGGGTGTTTACTTTAAGTTTTGCCAAAGTAAGGGCTGTAGGAATGAGGTATTAAAGCAGGAAACTGGACATTTCTTTAACATGTGCATAAGCAGGACTTTCACTGCTCTGATTACATTCCTGTAACTATTAGGCCATTGAAACAACTTTTTTGTTTTTCTTGTTGTTTATAACATCTCTTAAATAAGAAAGAAATACAGTTGTGACCAGTGCTTCAAATGTTACTTTTTGGTTTCTGTTCTGACATGCCAGAACAGTTTAAAGATTTTTTTAACCTAATCTTTCTCCTTTTGTGTCTCGCACAAGACAGAAATTGGGATATCAGGCTAATGTTCAGGACTGACAGAGAAATCACTGATGCTACCACTGAGTAAAATGGTTTGATCCTTCTCTGAAGCTGTCTGTTTAACATTGGCATGAAGGTGTGGCAGTGCTGAGAAGGCTAGATTTGCTAAGGAAATTTTGTGTGTAGTGAGGCTGAAACAGGGTGAAATTATATTGTTGGCAGGGATTCAGGAGAGAGAAAAAATATTTTTTATTTGAAGTGGGGCTTTTGTCTGAGTTACCAGCCTCAGCATATGATCCTAGTCTGATCTTCACAGAAGGACCCAAGAAGGTCATGAACATATTGGTAGACAACCCACTTTGTAGTTTACAGAGTCAAACTGGAGGCACCGACTAGTGGGACATCATGACCTTTAAAAAAATTATATTATATTGTGGATATGCACTGGCAATAGGGATGAACTTGTGCAGTTGGAAAGACACAGGAAAACAGCTTATATTCTTTTAGTATTCCCTTGTCAAATATGACTGCTTAGGTATGCATAGGTTATATTTGATACAAAATTGAATAGTGCCATGTTTCCCAAAATTCAACAAACTAATCATGCCTTTTAAATTAATAATAGTTACTTGATCAGGATAAGAACAACACCAGGCAGATGAAATAACAATAAAATTAGTTTGTACTGTGAGGAGGGATCCTTCCTATTTTTTTTCATAAAAAAAACTACATCCAGCCCCACTTCATTTTTAGCTTCAGCTGTCTTCAACCCAAACCAGCTTCCACTGGACAAGTCTGTATGGTCCTAAGAGCCGCAACAAGACAACAATGTCTTGCAGTCACCACAGTTTCTGAAGCTCCTTGATCAGAACTTGTTGAGGCAGGGAATGTGATTTGAACAGGACACTAGAAGTTAGGATTCCCGAATTCTCTTCTCATTTTTGTGTTAATTCCTCATGTGAACTGGGACAAGTCACTTCAATTTACTGTGCTTCTGCTTCCCTTTCTGAACAAATAGCAAAAGGCCATCTCTCAGGGACATGGTAAGACTTAATTGGTCAATATTTTTATGCCCCTTTTAGATCCACATGTAATTAGACTT
Source organism: Alligator sinensis (assembly GCF_000455745.1). Taxonomy (NCBI): domain Eukaryota; kingdom Metazoa; phylum Chordata; order Crocodylia; family Alligatoridae; genus Alligator; species Alligator sinensis. The sequence goes on from NW_005842222.1 coordinate 1,675,455, forward strand.
TTATAACAATAAAATGAGTAGTGTTGCATGAAACTCATAATTTTTCCCAGTCTCTCACAACCCAACATTTTATGTGGACTGAAAGAAAAAAAAATCCCTTTAAAAAACATTTCACATGTCAGATTACCATACAAAAAAATCCCATTTCACATGTCAGATTACCACACAAAATGGCCTGGAAGGAGAAAAGAAATAAGAGAAAGTCTATCCTGAGTTCTTGTGGATGATTTCAACAGTAAAAAGGAAATGACTTATCATGAAGAGTAAACAACAAAAGTACAAACTGGCTGGAATACTAAAGCTAAAAGTGTAGCAACTCTGAGCAAGGCCTCAAAAACACTGCCAATGATTTTTCTCCCACATGGTAGTACTATAGTATGCCCCATTTCTGTGTGGGGGAAATGCAGGGAGGTCCCACACTCTTTGCGTGGTCAGATACTATGTGTTTCAGTGAGATCTATAATTAAATGATAAATGATATTGTGGTCTGCTATGTTTCCATTTGCCCTGGTAATAAATCATCAGGACATTGAAATGTCCAAGGTTCTGTTGCTACCATGCCTGCTTATTCTTACATGTATATGGCAGAACTTCAAGCTTTGAGTTACCTCATCTGATATTTTTAGATCCAAGGTGCAATAAAAGAGGAGGAAGTTTCCATGGCCAAACTTAGCTGGATATGTGATTGTTTCTAGAATGATCGCACTTTGCTTTGTATTGAGGAAGTCAACTCCTTGACAACACTTTGAATATATAGGCCTTGGTATGTATAGCTGATCACATCATAAATGGCATTAATAACAACTGAAGATACGTATTAAATGCCAACTACTAGAAAAATATCAGAATTGTTTTCTGTAGGAGTTGTACCCATCAGAAGACAGCACCCACAATCTTTGTTTCCCAGCAAAGCAGCAGCCTGGTCCCAGCGTATCAGCATGGCAAAAAGATGAAATGTGGAAAGAAAGATTTCGTGATGGGGTAAAAGTTGCTTCAAGTTATGGTTCTGACTCTACACAAAATATTATTTTTAGCTGATGGGCATGGTCTCCCTATTCAGAATAACAGGTTCATTTGAATACTGTCTGTTAAAAAAAATTCAGTCCCATCTATTGTTCCTGTCTGAAGTCAAAAGATTGCCTGCAGACAAAAGATCCATTTAATGCAGAAAATTATATATTTTACTTTTAAAACGTTAAATTCCTCTTTAGCAATATCAACTTGAGCCTAATACATGTGGTTCACTAAAAGATCACAACTCCCTTGTAACCTCCAATTATTTCAGTTTATATAAATCCATCATTAAAAACATGCTCCAAAACGATGCTCTAGTGTATATACTAGACAAATCTCTAAAACACAAAACTTATAATCTTCTCCAGCCAAACGAAGTATAAAAGCAGTGGGCTTGGCAAAGTGTCCAACAGGTGAACAAACTTGTCTGATTCCATCAGACAATAATGGGGTGAAAAATAAGATTCTTGCTGAGAATGCCCTGCTCCCATTTCTCAGACCAACACAACTAAATACTTATGCTGTCACATCTTATTTGGTTGGCTATGAGACTACAAGCAGAAAATAGGACTGGCCTAATTTTGGACTGGTTTATTAGCCCTTCCCCCTTTGATTTATCAATTATTCTTTGACCATCTTTTCTTGCCCATAAATTTAAGGGTGAGGTTCTCAGTTGGTGGAAGTCTGTATAGCTCTACTGAAGTCAATGAAGATATGCCAGTTTATACAAGCTGAGAATCTGTGGACAGTACTGCATCATACATACCCTATAATATTATTCGTCAGAAGAAAGTGATGAACCACCTATCAGAATGACTAATTTGCAGAGGTCTGGCTGGGGATAACACCATTTTTGGATGGTCTGGGAGTATCCTTGCTTAGGAAAATATTTGATTGTAACTACAAACTGGTTCCTGATAAAATGCTCTTTATAAGTATATCTATGAACCAGGAAATAAAAAAAAAAAAAATCAGTCCTGATATGAATAGTTTGTAAATATCCAGAGAGAGAGAGAGAATGATTTGCCTGCAGCAGGAAAAAAATTGCCTAGGCCCCCAAACTGAACTTCTACATCACTTCCCCATCTCTGACAGTGTCATTATGAAGCCCTGCAGGGCAATAAGTGGGGGAGACAGGAGTGCTAGGTGTGAGGAGAGGAGATTAAGGGTTGTGTGGCCCTGGTTCCTATGGATCAGCAGTGCTGCTTTCTCCCTTATTTATGCTTTTTATCATTACTCAGCTCAGCCACACAAGGCAAATTGTATTTAATAAATTAGCCTAATGGATTCCGCAAGTGGTTTGTGAGCGTGGTGCTTCCTCTGGTTAAGGAAAACATTTATATTCTCTCTCCCTTTACTTTTCTTGGCTACGAGGGTAACCAGAGGGCAGGGGACAGAGAGGAGGAGGGAGGCTGGCTTCCCCGGGGCTAAGAGAGATGGTCCATTTTAGGGGAAAAATGTTGGGAGGGGGGAGGGGGATGTTGCCCTTTGTTACACTCTTGTGATCCTTGGCAGCCCCAGGCTAGAGTACCTACCACAGCTTTCTCTGAGCACATCTCCCCCTCCTCTTCCCAGTGTTACATATTAAACTCTTCCAAAGGGGCCTCTTTAACAGCTCCCCATGAAATAATAATTCATTATGTCACCAGGAGGGAAGAAAGGGAGTGTAAGTGTCTTGATGGGATTAGAGGAAACCCCCGCAGAGATGATTTAGGAGCCGTGATAATTCATTTAATAGGGGCCTGGGGTAAATTGCTAGACAGGGAAATGTAACTGAACCACCTTAGAAAGGGCGCATTACAGGTCTGTATATGATAACTGGCTTCATTAGCAATATTTAAGAGATTTCATTTAAGAATGAGTCATAAAATGCAGAACTATTTTATTCACCTGGTTTGGTGGCCTTTAGCTTTACTCTGACTGAATATTAAATTGGAAATGGCACTACAGCAACACATTTTGGAAATTGTTCTTTTGGCTGTTATTTGTATGGTTGGTTTAGTTTCTCGTTTGTTAACCTTTTAAAATGAATATCATTGAAAATGGATAACTGTATAATCAGAACTTCAAAAGATTAGGAAGACTCTAATGGCTAAGAACAAGCTATTGTGAAACTTAGTGGAAAGTCTAAGCCTTTACTGCTGTAAACCACAGGTCCAAAAAAATAGCCAGGACTAGCAAATGATTTTTTATCAAAGAGCTTCTAAACCCACTCCATTCAAAACAAACAGGGCTGCCTACATGAATCTGCACATCAGCTTAGGTGGGTCAGTCAGACAGACAGACAGACAGACAACCCCCTGCCCCAGAATAATCATATACACTTGGGAAATATTCCACTTAATACAATACAGGTGAAGTTTGACTAAGGTTCTGTTAATAGCATGTGCTGTCTTGCTGCATTTCTGCACCATAAGCAAAAAAAGGTAGACTAGAAAATAAATTTATTTGCACTAGTTTTTGCTCTTACCTTCATCAACATTTTGAAAATGAATCCTAGAAGAATAATGGTACAGACTAATTTTTTTAGTATGACCAAGCAACTATATTTGAAATGTCTGTTCATTATATTAATAAATGATTACTGTAAGTTTGAGAGTGGCTAGTGACAAACTTGTAGGTTTTACACATAGTTACACTGTGGCAACATCGCTGACTTCATTGAAGTTGCCAGGACCTTAATATTATGGCAGAATTTGGTTCATCATATGTATAGTTTGAGTATGAGAGGACGATTGCAGAGGAGTGGTTTGGATAACTGTTCCAGCATAGACACTTATAAAATGTTTTGCCTATCTGAATATGTTATACTATATTTTTCAAGAGCAATTTCTCAAAGTTCACCAAATTACTGTTATATTTCCCCCTGGTACTTTTAAGTTACAAACCATCATGCAGATGTTTTAAATGAAAACATTTATCTTTTTGGCTGCCTCCTTGGGCACATCTTACATTCCAAAGGTACTTCTTGTGCAAATGTTTAAACAAATCTCAAGTAGTAAACCTAGACATGTAATGCCTTCTGTATACACTATTTTTTACCACTGAAAACAAGAGACCCACTCCTCAGGAAATATAGCAGCAAATAAAAATCCCTAAGTGTTTTGTTTGTAGCATCACAGGTATGCACACTGCTAATTATTTTTCCAAAATATCAAAATGGAACAGTGATATTTTAATATCACTTTGTGGTTTAAGACCATAATTTGCCAGCTACCCTTTATCTACAGATTTTGCTCTTTATTGTATTCATTATGCAGGTTACTTACATAGAAGTAACTGGCATGTCTTTAGTCACCAAAGCTGTTGCCATACACACTGGGTACATGCTCTGCATAATTAATACATTCTTTAAAAGAGCTTCTTAATCAAAAAAGACAGTAACTATATATAAAATTATGCAGTTACATATATTGTGTCTAACAACTATGGAATTAATGAGATATACTTAGTAAAACCTCCTGTGCTCTGTGTGCATTTTACATGAAGTATATTTATATTATTGCTACTTTTTTGATCTTCAACATCCCATAGTAACATTTTTATTCTATAGAACAGTGTAACCCATTTTGAAATATAGCAAGTAGTATCTTTTTCAAATAAAACTGAGGATATTAATAACCACAACTGTCAATTCTAAGAATAAGACAAGTGTTTTAATAAATCTTCACTAATACTCCATACAAATATAAAAGAATGACTAGCTTTCTCTCAGGCCCTTTCCCTAGTGACCACTGCCTGTTATGACTTTGAATGATTCCCTTTAATGGAAGACAGCCAATGCGGTCCATTATTCCAGATGGTCAACTCTGGTACAAAGTTCTGCAAATGGTTCTCAGTATTCAGACATATCTCACCAGTTTATTTCTCTCCATGAAATGTCTGTCCATCTATTTGCAGGCAAATAAAATATAAACTCTCTCACCTGTTTGTGACAAACAATCTGAAATTTACTCTAGAAAGGATGTGATGGTTTTCTGCTCATCATGTATTTAAAAAGAGCCAAAATAGTATATCGGGAGATAAACAGTTCTATAATATTCAGGAAGTAATACATTAATCAGTCGAGGCTTAACAAGCAAAAAATGACAGGAGAAAACAAACACAGATTTAATGGGGGCCAAATCCTGCTCTCAGTTATGCCCATTTAGCCTTGCCAATATGTTACACTGTTAGCATCAGTGTAAAGAGAAAGCAGAATTCAGCCCTGTATCTCACACGCAGAAGACACTGCTTTTTCAAGGACTGTAGATATTTAATGTGCTAAGTTCTAATTTTTATAAAAAGTAATTCTAGTTCTAATAATACTCTATGCTTTAATCAAAAGAAAATAGGTAACTTCAGGCACGTACATGCAATTTACCACAGTCCTGCTAATGTTTCAGTTAGACCTAATGACTAGATTCTACAAAGTAATGCTCATCATGACTCAGGCAGCATTTGCCTATTGCTGTGCTCTGCTAATACAAAGAGGCATTAGCAGATACTTGTAAATTTTCCTACATCCACCATTCATAAACAAAACAAAAAACAGCTAGAATAAGTGCTCTAACTGTACCTGCATACAAATATTTTGTGCGCTTTGGTCTCTTGCATGTCATGTAACATCATGCTCACCTTGCAAAGGTGTCTTTTTCCTACTACTGTGAAAGACAGACTTAAGCATATATTTAAGTGGCTTCCTGAAATGAGGCCAACATTTGGACATTTACAATATTGCATATGTATGACTTGAAAAAGAAGGTAGAAGAAGACTGACCCATGTCTGTTTACACCTGTATTAATCCAGAGTAATGCCACTGAATTCAGACCAGTGGTTTTGACTGAATGCAGTGGAGGTACTCCAGAGTCCTACCCTTGTGTAAGGACAGAATTTGGCTTGGGAATTACACTTTTTATTGCCATAGTGTTCATATATCTGACCACTAAAGCAAATTATTGTGTTTGTTTCATTGCCACATTTGATCCCAAGATATTTCAAAACAGTACGGGAAGGGATTTTCTTTTTTTAATTGTTTTTAACAGAAAACCAGCTATAAATGTCACCTCTTGACTCTTTTGAAACTGGTTCAAGTGGTTGTCCCTGTAGCACTATCAGTACACTCAATAAAATCAAGTGTAACTTGTGTTTGAAACATACATTACAAATAGATGTATAGATGGACTAGATATTGAGAAAAGGAATGGTACAGATTATGAATATTAAGATTTATATTAATCTGTAAGCCTATTAAAGTACAGTAAAACCTGTCCTTCAGACCACCTTTTTAAAGATATCATCTCCCTGATGGGACCACTAAATTTCGGGCCAAATTATTTTCCCATAAAGAACGATGAAAAGAAAATGATTATATTAAGACTACTTCTACTATGGTTTCTTTTCATTGTTCCGCCAAAGATGATTCCAAACAGTAAAATAACATTGATTTTGACCTTGTTAATGAACCTTAAGAACTTCAAAGAATACTCAAACATAGATTTTCTTTTTAACTGCAAAAAATTGACATTTCCACCCTAGCCTCAGCAACATCAGCAAAAGGTATGTTATTTCCCAGTATTTGGGATAGGTAGTATATCTTGATACCATTACTGATTCACATGGATATTAGTATAGGTTTTCCTTTTTACTAAAATATTTCAATGATTATGTAATTTGTATAGTATTGACTAAGTCTTGTGAGAGTTAGGAGTAATGCAAAACGCTTTGTTGTACTGATTTTTATATATCATAATCGGGTTAATTTAATTTTTCCATGATGTTTATCTTCCCCCTGGTAGGAACCTTTTAGAGATGTATATGAAGGCCTTCCTGTCTTTCTCAAAGGATTTCTCTGAAGAGACCTTTATTATAGAGATCCATTCCATTTGATAATGTGATGAGACGCACCTACACTCTTTCATAGCAAGCACTGGTAACTTGCAAGCGGTCTGAATGCTATACCCAATCAGCGTACAATGTAGCCATCTTCCTTATACTGGTAATATGAAGGGGCACAAAGAACTACAAATCCCAGAATACAGTGCTCCACTTTCATCTAAACTTCAGCAAAATGAGACCTGAAACCTGCATGAGAAGCAAGCACATCTGTGTTTAAGATCAAGACAGTCACTGTGTCATCATTTTATAGTAGTTGTTTTATGGCTGCAAGAACCATGCTTGATCAATATTATGGTCAAACCTCCATAGCTGTAAAACAATAGCCAGTTTCTTTTTCATTTTTTTTACTTCCAAGTCTTACTGTATATATTTATGGTATCTATGTAGTATAAATCATTTTACTTCTGCAAATAAATAATCTGTTTTTCTTCTGAAATCAAAATGAACATTTATATTATTAAAATAAAAATGCACATTGTGATAACAGAAATTCACTACATAGATAAAAGACAGCAGATATTTTTGCTGGGTTTTTGGTTGTAGCCATGCTGGTTTAAGAAGCTTCTTTCATTCCTTGGAGTTTCAGACCAGCAGAAACTCCCTATGCCTGAAGAAGGGTGACTGCTCCCGAAAGCTTGCCTAGAACTTTTTTTCAGCTACTCAGTTGGTCTAATAAAAGATATCACACATCTACCTGAAGAGCCTTGCCTGCC
>NW_005842222.1:1683090-1687748 GCF_000455745.1 Alligator sinensis
TCCTGCTGCTCTCTAAAAAATGTTCTTTGATATAACTAAAGACTAGCAAAAAAAATGGAGGCATTATTGCTAGAGATGAGTAATAAAAATAACATGGGAATTTAGCCAAAAATAAATACATCTTTAGCTTAGTACCCTTGATCAAAATGTCCTTATTTTCTCATTCAGTGTATAGTGCGCTATGCATTCTCAGTCCAGAAGCGGCTGCATTTCAGTGGTGCTCTAATCTATGTTGTTGAAGACAACTTGGGATCCTTTAAGCTGAAAGTTGTTATATATTTATCAAAATCAGTACTTCTCAACTTTTCCATTTTGATTTCCTCTTCCTGAAAAACTTTTGTACCAGTTAGCAACATGGAAGAGAAGGGTAGTTGTTACTTAACTTGAATTTGCAGCGTCCACCTGACAATGCATGAACTAAATTGTCCTGCTATGAGAAGCATGTTTTCTACACACCTCTGCCACACTTCTGTAGTCCCACTACTTATCCTTTAACAATTTACATATAAATATTGTCTGTAGTTCACTATAACTGTGATACTAATGGTACATATGCATACACACACATTAATAACTATTAGTAAGTTTGCTTCTGTGTTAACGCTCATGAGTTGAAGTCCCAAACAAGGGCCCTGATCCTGATCTCCCTGTGATTTACAGTATAGTATGTCAAATGAACTATTCTCATTTACATGTGGGTTTATGATAGTGGAATCAAGCATCTTATCTTGACCTCAAAAACAACAGTCATATTATAATGTGATGCTATGCAAATACCAATCATTAAAGACAAATTTCAAAGCCAATACATACAGTTCATGTAAGTCCTCTATTGTTTCTTTATGAGTTACATGGCCTCCAACTGTTTTTTTTAAATATTATTTGCTTTTTTCTTTTTTGGAGTCTCAAAGGAAGGAGTTCCCAACAAAGCAGGAGACACTTGGGTATGCATGCCAACCTTACTTCTGTCAAACAGTGGCCAACCTCAGGGCAAAATGCCGTTGCCTTGACTCATGAATGTAGCCCCATTAACATCTGAGGGACCACTAGTATTAGTAAGGAAAATGGGATTTGACTCACCAGTGACAGGCAGTGACTCAAAGGCTGTAAAGAGAATATTAAGAAAAAACAAGGCTTATCATGAAAAAGATGTTGAAAAAATAATGAAACCTAGATCTTATGTAGTAAGAGGTTATATTTTAGTCCATGGCACTTTCTTACACATTCATTCACAAAGGTGTACAGAACCAGACCCTTTCTCACTGTGCATATTACCAGAGCTTTGCCAGTGAAAAGCAAACAGGATCAGCCCCTGGGCATATAATGAGCTGTATTTCAGTGCAGAGCATGCACCAATCTCCAGTTAGGCAGACAAATTTAAACAATTAAAACTGGCCCACAATTATTATTTATCTACTTCAATCTGACATAAAATGCATGCCAGCATCTTTCAAACCCATCCCTTGTATATTTTAAGTAAAAGGCAAAAAAATATTTTAAGTTTATTTTATTACTAGTATTTGATGTGTGCAACTAACTTAATAAGCAAATATTAGTATGGCAGAACTGTATCTGTCAAGATTTTGTTTAAAACTGCAGTTTTTGTTTTTCCTCGTATTACAGTTCAGTGGACTAAACACACTTTATTGTGTTCTGACTTTTCTTAACTTGTTGTAAATCCTCCATGCACATTCCTTGCTGTGTTATCAGCAGGCAACAACCAGGTTTTTATTATTATTTATACAGCATGATGACTGCACATGGATGCTTTAGAAACAGCTTAAAGAACAAGTCTTTGCCCCAAGGAACTTACAGTCTACTGCAGACTGTGATGCCCATATTTTCAGTTGACAGAACAAAAAGCCTTAAAAAGAGGAGTACATTTAAGCCCCAGCTGTGCAGCTGGATGTGTGAACCAAGGGTCTGATCCTTGAGCAGAGGCCCCAAGGCTTCATGAGTGGGTCGGACTGCAGAATTAGCCCACGTGCAGATAGTTTACTACTGCTTATAAATGAGCATGGGTATTTTTCAAAAGCGGAAATCCAATACATTATTCAGAACTGGATGGAGAATGAAGGCACTTTCTCTGTATCAAACTGCAATGCTCCTTGATTTAAAATATCACATAATCCCACATTTATAGCCTGATTCTACAGGGTTTAATCAGGCAAAACTACTACTTCTTCTGTGGACATTTTGCCTATGTAAGGCCCCTGCCTAAAAGAGGCCATGCAACCATGACTATTTAATACATTTAACTAAATTGTTTTTACCTGTTCCATCAGCTACAAATGGAGGTAGAGCTCTTCATATCCATACTGAATTATCTGGCAGCTTCTAATTAAAATATTAAATAACCATATTGTATATAGGCAAGGAAAAAAAATCTCTCTTGATTTACAACTTTGCTGATAGATTGAACAGTATGGCCATTTTGTAATACATAATCTGTAATATATAATCTGTGGTAATGATATGTTATGGGATTATATAGCTTTTTGAAATATCAAAATGTAAAATATATATTTAAAGCCTTTGGTTATCTATTGGGAGCCATGCTAATTATGATTTGTGAATTATTTTCTGCATGAAATCACAATCTTTACAATAACAATATATAGATTATGAACTTCTCAGAAAGCCTAATGCCTGTGGGTAATATTTTGGTTGTTTAAGTACTGTCATTCTGGCAGAGCATTAATTTAGATTTTCATGCTCTAGTCAGCACCTTGGATGTCCTTAGAGTTTTACACTTGGATTAAAAATATATTGAATTCATCAAGCATATTGTTAGTAAAATGAACTTGGGACTTCTCTGTTGCAAACCCAGTTTTATGATTTTCTGGTACTAAATGAATTGAAGGAAAACCTGAAATGTTTGTAATTTTGCAATATGAACCCTCTCCCCCTACCCTTGCATAGCTTTGAAACTGTGAAATAAACGTTGGGTAAAGAGCTACTGGATTGTTTTCAGTATTGAATATTGATCCCATTCCTTTCTCCAAATAGGCAAATATTTGGAGAGAGGGCAACAACTTATTGGATACACAGTAAGCAAAGTAGCTTAGTGATGCATCTGGGTGAATCACAAAGAAGAACCTTCATTTCTAGACACGTTTGTGGCCAGTTAAAAATGCCCATATCCCAGAACTATCACTGAGAAAGCCAGAGATGCTAGGCAGGAAATATCAGGATGCTAGAGAAATAAGTAGATTCTGCACCAAAGTACATTATATTGTGGTACAAAAGGAATAAATCATATGTGTATGAAAATCATAAGCTTTAAGCTTTGGAGAGAGTTGTGCAATTGACAATCAAATGGAGCTTAAAGGGAATTACGAGGTTTTACACTAAAGTCTTGAAATAAAGAAAGTAATATTTTACAGCAAAAAATTGCAAATGTCAAGATTAAATCATAAGACTTTGCACCATTGAGCTACTAGCTAGCTCTATAGGTTCTTCAGTCCTTAACACAGGGAAAGACCAACTTTCATGGTCAATAAAACTTAAGAACTTTAGAAATACATTTGGAGACATAAATCATGTATTTGTGACTTTTCTTCCTTAAATGGCTAATTATAGAAGAAAAATGATTGAACATAGAAGCTTCCTGACTGAAAACCTATTCTTTCATTTGTTTTTAAACCATGTTCTACTCCCTTCTGTTTGTTACATGGTACTGCCACCAATTTCTCAGTTTAAAGAAAAGTAGCTGATACTTTTTTTGTCCCTCCAACCTCCAAATAATTTATCAGCAGTGTCCAGATCTTCCTGACAAATATCTTGGAGCCAAACCCCCGCCCAGATTCGCAAGTGAAAAAAACAGAGCTCAGATGCCCAAACTGCTTGCTCTGGTCCAAAGCTGGACAGGTGGCGACCCAGATTGAATCTGTTGTTGTGGGAATGATTTGATTTACAAACAGGGTTATAAAATTTTATATGAAGATGCCAGTGAAAGTCACAAGATCCTAGAGAGCATCCACATAAATTTATCTTAATGACCAGGAAATCTGGAGAATAAGGAAGGAATAAATTAAATGTTATTGCATATATTATGTATGTCCTGATAAGAGGCATAGATATCTATCTGTTTACATTTTTAAGGTGCTGAACAAAGACTTAGTTGCTCTTTGTAGCCAATTCCACCTGCTGATGTTCCCCTGGTGCCACAAACATTTGTATATTATATGTGTTCAAAAGGGATTTATTTTTCAAGAGTGGGGGAGGGATTGAAAAGAGGATTTGTCATTTTGGCCTGGAAGCTGTCGTTGGTAGCTGCATTATCTGTACAACCCCCATGAGGTCCTGGCGTGGCTCTGGCTGCACAGAAGCAGGGGCCACACCTGTTCCACATGTAAATATCCAGGGTACAACAATGAAATATCTCCAACCCCGGCTAATGGGCTGATACATTGCTCTCAGCAGATTTTGAGATATAAACTTCCATTTGGCCCCGAGTCACTTAGTGGACACTGCCACCAGCAGCTCTGACACTGGGTTATTTGTTGTTGCTGTTTGCTGTCCCTGTTTGCACATTAATCCAGTGACAATTAGGTGTCAGCGAGCGTTGTTTCTGCTCACTGATAGCCTTGGGCTCTGTGCTTGAAGCCCTAATCAGGAGTGTAAACTCTGCTATATTTCAATTTGGAGAAGCGCTC
>NW_005842222.1:1687779-1691300 GCF_000455745.1 Alligator sinensis
GAGGCCCCTGGCACTGCGATAAATAAAACGCCTATTTACTCTATTGCCACACTTAGACATCTAATGCACTTACTACCAGCCCCCTAATCATAGCCTACAGTTAAATCCGCCTATAAATCACTCCATTCTCATCCTGCAGATTAGTGAAGCCATTTCCCCCAAACCCCACAATGAACACTGTTTCCTTTTCTTGTTAGTCAAAAGCTAGATGATTTTTATTAGGTTAAAGACGAGCTCACAGATGGTAAATCGCGTGGAGAGAAATGAGCTGGAGAGCTGCACGGTGCAGCGCGGGACAAGCAGCCGGCAGGGGGGGGGGCTCCCCCCACAAGCCTGCCCTACCCAGTGGCTGGAGGCGTGCTCTCCCAGCACAAAGGGCACCAGCCATGTGATGAGTTGGTCGGGTTTCAGCTGGGGGCAGTACCCAGCTCCTTTCTTTGCCCCTGCTGTGAGGTGTGAACAATAAGGGCTCCCCAGAGCAGGGCCAAGCTGCGACATCCTCAGTAGCGCTAAAGACAACAGTCATTGCAGGACACGCTGAATGGCTGTGAATGGAGAGCCGAGGGCATGCCCGCACACAGGTACACACAGAGCTGTTCAGACTTGGCTCTCGAACCTGCCCCACTGGATCAGTACCAAGAGGTAGCACTGCACAGAAGTACCCTTGAGCTGGATCCACAGCAAGCTCCCTGGGACCTCTTCTGTGCACAGGTGGCTGGGCAGAGTCCAGGGCACATGGAATAGACACATCCCTCCACGCTGAATCACTTGACAATGGCTCTTCTTTTTGCATCTTAATTCTCTGCCACTCTCCATGACCAGAGTGGGATTTTTCTGACACCTAGTCATAGTCTAAACCGTGTAGTGAATCATTTGCTTAATTCCCAGTCCTTCACTCACTCCAGTGAAGTTTGTTGCTAGTATTTGATATTTTAAATTCTACTAGGGTTAACTCGTCACCTAGGTCACCATGGCTTTGATTAGATGAGCAGAGCTCTGACACATCAGGTTTTCAGTGCGATAACTGTTATAAATCTGAGATTCATCTGCCATAAATATTCTGCAACATTTGCTTACAATTTTGGCAAATGCTCCTGGCCTTAAATCATTGCACTAGAATAGCACAGAAAGGGTACAAGCACTGGCAAGGAAAAGGACTTTAAATGTTCAAACAAAGAGGGGTGGGATTGTTATCTGTGTGGAATTTCTCTCAGGGTGACGTCGCTGCTAGGAGATCGCACTCCTCCTGTTTTACATGACTATTTTACATGTCACATCTATAATAGGGAGATTGAGGTCTATACCAGATGTATGTTGTTTTGGAATAAACATGAGAAAGCAAAGGGAAAGCAGCTGCTGGTACCTGATGTCATAAGACCCACAGCGCAGCCTCTGTAGTTTGTCCCATACCCCTCTAGCTGCTGCAGCGGATCCCCACGACTGTCCTCCTTTCTGAGCCCCCTCCCCCAACACACCCTGCACTTTTCATTTTCTAAATGGGGTGGATTGCAGTGAAGTACCCCCCATAATCTCTGTTTAACTATTTCCATATGACAACTGCTTTGGATCCCTGCAGCCCAATGAAAAGGCCAGAAGCCCCGGCTCTGTTGAGCGGGGTTCCCCAGGGAGAGGTATGTAAACAAAGCCCAGCTCTGTAGCCTTTACACCTCACTTTCCTTTACTATTCTTGCTTGGATCTCAGGTGGAATTAAAGGGATTAAAGCTGAGAGTAAATGAGGCGAGTGTGCAAAATGACTCCTTTCTGAACCAAACGGCATGTTCCGTGCTGAGGAAATGAGATGCACATTTAAATCTCATCCATCCACCGCCTGTGGCCACCACCATGTACCTGCCTACTTAGCCCAAGGGTTAATTAATTGAGGCTTCAATGCACTATTGCAAGAGCATTATTGCATTTGATACTCTACATCTGTGATTTAAAACTCTTTCAGTCCCTTGTCAGCAAGGGAGGGTTTTAACTAGGAAATTAGCATTCAGATAAGGGTACGCTCTATTTGCTTCTGAAAGGAAGGAAATATTAAGGATGCTGCTGCACAAACCAAGCTGTAATATCCTGTCCCATCCTGGAAAGGGCTCCTGGGCCCAGCCTCCTGGGGGACCCTGTGTGCAAAGGGAGGACACTGAAAATGGGTTTGCAATTCTCAGAAGGAAACTCTTGATGGTAGAAACCAAGCTACCAAAATCAGATTTTTTGTAAAAAATAAAACAAACCCCCACAAAAACACTCTTGCTTATTTTCAATGCTAATTATGTTTTCTATGTTGACACTTGACTTACTTTAAATACATGATCACTCAGCCACATCATTTTCATATTATATTTCAGGCTTCTCATGGAGTTCAGGTATTAGCAAGAGGTCAATAACTAGATGGGGAGCAATATTAAGAAGTTAATAACAAATCACCTTTTATTGTCTCTTGGTAAGCAGAAAAATAGTAATTCCTTACATTTACATGATGTCCTCATGCTATACTGAGAGAGAGAAAGAGAGACAGTAATCTCTAGTTCTTGAAATGAAGCATATATTTTCCAGCAATAATGCACACTTGTTCTGAATACGAAAGTGATGATCTAACTAAAACTGCAGGAAGAATTAAAAGGTGCAGAGGAAGCAATTATCCAAATTGAAATTCAGTTGCAACACCCCAATCTGTAAGAAAAGTGGCCCCAACAGCAATGATGACTTGTACAATGGGCTCAGTTTTGTGAATCTTTACCTATGCACGTGGTCCTTACTCACATGTGTAATCCTCACTGAAGTCTGCCTGAATACGGACTGCTTATGTGTGAAAAGATTTCCAGGATCAGACTTATGATTGTGTTCCCCCCAGAAGAATTCTTAAATCATTTTACACACACAGTGTCCTGTGAATTAATAGATCCAAAGAGCTGAAACTCAGCCATGTCTACAAGTCACAGCTCCACAGTAGGAAGGATGCACAGAGTTACATCTCAGAAAGGCACTAGAGTGAGGTCTAGAAGCCACTGCACTTAGGACAATTTTTCACACAGCTCACAGGGAGGTAGAGTGACATGTTACACTTTGCTAGTGCTGCAGTTGACATTATATTTTTGAAGTGCTGACTCTCCCTTACTTCTGTACCACGAACTGGATGCAACTGCTGTGTGGAAACATAATTGCTCCATTTTTCTTTACCTTCTGTTGTGTCTGGCCTCATGGATACAGTGTCTGGTCCATGTACATATACCCCCCCACTGAGGTGCAGTCCATTTTGGGATGAAGCATGGCAACTACCTAACAGTGCACAAGAGTTTAGAACAGGAAGTGAAGATTAACTTGTCCAGCTGAAACTACAGGGGGAATTTAGGAAGACAGAATGCAATCAGCCAGGACACTGAGGTTAACACAGCTAATCTTGTGGAAAGTGCAATGGGACCTTTAATAACCACAACTAGTCTAGGCCTCAGTTTTATGTCTCATCCAAAAGATGGCACTTCCTATGTTCCTAGTGGGGTTTGTGCTGCTGAAAGAGGAAAGA
>NW_005842222.1:1691310-1696489 GCF_000455745.1 Alligator sinensis
TATTTCTTGTAACACCTGGACTTTCCTTAGCTTAGCCCAAGCTTGCTTAAGCTTAGTACAAGTGAGCAGCATCTTAAGCAATAGCTATTTGCTATATCTCTGTTCATATTGTATTGCATTATAAATGTGCAGCACACAGGTGGGCTGGTAAGCTCCCAGTTGCTATTTTCTAGCTTGAATCACCTGATGCAGGCCAGAGGTTTGAAAAACAAATACCTATCAGATGACAAGTACTAATATCTATATCTACCCTTTAAAAAAATCTAATGCAAAGATACACAATACCAATTAGGAAAAAATACAACACAAAGAAATAGAAGTAATAAACACAGATGGGAACACAGGATTGGAAGTCAGGATTTATAAGAAACTCCGACAATTCTACTTCTTGGACAAGAATTATCACCTGTGAACCCTGCTGGATTTCTGAACATACCACCTCTTACACAGGCTTTCTGAAATGGCTTATTGAGCCAGCGAAATGGACTGGATCAGCCACATGAAACCTGTTCTTGTGGCTTCTGGTCTTTTCCATTGTCAGTGACAGTGTGGACCTCTGGTGCTGGTAACATTATTAACAGCATTCTGGAACTCCTCAAAAATCAGAAAGCTAGTTTTTTCTTGGCTTTCATTTAGATAGGTTTATTCTTCTTGTTGGATTGACCTTAAAGGGTTGGTTATGACATACAACCTTGGTGAAGACAGCTCTTATCTTGGCAGATTGCCATAGACTCTCACATAGAATCTAAGGGCATTTGTAGACATGCTCCGGGGTACGGTGGATGGATTGGGGGGGGGGGAGACACCCACAGCATCTCATGTATTCAGCATCTCACATTTCAAAATGGCAGTGGGGGTGCTTTAATTAAAGCTTGTTTGACAAGCTTTAGTTAAATTGCCCCCACTGCTATTTTGAACCGCAGGTACACAGAATACATGAGACACTGCAGCGCACTGGAGCGTTACGATTAGGATGTCCCAGCAGGCTCAGTTCAAGTCTGCTCTGGCGCGTTGTAATCGGAAGGTGTCGGAGCGCATGTAAAAGCGCTCAAACATTCTAGCCAAGGGGAATGGAGGTAGGGGGAACTGGCATTCTTTCTGTTCAACTGATACTCCTTTTGTTCTAGGTTCTTTGCATAAAAGCCCTCTAACTTTTTTCAGGGATAATTGTCTTTGACTCAGGGGGGTTTGTTAGATGTTGACATTAAAAGGCTTTTATTCTACTGCCTTCTAACTGGTGATCTGAAAATGGCATTAGGAGTGGTGTTGCAATACTCTATTAATGTTATGAGCACTACTAGCTGAATAATGTATTCCTCAGTATGCAACTCAGTTCACAAATAATAACTAGTAGGCCTTCTGAGGAAGTGTCTGCTGTTTACATGCAATATCCTTGTGCCAGCCCCAGAACAATGGTATTCAAAAATCTTGTGCGGTTGCAGTGGGTCTTTCAGCATTTATTGAAGACTTCACAAGTAGATATGTGGAGCCAGATCCAAACCCCACTGAGGCTATGACTTACGCCAAAGGAAGGTGTGGTTACTCAGCATCCTTGAAATATATGGCAGAAGCAATTTACTCAACGTCACTCCAAATATTTGGGCAGAGTCAAGCATGAAGCTTTACTTTTGACTTCCAGTCCTATACTACAGCCAAAAATTGTCCTGTCCATGTGTGATGTTTCAACCACCAGTGAATTGTAATTAGCATGAAGTCCATCTGCAGCAACAATGCTGATGTTATTTACAAGCATTTTAGTAAAGAACAATGTTTATAATAACCCTTTTTTTTAAAAAAAATATCATATATGTGTTATACTTTTCTTTTTGATCCATTCAACATTCATATTGGTTTATGACAAAGGATCTTATGAGTTGGAGCCACTTATTAATAATTGTGGAAACCCCAGTGTCATATTTTGGAGTAATTATTCAAAGTTGGACTACATTATATATTATAAAAGTCTATGCACATTGCAGTATTATCCATTGCTCATTATATGAAGTATACTGAAGGTAGGGCCATGAGAAACAGTGGCACCAGAAGACACTACAAAGAGTTAAATCTGAGGAATCCAAAAGACACATTAAATATTACCTCTTCCCAGGGGCTAAGAAGATGTCAGCATACTAGATGGGCATTACACTGAATTGGCAATATGATTTATCACAAAGTTTAAAAAAAAGATATTAAACATGAGAAGCAAAGACTTTCAATAAAGACATGAGGAGTTAAACCTCAGGTCTGGGTTTAACTTAATCCCAGTTGAAGACAAAGGAAATTGAAGGAGGCTCTGCTTCCCACAGGATTGGGTCCATGAACAAGTACATTATGAACATGGAAAAACTGATAGAGGATATCAGCAGATCATCCATCTCTGGGGGCTTTACTGAACACAGGACACAGTCAAGAGTGTCTAATACTCCAGAGATGAAATGGTTTCATGAGAGACACACCCCGCAAGTTGCCTTTTTAGCAAGTGTAATAGGACTTTTTCAGTTTCATAAAGTATCTTGATAACTGGAAAGTGCCTGTTAATGGTAGAATGTTCCAACTATGAATTTTACAAAGATTAATCTACCCCTTTAGAATCCTAAGAAGCCAATCAAGAGGCCTCCCAGTCTTAGATGTTTTACAATCTCTGTGGGCACAAAGCTCAACTGAAACTACCATTCAACATCCTAAACTGTCATCTTCATCTTCTTCTAGCATAAAAATACTTATTTTTCCCCATAATAAAGATTTTTTATAATAGCAATAAAGTAACTCTAGAGAACATGGTTGTCTTGAGATAGCTTAACTGTGTCTGGTACCTCATAACACCCTTGGGATGTGGCCGCCTCATAATAATCACTTTCTTTACCATGCCATGCTTAATTAAGGAGTGAAGCCAAAAGGTCAATGCAGGATAAAAATGTAAATCTCAAAGTTTTCATCTGTATCCTAACTCTACATCATAAAATCTAAATAATTTTCTGTAACAAAAAGTATACTCATCATGAGGCTTGGCACATTAGCAGGGAGAAACTGGAATACGCTGTGCAGGTCTTAAAATTGCTATAGTGATAATACAAATAAAACCTAGCTCTCTCTATTCAAAATTATGTTATTTTCCCTTAAAACTAAATGTACCCATTCATTGATTGTCCTAAATAAAGACAATACTTTCCAGACCAGCTCTTTTTTATGTAAATATTATTCACAGTATTTGATAAATGTTTCTTTGATTTTCCCCACACCCATGTTGAAGTGTGTGCATGCGTGTGTGTGTGTGTACGTACATCTTCACACAAGCATGCATGCGTACACACTTATTTTGGACCTTGAAACAATGTAATATTATACATGTCTACTTGTTATTCTAGCTTTACAAGTAAAGCAAATATAATTTTAATTCCAAATCTTATTACTACATTGGGATACTGTGTGTCATAATAGGCAACATGGTTCTGGCAGCTGCTTATCTTGTTGGTCCCTCAATCACTGGTAATGCAGCTTTCAAATTGTACAATGATGTTAAAAATATACCTGCACTCAAACTGGACACTTTTGACAGAGTATGTATGAATTTAACATGAATTTCAACTCACAGTCTGTTTTGTATCATAAATAATGGCTGCAGAAAAATAAATATTTACTTTGCTTTTGAGTAATAGAACCATTGTATTTCATTCAGAAGCTCAGTAATTGGGCTAAAAGTGCGATTCTATTATGGAATCAATTATGCTTTTACCCTTCTTTCTCACTCTAGAAAAATAAATGGGCAGACAGATGCTATGTGATTGATGTTTAATAGATCAATCAGTTCATCTGGATTCAAATAATATGCATTTATATAAGAAATGCCATTTTTTTTGGTTTTTTTCCAGTAGAGATGGGGGTTTTAATATCTTTTTCCATCCTAGATTGGAAACAGAATGTTCTACAATTTATTTTGCTCTTGCTGCAATGCTAGTATATCATTCTTTTTCAACTACATGTTCAATAGTTTGATATAAGGATATTTTTAATTGAAGCACTGCTAACAACTTATTCTTACAAAATCTGCACCAGGGACCAAGACATTTTTCATTGGCTAGTACAATGAGGTATATACAAATATAGCTGTTTGGCAAATTGTATTAAAAATGGGGACTAATTTTCCTTTGGGTTGAGTTATCCAGGCACTGACTAACTTCATTAAATTTTGCACATATGTTTTACTGTAATTCAGTGTTAAACAGGTCTAGAGCTCTGGTTGGATATATTATAAGCTTGTTTAAATTTATTATTCAGCTGTATCAATTAATACTGTTTTTCATAACAAGTTTTAGTTGAGATGATTGAACATTACATTTATGGAATCAGCCAAAGTCAAAAGGAAAATCAAACTGAAACAACATGGGACTTTTGTATTATTATTAAACCTTTCCCCTGGATATGGGGGGGTTAATATAAGTCACATTGACGACTTATATTCCTCTTGGAATGACACAAAACTGTGGAGGGAAGTGGACACACCGGAGGGCAGGGAACAACTACAAGCAGACCTGGACAGGTTGGAAATATGGGTGGAAAACAACAGAATGCAATTCAACAAGAAGAAATGCAAAGTGCTGCACCTAGGGAGGAGAAATGTCCAGCATACCTACTGCCTAGGAAATGACCTGCTTGGAGGCACGGAAGCAGAAAGGGATCTTGGAGTCCTAGTGGATTCCAAGATGAACATGCACTGTCAGTGTGACGAAGTCATCAGAAAAGCTAATGGCACTTTATCGTGTATCAGCAGATGCATGACGAACAGAACCAAGGAGGTGATACTTCCCCTCTATCGGGCGCTGGTCAGACCGCAGTTGGAGTACTGCGTGCAATTTTGGGCGCCACACTTCAAGAGGGATGTGGATAACATGGAGAGGGTCCTGAGAAGGGCCACACATATGGTTAAGGGCTTGCAGGCCAAGCCCTATGAGGAGAGACTAGGGCACCTGGACCTCTTCAGCCTCCGCAAGAGAAGGTTGAGGGGCGACCTTGTGGCTGCCTATAAGTTCACCATGGGGGCAGAGAAGGGAATTGGTGAGGCTTTACTCACCAAGGCGCCCTTGGGGGTTACAAGAAATAATGGCCACAAGCTAGCAGAGAGCAGATTTAGACTGGACATTAGGAAGAACTTCTTCACAGTTAGAGTGGCCAAGGTCTGGAA
>NW_005842222.1:1696582-1697058 GCF_000455745.1 Alligator sinensis
ATGCAGGGGGTCGGACTCGATGATCTATTGAGGTCCCTTCTGACCCTAACATCTATGAATCTATGGCCTGCTCCACCCCAAGTTCAGACAGTGTGCTGCTGCAGTTATTAGTACTGAATATATTGTGTTAAATGACTATGGAACCTGGTTAAAAATCAAGACTAGAGGTGAACCGATACATCAGTCCCATATTGGATTGGCACTATTATAGGGAAAATTGTATCAGAAATCAACTTTTTTTGCCGGGTGCGGACAATAATGTGGCCAATAAATGCCCCATGCATGTGCACAGTCACAACATGCATGGGGCTAGGAGCATAGCCCGATGGCTTGGAGACCAGTGTTGGGTTGGTAAGTCTGGTGTGGGGGAAGGGGCATGGGGGGGACAGATCAACGCTCCCATTGTGAAGGAGGAAGTGGAGCTGGGACAGGCGCTGCTCAGCTAAGGACACTGTGGGACAGAGCCGTGAGTGGAT
>NW_005842222.1:1697158-1697427 GCF_000455745.1 Alligator sinensis
GGTTATGGGGGGGCTATGGTGAAGTTTGGGGTGGCTGCAGCCTCCGCATAACCCCTTCCCAGCGCTGCCACTACCTGCCCTGAGTGCAGCCCAGCCCAGCTGCCCACTTCTTCCAGGAAGAAGCCAGGGCAGTCCCAGCCCCAGCCTGCAGTGGAAGCCTGCCCCACCCTGTGCGCAGATCTTGGGGCACATGCCCCACCATGCCCTCCCAGGGTTTGTGTAGGGCTGGACCCATCCCCCCCCCCCCCCCCCCCCCCCACCCACCGCCC
>NW_005842222.1:1697437-1698494 GCF_000455745.1 Alligator sinensis
CGTCCCAGCTGAGCAGCACATGCCCCTCCCCCACTCCCTCCTTTGCCACCAGGGCTTCGATCTGTGCCCCCCACAACCCTTTCCCTCCCCCCTTCCGTCACACCAGACTTACCAGCCCGACACTGGTATCCAACCTGCCTCGCTGCATATTGGAATTGGATAGGTATCGGCCGATATGGCTCCTTAAAAATAGGCCATCAGTATTGGCCCAAAAAAATCTCTATTGGTGCACCCTTAATCAAAACCCATTTGTGCTAGGTGCTGTATACACACACGGGAAGAGTTTACAATCCAAAATGGAAGTGCATTCGAGTCCTAATTTAAGAGGAAGCCAGGTTATATGGGAATATCAAGAGTGAGAAGAGGAATAGAAATAACTATCCTGAACAACTCTTACATTTAGAGTCCAAAAATAAGAAGGTAGGTGTATACAATTGCCAGTTGAGCACTAGCTGTATCGAACACAGAGTCTCTTCCCTACGGAGTCTGAAATCTATGTTTTAAATATTTTATGAAGTAATGCTAACAACAACAAAGGGGGTGAAGTAGATCAGGATCTATAGTAAAAGGCTGTTCAATTACTCACTCTCTGCACATGTTTTATGAACATCAATATTAAACTATTGTAGTATCTAGAACCTTCATTCAGGATGTGGGACATCCTTGAACTCAGCACTGCTCAAACACACACAAAGGCAATCGCTAGGACTCCTGCCTTGAGAGCTCCAAAGTTGTTTGAGCTTGTATTTGCATGGATAGGTAGTAAAAGAATTCACTTCTTGCAAATAATGGAACATTGGTTTTAGGAAGGATTTGAATGAGGTGAGACTTGGGGTTTCAGGACCAGGGCCTGGAAGGGTGTTCTAGGCATAACGTGAATAGATGCAAGAAAGGGCAGGAGAAAGAATAGGAAGATGTGGAAATGGCATTAAGCTCTGTATCCATAGTGGAGAAAGAGGTGCGGTGGAGGAAGCTTTTTCTCCAGCCATTTTTAACACAAAAGCTCTAAAAAAAACCGACACCACCCCCCCACCCAAAAAACAACAACCCCCCCCCC
>NW_005842222.1:1698525-1715476 GCF_000455745.1 Alligator sinensis
ACCCTATTCAGGCTTATGTTTAAAGTATTTTTTTTTTAGTTTAGGATTGGAGGGAACCAAAAGGTGACCTTCAAAGAGATGGTAAGGATTGCTTTTTTCTGCTTCTCTGTAAATTTATTAAGAAGTCCTGAAGTATCTCGTTTCTTCCTTAGGACTCTCAAGAACATCAAATATTGTACTAGCAGGAGTTAACGTTGCTTTCTCAATTGCTTAGATTTCACTTTGGCTAGGGACAGACATTCAAAAAGCCTGAGCCTGAATTGATTCAATCTTTGCAGGTTAATCTAACCTGACTAGGCTGAACTGGTTTGAAACTGGACAGACATTCTCTCTGGACTGAGGAAATTCAGGCACATGCCTCCAGCCGCTAGAAGCCGGGGGGGCACTAGAGCAGCCCTCCCTTGCCTTCTGCAGGGATCTGAGCTGAGGGGAGCATGGCCAGGCCCCAGCAGGACTCTCTCATCAGGGATCTCTGTCTCCATGGTCCCAGGCTTTTCCCTGCTGGCTGCTCAAGGGGTGGGAGTGTTGCCAGCCCCCAGCCCAGGGCTAACACTCTGAGGCAAAGTGGGGTGTGCAGTGCATGCACCTGTTGATGATATGGTGCTCTTCAATTTTCCTCCCTGCTTTGTCATACTGTCTGCAGCAAACTGGTAGGCAAGCAAGCCAGCTGGAGGCTGATCACAGTCTTTATCACCCAATTAGCAAAACAATAGCTTCTCTCCACATTACTTCAAACTTCTTAAACAGTTTACTGGCTGACCTGTTGATTAGCTACAAAAGACCTAAGTGGTCACTATTCTTTCTGCCTATCCCAGTGCAATTGGAGACAAGCACACACATGGACACCTCGTGGCATTAGCTAGCATACCACATGCTGGCTACGGTCTCTGCTGTGGCAAGCAGAAAGTGGTGAGAGTGGGGAGAGGGGGGCACAGGGAAGCCAGAAGACCCTGCTGTACCTGCAAGTCTGTGCCAAGCTACAAGCAGCCCTGCTGTGGAGCAGAGAGCCCTGCCCAGCCCAGAGGGCATGCCTGGATACTGGGGGTTCTGATTTAACTTAACCCAGCAAGGAGTCTGGGATAGACATTGCATAAACCAGTTTGAGCCAAATCAGTTAACATTGATGCTACATTCAACCAAGTTTATCTCAACCCCATTTCAGCCATTTTTAAACTGGTTTATGGGCACTGAACACCTGTTCTGCTACAGGTTTAAACCAGTTTCTGATCACTTCAACCGGTTTATGTGTAATGTCTGTCTCTCGCCTTTGATACTTGTGTGGGTACAGTTCCACTGACTCTCCAGTCATCCACAACATTGTTCAGTAGAATAAGGCCTTAGTTTCAAATTTTAAAAACAAGTAGGATTTTTAAACCCTTCTTAAGCATCAAGGCAAGGAAAAAAAATGGAACAAAACCATTTTTTTCTCTTTCAAAGTATCTTTAGAACCAAAACACTGAGTCCATCAGATCACTAGTATTGTGAGAGATTATTTCCCTAAACTAGCTGACAGTGACCTATTAAACATAGGTTTTTAATGAGTTAATTACTTTAAGGTGTGACTGAGAAATGGACAATGGAAACAGTATCTCCTGGTTAATTAAACTCCTTTTAATAATACAGAGCATAAGAAGAAAACAGGACCCTGATTTGCTCTGAAGGCAACTGATTTTTTATGTAGTGGACTAATACAGAGCTATATATTTATTAGTGTATTCATGCAGTAAAGAAAATTAGTTTGTCTAAATCTTGTGAAGATTAAATGTACCCACACTGGGGTACCTATGCATTTGAGAACAAAGGCCACAAAGTAAATGCAAGTGTCCTATTAAAATCTATTTAAAACTGCTTTTGCATTTGTGAAGTGCAGGGCCTCATTAGAGATGCCATTCCTAGAATCCAGGCAAAACACTTTGCACAATTCACTTGTTGTTTCCACAACTAATTATTTTTATTTTCTAATAATGTCCTGTGCCACGAGTGAAGAGCTGATTTTTTTTCTTTCCATTTAGCACAGCCCCAAATGCTTACAATAAAGGTGAGTGCATTTTACTGCTCTTTGGCTTCCTGCTAATTTTATTCTATAACAAAATCAATTAGACTGGTGTAGTCCTGATTTTCTCCCTCCTTTCTGGCTGTTGAACTTGATTCTCTCTCAAAACTACTTTCTCCCTTAGCCACAATATTTTTTTAATGTCACAATAAATTGATTTTGGTCTGTTTAAATAGAAAAGAAGAGATGAGAGAACAACCAAAACAGGCAGCTTCCAAACAAAAATTGGAACATGAAGAAACATTTCAAGCTTTTGCCCTGATAAAGCAATCCCTATTTATGAAAAATAAATTAATTCTCTGCTTACGTTTGCTGTTTTTCTAGTTATATGTATTTTCACCATTAATTAATGGTGGGATGAGAGATTGCAGCCCTGAGCAATATGAATGGATGCTAGGGCTGCGTGAATAGCTTTTCTCCAGTAAGCATTGTGCAGGGTGGTGGGTGCATCAAGGAATGAGCTACTTCCCCCTCTTTGTGATGCACCCTTAACAGCCTTTCTGAGATCAGACTGTCCATCTGAATAGTTGGGGAAAATATTAGCAACACACACACAATTAGCAAGGCAGATAAACATGATGTCCTGGATGCTAGAAGAAAGAGATCGTATTTTTAATTATTATAAAAGAGATTATTTTTTGGGACACAAACAAGGCCCTGTAGTTGTCACTGGCTGTCCAACTCAAACTAATTCTATGCAGCTCATCACATCCGTTCTTCCTAAGTACTGTCC
The DNA here is from genome assembly GCF_000455745.1 of Alligator sinensis. NCBI lineage: Eukaryota > Metazoa > Chordata > Crocodylia > Alligatoridae > Alligator > Alligator sinensis. The sequence goes on from NW_005842222.1 coordinate 1,701,312, forward strand.
TGGAGTACTGGACAGGATTGTAGGACCGCTTACTGTGCTATACATAGATTAGCAGTAACAAGAGCTGTGAAAAGCATTGCCTCATGGCTGGAGAATAGGGCACAGAAATAAAAATTAGCCTCATCAATAACCTTCTGTGTCAGTTATTTATCATCTGGTTTAAAAACTAAGCTAACACCAAACCTTTGGTAGGAATCAAGCAAATAAATCCTTAATTGGAAGATGCTTCATTCCAGTGTTTCAGAGCTTCCTGGAATCACCGGGAGGACAGAGATCCTGAAGATAATATCATGTATGCTGGTACATGTGACAGTACCAGAGGCATCATTAGACTACAAGTTATTCAGGGCAGGCACATGTTCTGTGCTTGTACAGAGCCTAGCACAATTGGGCCCAAACTTGATAGAGGTGTCTAGAAACTATTTCAGTATGCTAAATAATTATTACAACAATACATTGAAATGGTAGAATGAAGAAAGGGAACTGCAAACTGCTAGACAAAGTTATTAAAAAATGAAAAGACTACTCTAATCCACACAAGCATGTCACGGAGCTATGCAATAAAGCTAAGTCATGTGAATTTGTAGTTAAAAGATGAACCAATTAGAGACTGAATAATTTGTGATATAACTGATAACAGGTCAAAGCAAGGTTATTGCAAGAAATAGACTTGACTTTGCAAAGAACATTGGATATTTGCAGGGCTAGTGAAAACTGCTTCTCAAATTAAAGTGTTAGTAAGCAATGAAAGAACAGAAATGCATCTCATTAAAAATAAATACCAAGGCATAAAGACAGAACACTAGGCTAAACAAACCACAGAGGCCAGATTTTTTGCAATGAATGAGACAATCACAACAGAATGCATAGCGTCCAGCACAAGGAGTGTGGTGTTATGCATGTAATAAAAATAACCATTTTGCAGATTGCATGGAAATACAAGAGCTGTCTACATTCATGAACTGTGCGTCTTACACGAGCTAGGGGAGGTGTTCAGGTAATGCACACTGGCCTCTGTCCTAGACATTTCTACTTGTGTATTCTATTATTCATAGGTGCTATTAGGCTTATACTTATTCTTTGCTTTTCCTTTTGATAGCTGTTATGCAACAAAAGGTGTTGGCAATGACTGGGGCCAGAAAGCAAATACAGGTCTTTTCCCAATGCTCATGTGGCACCTTTAGTATCCTACTAAGCTGACTAAGCAGCAGAAATGAATTGAAAGTGTTGATCTAACATTCACAAAAAATATTGAAGTGTTTGGTCTCTGCAGGCCTCTGAGCAAATGGAGTAACAGTTCATACTTGATCATACGCAGCACAAATGTAGCAAACATCAAATTTGCATTGGTGGTAATCCCGTGATCTGGGATCCAGCTGCAGCTGCATGTATGGAGTATTGTATGAATCAGGTCTGCAGCACTGACCTCTTCAGTGGCAAGGCAAAAGCGAGGGCACTTTGTTCTTTTGTGAAAGAAGAACAACAAAGTGTATCCCAGTGAGGTTAAGACGTACGGAAGAGGAGGTTTTAGTACAACATGCAAGTTGTACTAAAACATGCCTGAAATGTTGTACAACATGCCTGAAATGTAAAATATGCATATCCACAGAAAATCTACTGCATCCTGCAGCACTGCTAGGTTTGTACAAATGCAAAAAGAATAGTGTTTGGTTAATTTTACACATAGTTCAACAAATTAATCCAACAGTCTGTGAACAAACACAACAAAGAGAGGAATTATAGTATTGCATGGAAAGCATGCATTTCAATTTGAAATTCTATGAACGTTTATAGTTGTTGCGAGGCATATAGCATTTGCTAATATATTTAAGCCCATGAACCACAGATGCCTGGGCTATACACATAACATACATGCTGATGCAACCATTTCCATAGTGATCTGCATCCAGGAATCTTATCCAAAAAAACCAAAACAGCACAAATATTGCACAGCCACCACTAAGTGCACAGTTCTGCCTACGTTTTTGTTTCTTGCTTGCTTGATTTCTTCTTTTTTTTTTAAAGATAGGGTAGACTTTTGCTCTCTTGTTTCAGTCTATTTAGTTATTATTTCTACCGTTATTTTTAGTGTTTACCCTTTTAGCTCTATTCTTGAACTGTGTTGTTTTCATGCTTATGTTTTGATTCCAGTGACCTCAAAGAGCCATCACTGCCTGTTCTGCCTTTCCACATCCAACCTTCCATTTTTAGGCTAGATAGCACGTATTCCACATCAAAGAAGAAAACAAATCTGAAATGTGTGCATGAGTGTGACAGCAAGTGCACACCAATACACTGATTCACTACAATTGAACTGCAACACAAAATGGCAGCTGCCCCTGTATCAGGTAAGGGGCTCCTTTCAGTACAAGGCAGAGAAAACTGCATTTTTTCAGTCTGAAACAATTCACTCCCACCTTGTCCACAGAAACAGATCTAGGTGCCTTAGAACTTAAGAAGCAACAATACTACTCCTCGTGATCTCTATATTTAGGTGTTGGAAATGCCACATTTCCAGGGACATGGCTGCTAGGAGAATCTTGCTCTCAGCAGCTTTTCTCTTTTCCTTGTGCTCTGCAATTCAGTCAGAGGAGTCGCCTTTAGAAGCAGAGCAATGAACTGAGACTTCCTTGAAAACTGTGCTTACAGCTATTAAAACTCTAGAAGAAAAAATTGTAAGAGAAGATGGATGAATGTGTTCCACGCATTATGAATACTGAAGGCAAGCGTGAACTCTTAGAGGAGAATATACAAGCCAAGTTAAAAAAAAATCATATGTTAAAGGGACACTGTCTGGAAATTTAGATCCAAAGTTTTTGTCTGGCTAACAACTTATTTTACAAATCCAAGACAAGCAGAAATGTTTTCACTGTTCTTTAAAAAAAAAAAAATTGAACAGCTTTTTGTATCATTTAATCCAAATATTCCCATGTGGCATTTACAATACCACCACTGCAGCATTTAGAATGGACTGGGAAAAGAGAGGTGAGAGGAAGAGCTATGAAGATATTGCTATAGTTAAATGTGAAGGGTGACCAAATTATGAACAAATGTTTAGCAGTAGGAACACTGAGGAAAGAGCACAGTGCAGAGGTGTTATGAGGAACAATTACTGTACCTTCTATAAAACTCCTAGTACTGGCCAAAAGTGGATGCAGATACTATCCCAGAGTGTCTACTGGTTTGATATGATATAGTAGTTTGTTGTTCCTACTACTAGGCTATGGCTGAATGGGCCTAGATGATACATGGGGAATGGTGGTTTTTGTTTTATTGTTTGAATACAGAAAGAAAGAACAATTAAGTGACAGAAAGCAATCTTACTGAAAATCTTACTTAACATCCTGTGTGTAGCTACATACCACAGTGACAGGGGCATTACATGGGCCAAAGGCAGGAAGGTGAGGGCATGACAGCAAAAGCAACACCACAGGATATGAGACCAGAGTAAAGGAGGAAAATGGAAACCAGCAAGTAATAGTGATTTTCTGGTTTCATTATCTGAGCAGAGGCAGTGCAAAGGCACAAGTGATGAAAGATCTGCTAGATTTCAAGTATTCCTTATGGTGAGTCTTTATATATGGTGATATTAAGTAAAGACATTTATTTGTAACTACATGCCTAAGACCCCCTTCCTTCCCCAGAGAAATCCATGGGCAGCTGCTCTGGAGGAAACTCGGGTGAATAAATGCAGCTCCATGATCCCAGTAGATTTCTCAGTGAAAACCTGATGAGTCTGTCAAGGGACAATAGCACAGACCAGATGATCCTTTGGTCTACTCCCAAATACCCCAGAGCCTCTGCTCCTGCAGAAGGACATCTGTGCTGGTGATGGGAAGGAAGATGGTACTGCAGCATTCCCTTTCACAGAAGCAGAGGGTGTTTTTTTGGGTGATGTGGGGGGAGGGGGACCACAAAGATGTAGAGAGCATGCTGCTCTATCATCATACTTCCGTGGTTATTAACAAGGTTTGCCACTTTCCTTATGTGGTCAGACATGTCTAATTAAAAAATATATATCAGTATAGTTTTGATAGGACTCCTACATCACAGCATTGTGATACCATGGTTAAGCATGGGAGGTAGGGTAGAGCACATGGGGTATACCCATTCCCTTTAAAGTACAGTTCACTGAAAAATGACAATAAATATGACACCTTATTCACAAGTGAGAGAGAGAGAGAGAGAGAGAGAGAGAGAGAGTGTGTACACGTGCATAGCACACAGTCATATTTGTTCCCTGAATAACAAAAAAATAGATTTTTGCCAGTGTTTATTCCTTTCACTGTAACTGAGCAAGCAAAGTTATGGGAGGGAGAATTCTATTCTAATCCTTGTCTGATGCCATCCACACAACTACTGTGTTCAAAGCCAGGGACAAATTCCAGCCTTGGTTGCAGCTTTTCCTCCCCACTGAAAGTGGTTGTGAAATGAGGTAACTTAGGTTCAAGAGATGCACTGGAAAACAAAAGGACTGCAAAGAGTGCTGCTGTAGGGGAGGGATGAACCTTTAAAACAGTGATGATGTGGGCAAGTAACCTGCCTCAACACCCTAATCCCAAAATCAGTTTCTAGGGCTGAACTTTAGAGGGAAGAAAACATCTTTTGGTTTTAAACATCTGATGTGGAGTTACTGAAATACAAGCACAGAGACTTAAATTATTCCTTTGCAAATTCTTCCTTGTAGCAGCTGTCTAAGGTACATATCATTGCTGTCCATAACTTGAATTTAAAAAACGGTATAACTGAGGCACATGTCAGGGGGACGGGGGCAGGACAGGACAGACTTACTTGCCCAGCCCTCAAATACCTTGAAACAGAACTCTGGACTTTAGATTCCACCCCCCACTCGGGGTAATTCACCTGTCTATATTTATTTTGAAAGTTCTTAACCATTTTTCTTCTAGCTCAATTATCTTCTTCCCTCTGAATGCAGCCATGTTTACATGAGACACTGACTGTGCAGTTGTTACTGGGCACAACTACATGTTTGAGTACAATGTAGTTATGATAGGATAGGTTATGCTAGGTAAGTAAAATTACTGTGCAGTACGGGTGCGCGTTTACATGTGCATGCCCATACTGCACGGTAAATATAGCAACTTACCCAGACTTGAGCGTAAATTTGATATCTGTATCATGCAGGTATCAAATTTACGCCTTATTAGTTACTGAGCAGTAACACACGTGTAGACGCCTTACTGCGCAGTAACACTGTGTGAGAAGACTGACTTGGGACTAACTTTAGGCATCCCTGCCAAAGGTTGGCCACCACTGATCTAGGCAGTCTGCATCTACACGAGATGCTGACTGTGCAGTAGCTTGTTATTACTGTGCAGAGACTTGGGCTAACTAACTAAAGTTAGTCCCAAGTCAGTCCGCACACAGCGTTAATGTGCTTTAATGCCTGCATGCGTAGATGTCAGCCTATTCCCACTTACTGCACAGTAACATACAATGCAGTAAATTTATGCGAGCATAAATGCATGTGTAGACACATCCACTAGGCAATCATTTAGTACTTGCATAAACAAGTACTAAAATGACAGCAGTAAAGTGGTGGCCAACCTTTGGCAGGGATGCCACAAAGCTCAGCCCCACCTCTTCCCAAGTACTACTCTGATTCCTGCCCCCCACGGGTGTCCCAGATAGTTTGCACCCTGGGGCACCAGAATGCTGATGGGGGAGCAGGTGTCTCCACACACAGCACAGCAGCAACAGGACACTGCTAAGAGAGGAGGTGTCACCACCGAGAGCCAAGTTAACTCTTCTTTGGCCCTGCAACCACTGAAATTGTATATAGTGAGCGAGGACCCAAAACCCTTAATGTGGCAGCAGTTGCAGACCCAATGAAGTCTTAACCTGGGTTTTGGTAGTGATACTCCTCTCCATCTTTTGCAGCCAAAGACTTGAAGCCCTCTGTCATTCCACTGAGCGCCTGGGGCTCACATGCCACACACAGTGGCTGCCTGCATGCTGTTTGATCCCTTTGCATCTCTTACTGAGAATTAAAAAGAAAAATAAAAGCATTTATTGTAAATATTATAAAGAGGTGCAGAAAAAAACTGCTGTGCACTAGTCATGCACAGGGGTCTTTGGCAAGGGAGTCTCAGGGCCGGGGCGTTCCATGTCCCTTACCAGCTGCAATAGCGTTGTTATTTTCTGGCTAAAGCTGCAACAGGTGACTTTACCCTGTGACAACCTCGGTTGAGGCACCTTGTAAGGCTGCATCTCAAGATACTTTCAGGGAGCCTGTGACAGTCTCAGGGCTCACACTTCTCATGGGACAGGCCCCTGTCCTCCTGACATGGTGTTAACTTCAGGGCCATATGCTGTGTACCACCTGGTGTCTCCAAACCTATGGAGGAAGCAGCACTCTGGCATCTGCATGACCTTGTGAGGTGGCACCTTCAGAATCCATAATGTCAACAGGGGTCTTGCACTCTTGGGCCACTGAATGCCATAGGCTACCTGCAAGGTGTCACAAGGGCCCCTGGAGCATCTTGTTCCCCCCTCACTGGCCACCCCCATTAAAGAGTGGGAACTCTCTTAATGGGGGTGCCCCAGTTACAACCTTAAGGCCCATTAGGCAGTATGCTCAGGCTGCAGGTGGTTCAATGATGGCAATGAGGTGTCCCCAAGAGCTGGCTCTAGAGGGCAGTGCCAACCCCATGGAAACCTGGTGTTATGATCAGGCCTGAGGACTCCTTGTGAAGTAGTGACATTGAAACCCCAATTATGGACATAACTGGGGGTACCAGGGATGTAGCGTGCTTGCTTTGTTTCTGAGTGCAAGGGACAATGATGGGGCTGGTCTCACTTTGGGCTCTCCAGGCTCATAGCTTCCTGCAGGCAAGCAGGTCTCATACGGGGCCTGCCAGGCTAGGCCAGACACAGGCAATCATAGTACTTAGTACTTAGGGTCAGAAGGAACCTAAACAGATTATCAGGTCTGACCCCCTGCCCCGGGCAGGAATGGGTGCCGGGATCATATCACCCCAGCCAAATATCTGCCCAGCCTCCTCTTGAAGACCCCCAAGGTAGAAGAGCGCACTACCTCACTTGGGAGCCCATTCCAGAGCCTGGCAGCCCTAACTATAAAGTAATGTCTCCTGATGTCCAGCCTGAACCTTCCCCCTAACAATTTGTGGTCATTATTCCTAGTAACCCCCTGGTGGTGCCCAGGGGAACAGAGCCTCCCCCAATTCCCGCTGGTCCTCCCTGATGAGTTTGTAAACGGCCACCAGATCCCCTCTCAGCCTTCTCTTGTGGAGGCTGAATAGGTTCAGACCCTTTAGTCTATCTTCATAGGGCCTGACCTACTGCCCCTTGACCATGTGAGTGGCCCTCCTCTGGACCCTCTCAATGCTAGCCACATCCCTCTTGAAGTGTGGTGCTCAGAACTGGATGCAGCACTCCAACTGTGGCCTGACCAGTGCTGCATAGAGGGGAAGGATCACTTCCCTGGACCTGCTTGTGATGCATCTGTAGATGCACAACAAGGTGCGGTTAGCCTTACTGACCACTTCCTCACACTGGCGGCTCATGTTTATCCTGGAGTCAACAATGACTCCAAGATCCCTTTCTGCCACCGTGTTGACAAGAAGGGTGTTCCCCAGCTTATAGGTATGTTGCTGGTTACTTCTCCCTAGATGCAGCACCTTGCACTTGTCCGTGTTGAATTCCATCCTATTCTCATCCGCCCATCTCTGTAACCTGTCTAGATTTAGCTGGATTCTGTCCCTCCCCTCCAGCGTGCCCACCTCACCCCACAACTTGGTGTCACCAGCGAATTTAGAAAGCATGCTTTCCACACCCACAACCAGATCGCTGATAAAGATGTTAAACAGTACAGGCCCCAGGACCAAGCCCTGGGGGACTCCACTGCCCACATCCTTGCAGGTCAAAAACGACCCGTCCACCACCACTCTCTAGGTGCGACCATCTAGCCAATTTGCCACCCATCTGACTGTGTAGGCATCAATGCCATAGTCACCAAGTTTTTTTTAAGAGAATGTGGTGGGAAGCCATGTCAAAGGCCTTCTCAATGGTGTAATTAATAAGTTTTGTGCTCTGGACAAAAATTCCCTGCACCCAGAAGGGTGTGTGTGGGGATGATGAGTGCCAATGAGAGAAGTAGGGTGGTCACTCTTACCTGTATCAGTGAGGCAGACAGAGCACTGCTGTGTCCTGCACTGGGGTACACAGGGCTGTGCTCCCCATCCCCTCAGGCACTGGGGTCTGTTCTCCCCCTTCTCCCCTCTGGGCAGGAACAGGGAACTCTCTCACCCTCCCTTCTCTACAGCTGGGCAGCAGGGGCTGTTCTCCCCCCTGCCTCCCCCTGACTGGACATCAAGGGCTCTTCTTTTTCCCTGTCCCCCTCATTCCAGTTGGGCAGCACAGGGCTGGGCTGGGCTTTGCTGCAGAGCAGCTGAGCTGGTGAGAAGAGCACAAGGGCAGGATGACTTCTGTTGGACTCCCAGCCAAGGTAGTGCGGACCCATCAATCTTTAACGTGACCCTCCAACCCCAGATGCTGCCCTTCCCCTCTCCTCGCCTCTTCACTTGCAGCCCTGCCCCTAGCCCTCATGTACCACACACAACAACTGTGCACACCGCTTGTGGCATGCATGCTGCAGGTTGGCCACTTCTGCTATAACCACTTTTGGCTATCTCCTTGAGGAAAGAGTATACTGCTGGACTTCAATAGTTTGTATTCAGGAACAGGGCTCCTCCATCAGGCAAAACCTTTGGCAGAAATGAATGTAGCCCCATAAAATGTTATTTTTGTAATTTATTGAATTATCAATTTGTGTAAAAAATATTAAATATTGGAAGCAACTCCTAGATTTTTTTCTCTCAGTGCCTCTCAACTTCACATTCCCCTCTTTGAACTAATTCCAGAAGTTTATTATTTTTAGTATTAGAGCACCTGAAGGTACTGACTGAGGTTTGAATGCAGTTGTGCTACACACTAGCCTAGAGTTTGCAGTCTAAATAGAGAAGACAGGGAAAGGAAGGGAGGGGAAGCAGGAACACACAGCAGTCAGTGGTCCAGCTGAGAACAAAGCCCACATCTCCTACCGTGAAGTTCAGTGCCCTTCACACTGCCCAAGCTGCCTCTCCGAGTTCTGAGAACACCCAAATGTAAACCCTTTTGTTTCACATAGGAGGAATACAAAGGAGCTTTTACTATTCCATTATCTTTTTTGGAAAATGCTAACTGACACCTTATGAATGCTCAGTCCAGCCACTACACAGGGTTAGGACTGCAAGAACTAACAGGTTTTGGGACAATTATTTCTTCTGAGGGATGGGGAGGATGTAGATGAGAGAGATTTCTAGTATTTACATTGAAGGGTCATTCATTGTGTCCAGCCTTTATTAGTGGAGCAAGTCTGAGATTTTAGCTTAAATCATGTGCTTGCTAGTAAAGACAACAGGCACTGTGGCTAACCTACATGTTGACTCCATGAATAAGAACGATGTGGAAACACTGTGAAGAGCAAACAGATCCTGGTGATAAGGTCAATATCCTCCCTGTGAGCACTAATTATGTTATTACAGAAACAGACTAACACAAGAAGTAAAGCAGAGACACCTATATTTAGGACCTGGCCACATGCCCGTGCTTTATGAGGCACATCCTTAACATGAACTGAGCTATTTTAATGTGTTACTTGTATTGCAGTAGCACCCAGACACGGGCCAGATATCCACTGTGCTATGTGCTGCATAAAACTACAGTCTCCACCTCAAAAAGTTTCCAGCCTAAGCATAAAACAAGGCACAACAAATGTTGGCAGGCAGGCAGATGAAAGAATAAAGGGACAACGTTAGCTAGTCTAGAAGGCAGTAGTCTTAACTCACCCATGGCCTAGCAAGAGAGAGTTTTAAGGAGGATGGGAAGAAGAATAATGAAGTAGCTTTGTGACCTCCCAAGCATGAGGGGCAGCATTTGCCCTTGGGGAAGGTTTCGAAGGATACTCCCCCCAACCCTCTTCTTCTGAGTTACGGTGAGATAAGGTTTAAAATGAATTAATTTCAATTATAAAGGAGCATAGATCATCCAAATTACACCAGGGCTTTCCATAGATACTTTGAAATAGACTAAAACACCAACCCACATTACCACAAATGAACAAGATGTGAGGTCTGCACCTCATGTGGCAAGTTTAAATAATGGCAACTTCCATTTCCTGGGCTGCAGACAGCAAGTATTTGCTAATTAGACTTTTGTAGCTGACAAAGCAGGGAGGAGGGGCAAAATCCCACTTTATTTTTGTCTTATCAAGTGACACCAAGAATGAGTGCATGGGGGGATGTGGGAGCAGGGGCTAGGGATGCATGGAGGGGAAGAGGTGGGGGAGGGAATTTGTGTGCAGTGGGAATAAATCTGAAAAATGTGTAAGTGGAGCTGCAGAAGGAAATCTGCAGCCGCCTGAGCCAGGCAGATGAATGGCAGAGAGGATGGAGGCTATTTGAATACTGATGTGGCCCTCACTTTCTTCCATTTCCATTAATGACATGCTCATCAAGGGCAAACAATGGGACCGGCTGCCTGCGCCTGTCACACTGTGTGGGTGCTGGGAATGCCAGGCTGTCATCCTGGGGCTGCATTTAGAGACCTGCACGCTAATAAGAAGTGCTCTGTGCCGTCAATGCAGACAGGTGCTTCCGAGCCTGGGACATGCTCCATTCCCTTCCCCTGAAACCCTCCTCTCCCAGCCCCCTGACAGACACCATGAAATGCACAAATTAACAGCCCCATCATGTTGGGCTGCTGCTGCCTGCGGTGAAAGCAGAAAATCAAGTTGTCACCCAGGGTGCAGTGATAAAGCCACAGCCTCATTTCTCTGTTGGTGCCCTATAATAGCAAATGCCAGACAGCTGGATGGTTTGGGAGGTTTTAGATTAGGGTCCTGATACACTTTGGCCAGAGAATTAGTAGTTGCTGTTTTCATGTGTATTATTTGTGTGTGAAGCAAACATCTGGAGAAAGCAAAAGCTACAGGGTCAGCTATTCTTTGCTCCTTCCCCCTAACATAAAAGAAAATATATCTGTGGAAGTCAGAAATCACCTGGTGTCTAATAAAAAAAAATCCAGCTGTGTCCCTTTTTAGAGACTCCCAGTAAGAACCTAGAGCTGGACAAATGCTAGGAAACGCACAGCCTCTCCAGCCATAACAAGCTTATAATTCCAAGACAGAAAGGTAGGAAGCGAGGGGGTGCAATGAGGTCATTTTTCTTGCCTTCATGAGAAGGCAAGAAAGGGTGAACATATTCCCCTTCCCTAACTTTCCTGAGGTGGGTAGGTTCTATAACACAGCACCCTTCTGCTACAACAGATATCCTGGACCCGAGTTCAGAGGCAGGGTTAGCTCAGTTAGGCTCTTTGTATGTATAAGGCTAAGTTTTTCAGAGGTGAAATCTGATTCCTGGGTTGCGAGTCAGCAGTGGGGCCAAAGGTGCTTGGCAGACCCTATTACCACCACACAGAGGCAGCACGAAAACTCCTGTGCTTATACAGTAAAAAACAAAACAAAAATGGACCCACAAGCTATTACTCATAAGGAAGGTGACCCTGCCACACAATGGCCATGTAAACATTTGCCCCACAGAACGCTCCACACCAGAGATAAGTAATGGGGGGCCTGAGCCCTTCAGACTCCAAGGAGTTTAATGACATAATGGCCTGAGAACTTCAACATAAAACAGGAAGAGCAACTAACGAAACTTACAACATAAAACCCCCCTCCTGTCATTTTTATAGTAATAGTAAAACACTTTATTGAATTTATGAGCTACATAATGACTATGAAGAATGTAACTTGAATTAGAACCAACTCAGAAGTATAATATCAACTATAAACCCTTTTCTATTACCCCATCCCTCTATCATCATCTTCTGTCTCTTCTTAAACCAAGGGATACTGCTTTCTTCAAAATTTAGTCTGGGATCCAGCTTCTCACTTCTTAGTAAATCACACAAACCCTGAGCATCTGAAATGGACCAAGGACCAAAAATACAAGTTCAAGCCAGGATTTTTCTAATTCAAAGTTAAGGGACTTGAATTATGAGCACGACAAATATTTTTCAGGGTGTAGAGTATGAAGGAGGGGGAATATTCTGCACTCTTTGCTGTAAATCTACATGATGGTAGATTATTATTTGAAACCATATGCAAGCCAAGTATATAGATTCCCCCCCACCCCTTTATAAGGAGTCACTTCAGAACCAGGCACATTAACAGCATTTCAGAAGCATCCATCCTCTCTGGAGCCCTTTTGGTCCCAGGATTCTGAGCTGAACTACACAATCTGTACAAATCCAGGGAAAGCATTGAGGGGCTGTTTATATCCAGATCCATTATTTCTGTGGACGAGTTTGTAAATGAATGATTGTGAGGGAGGGAAATGTACATAACACAGCTAAAGCAGCATGTTTTACTGTGTTTTCTGATTCCACTTTACTCTTTTAGTCTCTCAGGTCCCCACGGATTTCTCTGAAGGGGCAATAAAATAAAATGGGTGAAACAAAGCCATAAGCCAGTTAAGTCTGAAAGACATGTCATCTCATCTAAAAAGAAGAAACGGACCATTTCCATGCCTAGGGCTGACAGCAACGCCTGAGCTGGCAATAGTGCTATTCCATTTGATTTATAGAATAATGGGGTGACAAATGATGACAAAAATAAACTTTTACTGCACTGAACTGCTCCTTTATTTATGAAATTTGGCCAAGTAGTGAAATCTTTTATCTGCAAGTTGTAACATGGAGTGGAAACGAGCGATTATGGTGTGGTAATAGTAATCCAGTGATGGAGGCCGAGTCAGTTGGAAATGGATTGAGGTAAAATAACTACCGCACCATGATAAATGTGAACAGCGCTTTGCTGACAGATGATCTAACAGGTGTTCATAACAACTATATAAGAGGATTTATTTATGACTAGCCACAGCCGCAGCACTGTAAATCAACTCCAGCAGCTGCACACCGCTGAAACCAAGTCCCTGATGGAGGAACAGTGTAAGAACCCAAAGAACACAATTCACTCCAGAATCTTAATCATCAAATAACATTTTTTTAGGCAATTACACTACAGTGTGGAAATCAGAATTACTCACAATTACACAAAGCCGAGCCACCAACTAACTTTGTCCAAAATTGTACTTTGCACAGTGGCCTCCAGTACAGAGCCCAAGTGAAATGAGAACTCCTTTGGGCCAAGTGTCAGAAAGGTGGAACGGTTACCTAATGCAAGGAAGCCACTGCTTATTCTTACTGACATCTTTGATACAAGCACCTCTAACAAGAAACAACAGAAATCTTGCAGTCCAATTCTAATCTCAGTAGTCTCTCTTGATGTAACTCCATTGATTTACCAGTGCAGATGATTCCATGGTTGCACCAACATAACTGAGACCAGAATTAAACCCAGCCTGATTTCTCCCAGACTGGCTGGATAACACACATTTCAAGGTACTAATTTTTTGTATTCACATGTAATCAGAAGAATTGATTGTATATTTTATTTCATAAGCAGTAGCGTATCAAATAATAGATAAGACAACAGTAGAGGTGAGGCATTGTGGAAAACATATTTTCTAAAATATCTAAATTTGCTCTTCATAAGAACTAGAAAAATAATTCATAACAAATAATGTATGTTACTGTCTTTCACCTCTTTTTCTCTATCAAGTGTCTACATACTGTGGTGCCATTTATACACAGTGTATATCAGTGTGTGTGTGTGTGTGTGTGTGTGTGTGTGTGTGTGTGTGTGATGGATAAAAATGGAAGAGATGAATTAGACACAGAAATATGAAAATATTGCCTATTGGTGCACTGAGGTTCAAACATGCGAAATAAACAAAAACATCCAAAATTAGGGACAGCTGAAAATAGAATGACAAAGCTTCATGTGCTGTGAGGATAAATTATTTTGCATATAGGGAAACCTTAGACTGATGATAACAGTAACTAGGATAAAGAAGCACCAGGGAGACCATTTTTTAAAAGCATGTTAAGCCACAATCAGCTTTGCCCTTGTACAACTAGAATCCACTAAGGTCCTGACTTAACATCCACAGCTTGGAGAGTCCTCAGGGATCAGGTCTCCAACTACTGCAGGGGCAGGAGGAAGTCCATTTTGCATGAAGTTT